>NW_008824448.1:94461-110349 GCF_000699105.1 Pygoscelis adeliae
TCCCCCCTTTTTTCCCCTTCTCCAGCAAACATCCTGTCTTTTTAATTCCTGTAGATTCTTTTCCAGCCTTTAATCATTTGCATTCCTTTCTGAACTGACTTTGTTCCGTCTCTTTGTTGAAGTGCAGTGGCCAACGTTGGGTGTAACGGGGTAGAACAAAAAGAGTAACTCCTGTGTCGAAGGTGATACTTCTGTGCATATCCCACTGTGGCATTGGCCTTTTCCTCAGCAGCGTGACATTGACTTCGGTGTTCAGCCCGTGATCCGCTGCGGCGTTCAGATCACCGTCTGCTCAGCTACTCTCTACCCAGTGGTTTCCCCTCCCATATCTGTTTGGTTTTATTCCTGCCTCAGAGTTGTACCTCGTATTTGTCGGTAGTGACTTTCGTTCCTCTTGTCAGAATCACTCCGAATTGCAGTCGCGTGTCTTTCCACAGACGTACCTGCGGCTCTTCCCAGCTGTTCTACCAGCCAGTTCAGCAAACGTGCTCTGTTCAGTCCCTTCACGCCATTAATGAAGGTGCTGCATAGGCCTGCGCCCACGCTCTTACACGCAGCACGACAATATTTTTTGCTAACTGCTCCCTAAATAAGGCTTTTTCTGTTGGGTTTACGCCCATATTATATCAGTTTCATCTTGCGGATTTTGCTGCTTTGAGGATGTCATGCTTTGGTTGAGATGTCTTCTGCTTTTCTATTGATAAAGCTTGCTACTCTGTGATGGAAGAAAATTAAATCGGTTTAACCTGACATTTTCTTGTCTTCTGGGGGTTTTTTTGTTTTTCGGGGTTTTATTGCCGTGAAAAGCGGCACCTGCTTGCATAGCTCTCTGAGAAGGGTCGAGGGTTCCCGGAGAATCAGGGAGTACTCCAGTTCCCATCACAGTTGAGGAGAGGTATGCCCAAAACATCAAAACCTGCCAGGAGAACAAGGATGTCATTGGGCTACTTACGTGTGCCTGGACAGGGGACGGCCGGACACCTCCAGAGTGTCGCTCGTCGGTGCTTTTCACCTTGCTCGCCGTTTCTTTCGCTGGAGGGCGGGCGCAGCAGCTCTTTTCCCTGGCAGGTAGGAAGGCTCTGCTCCCGTCTGCAGGCGGGGGGTGGGAGGTCGCCCTGCAGAAGGACAGGCTCCTTCGGCAGCTTTGCTTCCCTCCTCAACGTGAGCTTTCCAGCTGCGCTTCTCTTGCCTGTCCCGTCACCACATCTGACTTGCGTTTGGAGGGAGGAGGGTGATACTTCCCTCCAAAGCACATGTCCGCAGGTGCCTTTAGTACCTGCGTGTCCTGGAACGCTTTGGAATGGGATCAACCCGAGCGTTAGCTTGTAAAATAAGGTAAAGGCTGCCTCTCCAGCTGACACTTGTAACTGGGGAATGATAAGAAGAAAGCAAGCTGTCTGGTCTGTTCCTTCTCACCGTATGTAATGTTAAAAGGGCAGGGGAGGGCAAGGGGAATAACGTTATTCCAGGTGTTTCAATAGCAGGGATAGAAGAGCTGGAACAGAAGTAGGTGATTGGGCAAAAGCACATCTGAGTGATAAGGTGTTCTTTTAAAAAAGGGGGGGGAAAAGAAGTAACAAATCTCCAGGACCAAGCTGAGACAGGGCTGAAACGTCTTTCTAACACCACCTTTCCCAAGTGGTTCAGCATTTCTGGAAAAAAAAACGTGTTCTGATCAGACATGGAACTGAGAGGTTTATTTTTTAAGACCTCAAGAGCTGGGTTCTCCAAACACAATTCCTGCCCTCGACCAGACTTTTGGATCTTTCTTACGTGTTCAGTTACACTGCCATGATAGTGTGGTGCAGTATCGAGACGATGGAAAGCCAGACTTCACGTCTTGCACTAGAAAATGAGTAAATGCAACTTCCGTGTTCAGGTGCTTATAACTTTTTTTCCTATGCTTAATCTGTTCTTTAACGTTGATCCTGTTCTCCCCAGTCTGTGTTACAGAGGCTTTGATTTACTTGAATTATAAAAGGGATTTCTTAGCTTGTGATTGGTGGCAGTTTGAGGATTTCAATTTATTTGAGAGTTGAGTGACGTGGCAGATGTATGTCCAAACTTGAAAGTAAGTTCAGAGTTTGTCCCTACGCTGCGTGTCCTGTTTGCTTGAAGAACGGGGATTGCTAAAGGGCATGTGGGAAAGAAAAAGATACCCGAAATGGAACGTGATTTTCTACACTTAGTTTATGGGGACTTGCTTGTTTCTAGTAGAGCCGTGCAGTTATTGTTGCATTTTTCTCAAATCGCTTTGTGTTTAGCATAATTGCGTTACCTGTTCACAGGGAAATCTGAATTTCGTTGTCCTGGCTGGGTGAATAGTCCAGTAACGTGAAGAGTGCCTCCGAGCTAGCTTTCAGGCTGTGGATCCCTATGCAAAACCTGAGCGAGGGTTATGAAATTCTCCGGAACAGGGGTTCCACGGCGCGTGCTGAGCCTTGGTCACCTTTCTGGGCACACCCACAGGCAAAGAAAGTCATCTGCCGCGAGCTCAGATGGAGGCTTTGTCCAGGGACACCTCTACCCCTGTTCTGGTCGCTGCGTGAGCAAACAGAATCCGAGTTGGTGTTTCAGGTTGGGTCCCTTCAGACTGTCCAAAGTGCTGACCGAGTACCTCCCTGCCACCGGTCCCCTGCCCTCTACTAGTCAAGTAATGTTCTTTTGCTCCGTTTTTTCCAAACTTACACTGTTTAATCCTTTGGATGTGCAAGGAAATCGAGAACTGCCTGACTGTGTAAATGCTCCGAGATTGATGGGTGCGTTTGTGGCTGCTCTTTCCTGCCAGCTAGCAGGAACGCTCTGGGATTATCCCAGAGACGTTGCTTCACGGCAGTCTGCTCGGCTTCCTCCCCGCGCACACAGGTCTGCATTTACCTTTTGGCTGCGGGTTCTTGTGATAGGCAGCAGCATAAAGGATGCCTTTCATACCCCTCTCACGTGGAGATTATATCAGGGATTAACTTTAATGCTCCAGATGTGGGCTGCAGAGAGCATTCCAATGTTATTAGAAAGGATGACATTTTCATTACCTTTCAACACCAGCTCTTTGAATAGCTGTGGGGCACATTCTGTGCTTCGTGACCGGGGCCTTTAGTTTTTAAGGATCACTTGAATAACCGAAAACTGGCTAATATCACTACAATAACGTGTAATTTCTCTAAATCACTTTCTGCTGCAAGTGCAGGAAGCTTTTCTTTTTTTTAACCGCAGCTGCGGTCTGAGCAACTTAAATAACACTTGATTTATCCTCGCGGTTTACGGAAATGCTGACATCCAAAAATACTTTGATGCGCCACACTCTGTTCTTGAGTGGCTTTTAGGTGTTTTAAGTACATCTGAAGGCTTTGGTGCATAACTTCTGCCTGAACTGTTGAGGAAGCACTTTCCAGCGTGCCCGTCCTTCCCTTCCCCAGCAGCAGAGGAATTGCGCCGTCACCCTCACCCGAAGGGGAATAACAAAAGCGGCGCTTGGGAATAACAAAAGCGGTGCTTGTCGCAGTTGTTCTGGGGAGTTGCCTGCAGCCAGGATGTTTTTAATAGTCGCAGGTTAGAACAAGAAAAACTACATGGACTTACATTTCTTAAGGTGGAGTAGACTGTTAAAAAAAAGAATTTTGGGCCTTCGTACGAAGGCGAGTAGAATCACAGAATCATAGAATCATTAAGGTTGGAAGAGACCTCCAAGATCATTGAGTCCAACCGTCAACCCAACACCCCCAGGCCCACTAAACCATGTCCCTCAGCGCCTCATCTACCCGTCTTTTAAATACTTTCAGGGATGGTGACTCCACCACTTCCCTGGGCAGCCTCTTCCAATGTTTAACCACTCTTTCAGTAAAGAAATTTTTCCTCACATCCAATCTAAACCTCCCCTGGCGCAACTTGAGGCCGTTTCCCCTCGTCCTATCGCCAGTTACTTGGGAGAAGTAGCTTGGTAACTTGAGTGTCTGCTTCAGGGCTACTAGCCCTGTTCGCAGAGATTGTCAGCTCTGTCCTGGTGGTGTTGTACAGCTCGTTTAGGAAGAAGTTTTCTGGAAAGGCTCTGAAGCCTTTGGGAAGTCATTTATTTGCCTTCTGTGCCTGGGGGTCTCCTTTACTATAAGAAAATGGCTCGCTATTTTCAGGTTAAGGATCAGGGTGCCCACAGTGCCTGGAACGTGCAGATGTATTATAGGCGTGCCAGCTACAGTACTCGGCATCACGGACTTGTAGGGTAAGGTAGCATGTGCTGCAGCGAGAAGGCACTGAAGCGGAGAACGGAGGGGCTCGGGAGTTCAACTAAATGCGGTAATAACTCATCTCCCATTGTGTGCTGATGGACACTTGCATGGTTTCGTCTCCAAAATGTTCCTGTTTTCATTGGTATATGAGATGATGGGCAGTGGTGCTTTATCTGCATCATGTGTGTTGCTGAGTACATGGCTAATTGCTCTCAGAAACCATTTTATTCCCTGAATAAATAACACATAAGCCCTCTGGGATTGCCTGGGGAGCGTGCTCAATGTTTGAGTCTCTTTTTGGTGGTGTTCTTGAAAAAAGTTTTGTTGAAATATGTGTCTGTCCTCTTGCTCTGCGCTGAGGAGGCAAGGCAAGGTGCTGTTTACTCATGTGACAGGACAGTTCCCTGTGGATGAGGGGCTTTTATCAGGAAATGGTGAGGTTCATTTGAGACTCTTGGTTTAGTTCCAGTAATTTCAGCCTTTCCTCTTGCTGGCCCATGCCACCAGCCAAACATCAGCACAAGCTGGTCTTGCGGGAGCAGCAAAGGGTGTTTTTCAAATGACTCTGGGATGTAGAAGTGGATCCTGCTCTTCTCAGCCATCTGTGTCAAGCTGTTGCTCGAGGCAGGCAGCTCGGTGGCCTGGCTCTGCTCTCCTGGGGAGAAACAGCGGCAGGGGAAGGGTGCGGTGGCTGGAGAGGACTCGTACCACTTGCTGTTCAGACCGTACAGAGAGGATCAGCATAAGCCTCTCTCCGAATGTCTGCCAATGTAAGGGAGGGTTTCTCATTCCACGTGGCATTTTTAGGATGAGATCGGTTAGAAAGGAATACCACAGTGACAGAGCACTGGGTATTTAAGCGAACAAGGGTAACTTGTGCTAGTTTCTGCTTTCTCAAGTTCACACTTAGCCTGTTAAGCTTTTCTCCAATTATCTACCCTTTGATTTTTCAGATGGCTTTCGAAAGGTTGTCCACATTGAGCAGGGAGGATTGGTGAAGCCAGAGAAAGATGATACTGAATTCCAGCATCCGTACTTCATCCGAGGCCAGGAACATCTCCTGGAGAACATCAAGAGGAAAGTAACCAGCGTAAGTTTATACAACAGATCTTGCTCTAGATAAACTGTTTAAAAACAGAGGATTAATCTGAAAAGCATCAGTGTGCTCTAAGGGCTGATGGACACGGGTGTCATTGGTTATTGTTTTATGCCAGCAGCGCTTCTTGCTGTCTCTGCCCTCTCACCCAGGTACAAGCTGCAGTGCCATCCTGCTAATCGGCTGGCTTCAGGTTCTCGGTACCAGTCCCTGTTGTTCGTGGGTCTTTTTCTCAATGTTTTCAGCATTAGGTTCTTTATGGCACTGCTTGAGGCTTCCCCTCTCTCCCACACCACCAACAGAAAACAGCCAGCACTCTGGCCTTGCAAACCAAATTGTTTCCGAGTTCAGTAAAAAGGGTCACTATATTTTTCCCGTTTTTCTGCACGAGCAGCATCTGTTTGAGTTTAGCTTGATGGAGGGAAGTTTGCTGTGTCCTCTGGAGAGACTGAAGAGCAATTGTACCTTTCAGTAGGAGGGAGAGTGATCACTAGTTGAGGTGCAGTCTTTACTTAAAATGCGTCAGGGAATGAAAAACACATACATACGATGTGTACACACACAGACACGTGAAGATAGGTTCGATGTAGTAGTGGAAGGAGGAAAAGGAAGGATAAGATACCTGAATTATTTTAAATGTGTTAACCTCCAGTGTATCCCAAATAGAAACTTTCGCGTTTTCCCTTTAAACTCCCAGATGTGCTTTACCACTGCCCCTGTTTCTTGACACACAGAATTGCAGTACATGCACTGAAGACATGGTATAGCAACAGCTGGTATCGGGAGTTCCAAAAATGCTTATGAACTTTCCAGGCTAATTTATTAGTCCTGAAGCGTGGGCTGGAGAAACACGTTTTTGTCATTCTTTTCCAAATATTAATCAAAGCAATGTGTAGAGAGAGTAGCTCGCTCTTCTGTCTATCCCAGGGTGCTCTCAAATAACCGTTAAGTGCCATTTTCACGGGGGCATTTAGTTCCTCTAGACATTTTCACAGTGGGCAAACGCGTTAGAAGGATGTAAAGAGATCTTAAAGATATGTGACCTGCTGGCAAGTGAAGTGGAGAGAAGCTGCTGTTGAATAGGTGAGATGTGTTAACCCCTGTAATGGTTGGCAGATTCATAGGCTTCTCACGTGGTACAGCTCTTGTGAAACGTGCCTAGGTGTCATTTCTTGTGAGTATTTTATCAGAAAAATGAAATCGTCTGCTCAGAATCTTCTCCTCAGCTGCTTTAACACTTGTAGTGGCAATGATGAGGATCTCGAGCGACCGCCTGCTGCTCAGGGATCTCTGGAAGAGGCTTACCATTCCGCCTGCAGGCCTCTCTGCTGCAGTGAGCTCGTCTGCCCTTTTCCTCCTGATTTTCTTTCTCAGACCAGCTAATGACTTTCTTCATTGCCAAGACCGATATTCAGTTCACTGCACGCAGCAGAGACCTTTGGAAGCGCGCGAGAAGAATGTTTCCTATCTTCAGTGCAAATGTGCTCCCTGGTCTGTGTGGCTGCGAAGTTTTAGTTTTAGGATTGTCGTAGGTAAGAATGTCCACCCTCAGATCTGAAGGTTTGCATAGGCAGACAGCGCTTGTGCAGGCCTGAGCACTGTATTTCTGATCCAAAAAGATACTTTTTTTTTTTAGGCTGCGACAGAGTTTGATGTTTTCAAATAGCAATATGCTCGCAGAAAACTTGCCTTGCAGACGGCTGGTTTTAGTCCCTTGACACAATGCACACTCGGGTGTAAATGCAGCGGTTGGTCGAGAGGGGGGAGATGAATTATTTGCAGTATCAACTTTGAAGCTTAAATAACCATTTTGTAGGAAGGAAACATCACTGACGTCTTCCTTTCTGTCTCCAGGTATCCAGTATAAAGAATGAGGATATAAAGGTTCGGCAAGACAATGTAACCAAGTTACTGACTGACATCCAGGTGATGAAAGGAAAGCAGGAGAGCATGGACTCCAAGCTGATAGCCATGAAGCAGTATGTATGTGGGGAGGGGATGGCAGAAAATGCAGGAGAGTTTGCTCAGTGATTTCTTTCCTGAACACCTTATTTTTAAGACCTCACCTGAGGGAAGGCTGGCTGCTGCTCGCTTGCTCTCTGTTCTGGCTTCCAGTTGTCTCAGGAGTATGGCCTGGGCTTTAAGAGGCTTTCTGCTTAGGGCAAGAAGGGGGTGGTGGAGGGACTTTTTGAACGCGATTAAAACCCATTAAAGACCTGATGTCACAGCAGCCAGACCTGTGACCCCAAGCACAGCGTAAAGCCTCCTTGGAGTACAGCTCTGCTTTGAGGTATCAGTTGGAAAGGCTGTGAAGACTTCAGGAACGTCCTTCCCTGCCACGGGGGTTACGATCTGAAATTTCAGTCAATGCATGGTGCTGGGTTTTTCCCTTGTGGTTTGTTCCCCCCCCCCCCCCCCACATTACGCTGCACCGGGGTATTCAAGTCATTTGGGATGATGTCTGCTGTCCTTCTGTTCTAATGCTGCATTCTTCCTCCAGGCTCTTGACTTCTTACTTGCACCCGGTGGATACTGCTCACCCAGTATTGCTGTTGGGTTGGGAGGCAAAATGGGTGATCTTGAGTCCCACTGATAAACACTGCCTTACCTTTAGAGATGATCAGGGCACTGTTGCTCACCCTTACGTGACTTTTTCCCATGGTGGTCATAGAGAAGAATTTAGTTAATGTCACCTAGTCGGAATCTTTACGTGGTGCACCAGGAACTGGCTGCCCTCCTAGCAGGACCTGTGTGTAATCGGCCAGTAACCTTTAGAAATCCTGATTTAAAGCTCTCCTTTTTTTTTTTTTTCTTGTTTACCTCTCCACAAAGTGGAGTGAATCGTACATCAATGAGGTTTATTTTATGCCCAGCCTCTTCATCTCTGCCGTTGTTTCTAAGGAATTTGGTTCTGGGTCTTACGGAAAACGGAGCAAGCAGCCCTCCGTTCGTGCTGGATGAAGCAGGAAGGCAGGGCGGGGGATTTCGAAGGGACAGTTTCACAGTGGAAAAATGTTTCCTCCGCACTGTGTTCCAAAGCCTCCCTTTTCTTGGATTTCATTACTATATCTTGTGCTTGCAGATCACTTCTCTAGCACCTCTGGTGTTCATGGGAGGGGAGAGAACGTGCTTCGTCTCCAAGGTCATTCTAGATGATTCTCTTCACCTTCTATTTGCCCCAGGTATGAGTGCCCAGCCTTGCATCTAGGCTGTGCTTCTCCTCAGGCTCTTTGCAAGGGGAGAAAGAAAAGTAGATTGTCCTTCTGACCTGTTGGTAAATGGCAGCAGGTAAAAGATTTGTGCGCCATTATCGATATTGCAGTTTCATGGGTCTATAGACAGCAGAGGTGGCTCTTTCTGTTTTCCCTTTCAAGTGAGCTAAGTGACTTGCCAAGCATGGCTTTGAATGAAAAACTCATGTGCAGGCAACCTTGAGTGACCAAAAAGCTGCCTTAACAAAGCGTACCCAACATGCTTGTAGCCAGCTGCACTCCTTTCCTAAAAAACAAACCAAAACGAAATCTTCATTAGTCCTCCAGCAGTTGTACAAGTTCTATCGGATGACTTGTCAGTAGTGAGCCCGCTGTTAACTCCGCAGCAGGATAGATTTGTGTGTCCCTGGATTGGAAGCCCTTTTTTCCACTTTCCTGGAAGAGCAATCAGCTGCCTAAAACAATTAGTTTGCCACTCACTGTGGTGCATCGTGTCTTTTGGCAGCTCTGGTCCCAGCCGTTATCACAAGAAGTTCGTGTGGGAGGCTTCTGCCTTTGCACGTTTGTTTTCCGTCCATTGCAGGAAGAAAAAGCAACATCAAGAGCCATCTTTAAACCCGGCTGCCAGTCTTGTGGTCCCAGCACATGGTGCTCATCTGAATTTCCGTGGCTTTTGCAGTCCTGTGGCACGTTTTGAGATTAAGTGTCTAGGCTTGGGCCCCCGTCTTAAGGATGAGGGCATTCGCAAATGCATTATAGGTCTCGAGGCTGCATTCTGGCTGCTCCGTTGGCTCTCGCTAAAGCGAACATTAGCATTATTAATTATAAATGGTCTGTAAACCACTAGGTGGAGTGCCTACAGCAGTACTTTGAGCTCTGCTAATAGCAGAGAACTGACAACCTCTCTCAAAGCGGAGAAGCTTCCCCCCTCCTTTCAGGAAGACAGTTATCGACCAATTAATAAAAGATGTGTTTTGCACTTTTTTGAAAGCTGATCAGGTAAATAGGCTCCTGTAAGACAATGAAAATTAAACGATTTATTTGAACTGCGAGTGTTGTGCAACGGCCTCTTAGCAGGTCTTCATCTTGAGACTGATGCCTGGAAGAAGTAGTGCGGCACCAGCTGAGCCAGCCGAGCAGCCGCCTGCTCCCCGAAAGGGCGGCTGCCCTTGGCCGTACCGGCTGCTGCGCATGTGCTCCGGCTCCGTACCGCGCCTTGGCTCTGGTACTCTGCCACGAGAGCTGGTTTGATTGCCAGCACAGCAGAAAACATCCAACGGAAAGGACTGGGGGAGCAGCGCGCGGGGCAGGTTCGGCCTGGGAAGGTCTGGGAGCGCAGGAGCCGGGCAGTGGGACCACCGCTCCTCGGCCCTGACAGGCTGCCGGGCTGAGCTGCGTGGGGGGACCTACCCCGGGCAGGCGCTGTGCAGGCTCTGGGTTGGAACATCCAGCTGCAAGCTCTCCGTAGCTTGTAGTAGCGTAACAACCTCTTCTTGGTCGAATGTACCCCATTCTTCCTGGCTACTGCTCCATCCTTCACAGCCATTAGTAAGTGGTTTTTTTAGTCTTCTGCGGGTTCTCCCTATCTCTCAATAAACACAGCTTTTGGGTCTGCATTTCATTATCTTTAATTTTTCCCATCTCCGTTATTCGTTCCGGATCCCTGTACTTGGATTGCTGTTCCTTTTCTGGAGGGCAGAGTTTGCAAGCCGTTTTTCATGTCTTCATTTTCTCAGGAACTTGGGGTTAAAAATCCTCTTCTTGCTTCTTGAATAATAATACATCCAATTCACTTAAGGTTAGTCTTTTTAGTTCTGGATCTGTGGCGTGCTTCAAAGCATCAGCCGGTTCTTACAATATCATTGACGCTTGTTTTATTGACAAGTTTTTTAAATGTTCTTGACGGCCTGCTGGTTTACATCATGTTGCATCTCTACAGTAGGGCTATTCCAGGTTCTTCTCCTTCCCCTTCACCACACCGGTGTCAACAGTCAACCTCCTCTAGCATCTGCTCAGCTACGATCATTTCGTAGGTGAAGTGGGGTGGATTAGGACCTTCAGCTTGTGCCTGTTGTGCTGCCGCTTCTCGGTGAGTCACTGCAGCTGGCAGCAGCCGGAATCCTGTTGGATTCCTGCCTTAACTGCACCACAAAGTGCACAGAGGTCTGTTGCAAATTCTGTGGGAATAATGGCTTTTAATCCTCCAGCGTGAAGGCTTGGAATAGGTTAATGGCTCAATACGGGAACCGTTTGTATCCCCACGAGATGGAAGAGACTTCAGTTGTGATGCAGAACTTCCAGACAGACCTGCTGCTTCATCGGCTGTTAACGCAGACAGGCGACTGCGGGCTATTGCTGTGCAGGCACCGGTGTGCAGGGGAACGGGGGAAGAAAAACCCCGTTCACGCTGCAGCAGGCTCGGACTCGGTGAGGAGGAGGCCAGCTGTCGAAGAAACCCTTGTGCGTGTCGGTCTTTGAGGGAGAAGTGTAATAACGCTGACCTCCTGAAGTTTTTCTGCCCAGTGTGGTTCGAACTTCCTTGCACCGGTCTTGCACACCCTAACTTCTAGAAACGACCGCCAAGCGTTCAAACGCCAGAGTGGATTGGCTGAGGTTATTTGTGTGAAGTGAACTTCAGCTGAACGTCTGAGGTTTTTTCAGCTGTGGGTTAGGTTAATTTTGCTGTAAAAACAGGATATTTTTGTTTGGCTGAGTGCAAGATTACTATGAATGAGGAGCGGTGGCTCTGAAAATGAGCTTGCAGTGGGACCAAAAGATCCTGCGTTCGTTCTCTTCTGATACTAATGGTTATATGTAGGAGATCTCAGTTAGCTGTTGGCTTTGTAAAAGACGTAGGTCCGACCACAACCAGAGGAGTGTGTCTAGGTGCAGGTATCAGCAGCGTAAGGACGTTGAACTGTTGCGCAAACTTCAGGAGCAGAAACACAAATGACTAAAGAGAGAGAAAATTTGCTGAGTAACGAGTGACCGGGGGAGCTCAGCCTTCGTTACTGAAAGTAAACAGTGACATCGTCTCCAAAGGGATGAGGGTGCCGGAGCCATAAAGCTATTTCTTAGTGCCTGAAACACTCCATTCTTCCCCCCACCCCCGGTCTAAAGGTGTACTTTGAATTGGGGGAAGGGGGGTCACTTTAGCTAAACACACCAGGTGTAATTTATATTAAGCTGCTTTGTTGGCATAAAAAAAAAGTTTACGGTCACAGCTTGTCTTCTGTCGAAGTAAGATCCTTGGAGCATATTGAAAATGCATATGGGTTGAAGCTAGTGGAGAGAAAGTTGTTCTGGAGGTTTTTACTGGTTTGAATTGGATATCATCTTTGGCACATCCATTATAACGCTCATAGTAAATGTCTTTATTGCACAGCTGTGAACAGACCTTCTCAAATCTCATATTGACTCAAAAAGTCTGCCTGAGAGACTGAGGAATACAACCAAACACATCTCCGCTGTCATGTAATAATGCGTGTCTGGATAATTTGCCGTCAGTCTCTAGCACTGGCAGCAAATGATGGAAAGTAGGTAAACTGAACTTTGGATATGAAAATATTTATTCTTCCTTGTCAGCAGCTCCTTCAGCAGAACTGGATAGTGCTCCCGAGGGGCTGAGGTTTTGTGAGCCAGGACATCGCTTCCCTGGAGCACAGGGGCGTCTCACCTGCTTGGGTTTGGTTAATCGGCACTTCTCTGCTCTTAGTCTGACATATTTGGAGGGGGGGGGTGTTAGTTTTAGGTGGGTTTTTTTGCTTCTCCTGGAAAACAGAAGTCCCTTGTCTTCTTCCAGGTATTTTATGGGCCTCTGGAGATATTTTTTTATTATTATTATTATTTTTTTAAAAAAGGCAAGCAAGCTACGGGTGAAACAAGTGTCTGAAACGGCCGTGAGCTTTAGGGAAGATTTTAATGCTCTTTGTGGCCTCCTGCCTTTCTGGCTTTTGGAGTTAATGGTCGCATTGTATCACGATTTCTTTGTCCTTCTGGTTACCTCATGGAGAAAGATGTGCAAAAAGAGCAAATCTTCTCATTCTGGGGAACATAAAGCCTGGGGCTCCCTTGCCTCTTGCTGAAGAAACGAGGAGTCACCTTTCATTCTGGCACCGGTGCTGCAGCAGCGCTTTCATCCGCTCCAGCTAGCTAAAGGGGGATCTGGAGTCGAGGTTGAGAGTGCGTCACTGTGCTTGGTTATGCGCCTCTGTTGTTCTCGGCTGCTTTTTTCAGATGGTTAACCATCTGAAAATTGCTGCTTTTGCTGATTTCCACCCCCCCACCCCCCCCTATTTATCATGAAGTGAAATTTATTGGAGCATATGAAGACAACCCCTTCAGGCAGTTCTGTGTGGATTAAATAAGTCACAGTGAGGCCTTGAATTTTGGTTTCGGTTTTGTACTCTACTTCAGGCAGCTTATTCTAACACATCCCTTTCACTTTCCTATTCTCTAAGTCGTGGTGTCTCATGCAAGTCCAGTGTAGAAGTGATTCTTTGAAACTGTCACCGTGCAGCCTGGCAGTCCTGCAGCCTGACATCGCACGGACCCCTCGGGGGTCGCAGCGGCTGAAAGAGCCCACGGTTTGAACACTTGGTTTTCCCAAAAGCGAAGAGCAAAGGTGACCAGGTAACGCTGCAAGCCGCCTCAGAGCTGGGGCACCAAGGCTTAGTACAACCCTTCCTCTCCTTCCCTCCAGGGTCAACACAATTGCTGCCCAGTTTAAGCATCAGTTACTTAACATCACCTCTAACGTCTCTGTGCTGGTATTTGGGAAGCGTGTTGGAAAGTATTGCTTTTTACTCTGCAGCACCATCAGCAGTTTCTTACCGGTGCTGAGGCTTTGCTAGAACAGTTACTAACAGGTTGACTGTAGAAAGTCATCTTGATACTAAAGGGTATTGCGTAACTTAAATGCTTAATTTACCAACAGCCAGTATGCTTTTTCTCACATGCGAAGTTTTGTGCTAAAGGCGTCACTGTTAGTATCTTTTCTATTTCTGATTGCTTTTATCTTTTAGTATTTTAAAATTGGAAAGTCATCAGAAACCACCACGGGTGGAAGGATGGGAACCCCAGCTCCAGCGGGGGGGGGCGGCATCTGCTTGAACTCTGTCCCTTCAGCTGGGAGGCCGTTGCCTTCCAGAGATGTCTTCAAGCAAAGAGTGGTTATTAATTACACTAAATTCTGAGCAGGTTACTGACCTAGAATTTCTGCAGTTTCTTTTGGCTTCCGTTCTGCTTGCTTAGCTTCTGAAGCAGTGACTCATCTAAGCCAAATGTTTTCTTCTGGGCTTTTTAACTTGGAACTGTTTAGATTTTAAACTGACAGTTGCAATTAAAGCTGGCTCTCGTGGTGCCGCCCTAGCTGTCAGGTACTAAGCAACATTTAACTGAATGTAATGTTCTTTCCCAGCTCCAGGTCTATCAGTGTCTTTCTGTAATTCCTCATCTCCCGTGACCTGCCTGCGGCTCTGCAAGGGGAGGGTTTTAGCTTCCCCTTAGGTGCGGTGGCACGCTTGTCTTTTTGGACTGTAAACAACCCAGGAAGACAACACTCGGACTTCTTTTTATCTATATGCGTCTGCTGCAGGAATAGAATGGTAGATAACGGACTTGTGTGCAGCTGTGGCATTGCCCTGGCAAAGCGTTGCGGTAATTACTAACGTTACAAGCATAACAAAATGAGCCTGAACGCTGGCTGTGTAAGGAGGGTGGAGAAACCGAACCAGCCCTCTGAATGGAGACGCTGTCTCTTGGTTTGGAAATGTTTGTCCTGACGAGCTCTTTTGTAGGGAGGAAGGAGATCTCTGCCTGCTAGCGCCTGCCTCTCCCGGCAGTGACCGCGCTCGGTGCTCCCCTGCCTGCGGCTTTCCCAAGTGCTACTGCCCTTGTGCAAAGCGCGGGGCAGGAAGGTGAGACGGGGAGGCTGTCACTTCCCAGTGATTCATCGGCTCTGCTTGGGTCCGGTGGGAGCCCAAGTGTATCCGTAAGTTTAATTTTAAACAGATTGTTGAAAGCAGCAAGCTAGCCGTGGTGTCTGCACCTGTTTTTATCGGTTTTCTCCATGTCTCCTTCAGGGATTGTGTTCGCTTTGGCTCAGCGCGTGAAGCTCTGCCATGGGACGCTGAGAGCACTTCCTCCTGACCAGACTCTGTTTACAAGGCCCCGCCGCTTTTACAAGGCCCCAGTTGCTAACAGAATTTAGAAGTTAAAATTTCTCTTGACAAAAATAAATCTAAACAGACACAAGAACTTGGCCTTTTGCAGTATAATTCCTCCTCACCAGAATTAGTTTACCGTATGCAAACCCCCAGTAAATCATACCAAATAATTTTGACCCGTGTAGCTTGCTTTATGGTTTCAGGGTTCCAAAAGCAACATATATATTATCGTTTGACACTGACCTAAGGGGATAGAGTTTGCATTAGAACATTTGTTGAAAAGATTGAATCCATCAGTGTTAGGTGAGAGAAAAGCTGAGCTAGGACATAATGAAGCCAACTAGGTGATATCCAAGTTTAGTCACCGTACTCAGAAAGGCCTCATTAACAGAAGCCCTCCCACCTTCGGGGAGTAAGGTGCTCTGGTTCAAAGCTGCTTAAAATCGTCTGGGAGATGAGTAACTACATGGCTTTTAGTCCTAGGCTTAGAATTAGGCAGAACTTTGCAGCCCTGCTTCTCTCCTCACCGTTCCTCAATAGCTCTGAGAGCGCAACTGTTTTGTTCTGCATATCTGTTCTGCATGTCTATCCTGGCGTGGAAAAAATGAGGCCCAGTCTATATAGCAAAGACATAAAATTTGTAAGATGATCTTCTGTGAAATTGCTGGCCAGGTATTTTCTGTGTTTTACACCATGCTTTATGAGTCCGTAATATCTTGTGTCCCATTTCTGCAGCCTGGCCAAGCGGCGCGAGGTGTTTTCGGAGCAGGAGGGGACGTGGTCTCCTAAGCCGGAACTGGAATTTCTGTGCCGCTTTTTGAGCTCGCGCTGCAGGTTACTGTGCCCTTTACGTTTGAACCAAGTTTTAACTTTTGGTTTTCTATACACCAGTCAGTTTACAGGCAAACTTGACCTTTACCTCTAAATAGCACCCAGTAGTGACCCGAGGTACTTCAAAGACCCCGTCGGCTTTGTTGCAGCAAGCCGTGCCGGTTAGGGTAGTAATAGCAAGTAACATTTTACTTCTCATGTACTTTTTTTTTTTTTTACAACATCTTTGCTAGGAAAGAGCAGCGCAAGTGAACATGCGGAGAATGATTGTGGGCGGTTGTCGTGGTTTAACCCCAGTTGGCAACTAAGCCCCACCCAGCCGCTTGCTCACTCCCCCCTGGTGGGATGGGGGAGAATCG
>NW_008824448.1:110392-110656 GCF_000699105.1 Pygoscelis adeliae
AGGTAAAGCAAAAGCTGCGCACGCAAGCAAAGCAAAACAAGGAATCCATTCACTCCTTCCCATGGGCAGGCAGGTGTTCAGCCATCTCCAGGACAGCAGGGCTCCATCACGCCTAACAGTGACTTGGGAAGACAAACGCCATCGCTCCAAACGTCCCCCCCTTCCTTCTTCTTCCCCCAGCTTTATATGCTGAGCATGACGTCATATGGTGTGGAATATCCTTTGGGTCAGTTGGGGTCAGCTGTCCCGGCTGTGTCCCCTCCC
>NW_008824448.1:119785-120037 GCF_000699105.1 Pygoscelis adeliae
GCAGGCAGGTGTTCAGCCATCTCCAGGACAGCAGGGCTCCATCACGCGTAACGGTTACTTGGGAAGACAAACGCCATCACTCCAAACGTCCCCCCCTTCCTTCTTCTTCCCCCAGCTTTATATGCTGAGCATGACGTCATATGGTGTGGAATATCCTTTGGGTCAGTTGGGGTCAGCTGTCCCGGCTGTGTCCCCTCCCAACTCCTTGTGCCCCCCCAGCCTGCTCGCTGGGGGGGTGGGGGGAGGAGGGGA
>NW_008824448.1:120239-124771 GCF_000699105.1 Pygoscelis adeliae
TGAGCTAGAGGAATAATGCTGGAGATGCCGCACTTAGGAGAAACAGGAGGCTAAAACGCGGTACCTGGCGAGGTGCTGAGCTGCGAGGCAGTGACCATGCCTGTGCTGCGGTCCAGCTGTCTGCCTGCCACATAAAACCCGAGACCCGTGGCATTGGTCGCCGCGGTGCTGAGGTGCACACCTGCAGTTTCAGTTGTTCAGGGCAAATTCCACAGGTACCATACAATAAATCCAAGGCTTTTTCCACAAATATGATTTTCTTCTCCAGTGAAAACCTGCTTGCGAGAAGCGTTCTCTTCCTTATTTATTTACCCTGCTCCTGCCCAGAGCTGCTGGGGAGCAGGAAGGAAGTCGGTTAGGAAGATCCAGTCCATGGTAACAGGACAGAGGCAGCTGGCAGAGAGGCAGCCCGTGTCTCATCCTGCCCAAAACTTATGAAACTCTAGGAAAGCATGCCAGGCAGTCAGCTTTCTGCACCCCTGGGTGGTTCAGTCACCGCGCAAAGCCTTCCTTCTGCCGCTCTGAGCAGGTTGGATGCTTTCTCTGCTTCTTGTGGGCAAAAAAAGGGATACTCAGCTGTCAGCAAACAAATGGGACTGTGCTTTTGCTGTCTGCAGCCGGGGTGGCCAAACCTCTTTATCAAAAGAGTCTTCTGGAGGCAGTAGTGATCTATATTCTCTTGTGCACCAGGTCTGCCTGCTGGAATCGGAACTAGATGAAGGAGCATCTTGTCCTCAGGGGCCTCATCCCTGTGCAGCTGAGCAGCCATGGATGTCTGTCTGCATAGAAAGAGCCTTTTTTCTTTGTGCACGGTATAGGGTCAGGCAGCTGGACAGCATCTGCGTATTCCTGTTCAAGAGCCTGCGTCCTCCTCGGTGGTGTTCTGCCCGTTATTAACTGGCTGTTTCCTACTGAAAGAAGCAGTATTAGGATTAATTGCAGCGCTGTTGCCGAGAACCTGTATCGAGCAGTTTTGTGGGGGCTCTACTTCTCACTTCACTGGTACCTGTCTGGAAATAACAAATTACGATTTTGCTTTGTTGCTGAATTTCCTTTTCAAAATATGTGAGAATGCAGCGAGCAGAGTTAAGTAATGATGTACTCCTGGTTCGGATTTGGGAATGAGACATCACTGTCAAGGCACTGGTTTCTTGTAGAGCTGCAGTAAATCTTGAAGCACAGCAAAGTCTTGGTTGGGGGCTTTATGCAGCAGAGGCTCCCCACGCTCAAGGGTGGGATTGCAGGAGCTCAGGAGCGGGCTTTTGAGAACGCTTGTGCTTGAAGTGGGCCCCTCACTCCAAGAAGGACGTCGAGGGGCTGGAGCATGTCCAGAGAAGGGCAACGAGGCTGGTGAGGGGTCTGGAGAACAAGTCTGATGAGGAGCGGCTGAGGGAGCTGGGGTTGTTCAGCCTGGAGAAAAGGAGGCTGAGGGGAGACCTCATCGCTCTCCACAACCACCTGCAAGGAGGCTGTAGCGAGGGGGGGGTCGGTCTCTTCTCCCAAGGAACAGGCGATAGGACGAGGGGAAACGGCCTCAAGTTGTGCCAGGGGAGGTTTAGGTGGGATATTGGGAACAATTTCTTCCCCGAAAGGGTTGTCAGGCACTGGAAGAGGCTGCCCAGGGAAGTGGTGGAGTCCCCGTCCCTGGCGGTATCTAAAAGACATTTAGATGCGGTGCTTAGGGACATGGTTTAGTGGGCATGGTGGTGTTGGGTTGATGGTTGGACTCGATCATCTTAGAGGTCTCTTCCAACCTTAATGATTCTATGATTCTAAGTGGACTTCTCTGGCAGCTGCATTCTGTTAATAGGGTTTCCATCGTCCTGTCTCCTCGTGCGCTGCAGTAATCTAGGGAAACGATTACCTCTGACTTCAGCCTCACCCAAGCCCCTGTTCCTGGGTTGTGCGTGGAGGAGGGACCATCTGTTACCACAAACGGTCCCCGGCCTTGCTTAGGGCAAGGAGAAGGAGGTGATGGTGATAGGCCGCCCAATCTGCTGCTCTTTTTGCTAGTAACAGCGTTAAGGCTTGCCTTTATGCAGGTGTGCTACCAACATCGTCAGCTGGAGCATCTGCCACTGCAAAAAGGAGGTGGCAAGAGCTTTTGCAGTGGAAGGGAAATGAGGCTCCTGGAACTCGGTTACCGTTGAGCCTGGTTTTCTGGAAAGAAGACTGCATGTGCGTAGTTAAATTTGTCCCAGGAGCCAGAAAGGAAAAGGATACCTGCACGTCTGGACCTGGCCACTTGCAGGCAAGGCTGCGGTGCTGCTGGAGGAAGGGCCGGGTTTCTGCGGTCTGCAGTGGCTTTCGTGTACCCCTAATTGCAAGTGCGCTATTCTTCATTTTTGTGCTCACCGCTTGAGTTTTGCTGGCTGAACTCTGGCTCTTCCAGCCTTGCGCTGAGACTGTGGTCCGTGCTTTTATGACCTCTAAATTGGACAATTGCGATGTGTTGTTTTATGGCCTTCCTGCGCAAAGGTTGCACGGGCTCCAGCTGTTCAGAGATTGGGGCCAAAACACTAACTCTCCTACCGTGGCCTCCACATGTCAGTCTGGTCCTGGGGGACCTGGGCTGGCTCGGAGTCAAACATCAGCTTGATCTTAAAATTGCTTTGATGGCTTATAATGCCGAGTATAATGTGGGATCTGTGTGTTTTATCTACGCTGCTGCTTTTTATGAGCTTAGTCACTGCTTGAGATCATCTGAAGTCAGTTTTATTGGTCATTCCAAACCATAGGTTAAAGACCTGTGGAGTACTCATTTTTCAGTGCAGTGATCTAAATCTGAAATTAATTACCACCATAGTCTGACATACTGATGTTAAAATAACTCAACCCAACTGGCATCTCTTAACCCCGGTTGGTAGTGTAAGCTGCTTTCTGGCAGGTTTGTGTAAAATCCCGTCTGTAACGGGATTTTATCCTTTTCACTGCGGGCCCCTTTCTCTGGTGCCTGTAGCTGGACAGCACTCGCAGGCACCTTGCCGGTTCTGGAGGCACTGGCTTCTGGCAGCAGGTTCACACCATCTCTCCGGTTGCCTCTTGCGCAGCGCTGTCCTGTTCTCCGTGCCTCATCTTCGCTGATTTGCTTTTTCAGAGCGTTCTGGAGGAAGAGCTGTTCGGAGTCTTCTAGTGACTTCTGTTGGGATGGTGGTTTGAGCCTGTGCCCCACACTGTACCCTGAGGCTGGCCGGAGCTGGAAGGAGTAGGTTGCTTTGCTGTTCAGCATCCTTCCAGTCACGTAATCGCTTAAGGAGCAGTAAACTGGTCTGTTTTTCTCTTGATCCTCTACTTCTTCAGACGAAAAGCAGAAGAAACAGTTAAAAACTGCATTCATTTTCCTCTGCCCATACTCGTCTGAAATGGTTCAGAACAACATATTGGATGAAGCAGGATTTTGCTGGTTCACTAGGAAGAGGAGAGAGAGTGCAGTGTTACACCAAATTGGTTTTGATGTCTGATTTACATCTATATTTTGCTAGTAATGTGCTAGTGGGTGTTACTGCTGCCGTGGCTGAAGTTCGATGCTTGTCTTACGCTGGGTCACCACATGGGCCCTAAATACTTTGGTGAGAAGCCTAGCTTAACCCTGCGCTCGGGATTGAAGAGGATCTCCCTGGTACTTACAGGTTGGGTCGTCGTGAACTGATTTTTCTGGATCAGCTCTTTAAAAAAAGCTTCATGTGGTGCAAGAGCCACTCTGCTCGTAGCTAGCTTAGTCCGAGAGCTGGTGGCTGTTTAAAGGTAATGTGACAGGATCCCAAGATACAAGCTTTTTAACTGAACTGTGAGTTTATTTGGACAGACAGTTCATCTTTATTGACACAGAAGGATGGGCTCTTCCCCTGGTTGTATGAACTGGTGTTACCTGAACGTTCTGTCGTAGTTAAAATTCTTTTTAAAGGTGAGTTAATACCGAATCAGTCCATCCACCTCTGTGAGACCCCAGGCCTAATGAGCAAGTGACTGTTATTTGGAGTAACCTTTCACACTCACGACCATCTGTCTGTCACCTTTCTGAAGAAATCCACTGATTTCTGCAGCTCTGGAGAACTGTGGCGTTGCCTCCGTCGCACTTTGTGGCCCAGACCAACACTTCTTCGCTGGAGAGTGCTCTGCTCCGGTTTGTGACTAGTTCTGAAGATGTCCCGTGTGAGACCTGTTCTTCTCCCCAGCTCTCCCTAGGACAGAGGTTCTCCTGAACGGTTTGCAGGGTGTCACACAGTTCTTTCAAGATGTTTTGCTTGAAAATTGAGATTAAATCCTCGCTGGGCAGTGATCTAAACTATTGCTCTGCAGCAGGAGTCTTCATGGCTTTCTCTTAGACTCCTCCAGCAAGACCTCACAGGTTTTGTGCATCTGTTTGCCTGTGTCGGTTGTATGACCGACGGATTTGACATCAGCATTTCTCTGAACATTCTGTTGCTTTCTGCAGAATTAGGGAATTCAAAACATGAGGTAGGTAAGGGCATAACAGATTTACTTGTCAGACATTTAGCTGCTGAAACTCTTCAGCAGCAACAGATGTGTAG
>NW_008824448.1:124965-127464 GCF_000699105.1 Pygoscelis adeliae
AAGAGTATTGGTATCAGGGCGAGGAGGAGGGTTCTTGCCTTGTACGGCGGGATCCAGCACTTCAAAGTGCCGCGCCAAGGACTGCACCCGTGTCTCATCGTTTCTGGTGTTCCTGTAATACATTAGTTTACCTATTTGTGGATGCAGATTTTTGAAGGCTGTGAGTTCTGCAATTAAATTGCCTTGTGCGGTAAAAATACTCTTCCGTTAAAGCTTATGGTTGGGTGACTCTTAGTTCTTATTTTGAAAGGCTGAACAAATAATGTTTTTTCATGTTATTCATTACTTCAAAGGGCTCTGACATATCCCCTTTGATCTGTTCTCCAAGCCTGAAGAACCCTCATTTCTGTGGTCATTCCTCTTGCAGAGATTGTCCACACCACCCTGGTTGCTGATCTTTCAGTCCGTACGATGTCAGCGACAGCGATGACAGCAGGGGATGGTAGTCGGGACACTGGTGTGCTGTGGGTTTATTCAGTGCCATCGTTTGTTCTTTCCCTGGCCTTGTTTACCTTTGACTTCTACATGTGATTGATCAAGGAGGAAGGTGGAAGAGGGTTTTTGCCTCTGTAATCAAAGGATGTTGTCATTATCTACGCTCTCCACAAAATTATGTAGACACTTAAAAAGCTTATTTACAGATTTTTATTTGTCAAGCTAGCAACCTAATAACGTGACCTGTTGCTGTGTGGTACTAGTTTTTTACATAATATTCAGATTGTGATTAAGACGGTGACTTTTGAGCCTCGATGAAACAAAGAGTCTTTTTTTCTTGTAAATAGGATATAAAATTGCCTGTCTCCTTGCTCTAAGACAAGTGAACGCCATTTTCTGTTGTAGAGCAGAGGCAGTTAAAACTCTTGAAATTGTCACCTTTATGCATGCTGAAAAAGTGGAAACTGGTAAACTGGGAACAGGCACTTTTTGGGGAACGCTGAATGTCTCGGTATTTAGAAAAATCTACAAAACGAGTGAACCTTTGTGGCTGCAAAGAGTGGCTGAAGTTTCTGGACCACCCTTAAAGCACCGTCAGCTCTGTCCTTCTCCAGGAAAGGAGCACAAGATGTGTCTCGCTGAGAGAAAAGGGGCAGAGTAAGTTTTTTCCATCCTCCCAGAGAAAAGCTTTCAGACCTCCTTCACCCAGCGGGTGCGGAGGCCATGCCGTCACCTTCAGCTGCAGCTGCACCTGCGGCTTCACCGTCACCTGCAGCTGCAGGTTCCTCACCACGCTCTCTTCGTTACTGCAAGATGGGCTAAGAGGTCTCCTACGAACTCTGCTACGGTCGCTGTCCTCCAGCACAGGCCGGCACTAAGGAGGTGCAGTCGGGCTCTGGCAGGGCTCGGGGTCCCCTCTTGCTGGGGACTGTGCAGACCCAGATCTGAACTTCTCCATGTACCCTTGCTCACGGTCCTTGAAATTCAACTTCCTATCACATTTTATTCTGTTACGTCTGAGTGCAGGACATGTTCCTGGGGACGGAAGCGGGCAGTTTGATGTCGGGCACCAGAGAGATGAAAGCCTTAAACAGCCCCAGGCTAACCCTGCCCGTGATCCTCCTGTCCTCGCTGTCGTGGACATGGAGAGCAAAACGCCCTGCACCGTTCCCTGACCTGCTCCTTGGCTTCAGTGCGTGCCCTAGCGTAAGGGAGAAGAGCGTGCCCCGGGGAGACGACGGGGTGGCTTTTCAGTGGCAATGCCAGCTCGTGTGTGGTGAAAACTGAAACTAAATACTTTGAGAAAGCAAAGAGATCAGAGGCTTTCTGAGCCTGTGGTCCAGAAATCTTGGTCTGCTGCAGTAATGGATGCTGTGGGTACCAGCCCGATGCGAAACCAGGTAAGGGAATTGGTATAAAAGACAGGGAAATCACTTTTGTTAGGAAGGTCAGACTTCCCTTTAAGCTGAGGTCTTCTTGCTCTCTCCTTGTGTTACTGAAAAGCAACAAAAACTTGTGTCTTTGTGCCTGGCTCGTTAGGCAGCAGGTATTAGGGCGCTGACTTCAAACGCGAAGCCAGGATCTCTCGCTGCTCCGGGGTGGGTTTGCTATTGGAAGCGACTCAGTCTCAAAACCAAACCTTTTCTCCCCGTGTCTTGGGTGTGTTACGTTACACGTTTTGAAAACCGCTTTTCTTTCTCGTTACTGATACCGCTCCCTGCTGTAGCAGTGTTCGAGGTGGTTTGGGGTTTGGAAAACCAGTGGTGGCTGCGGGTGCTATTGCCACTGCTGCGTGCGACACCTGCTTCTTCTGCGGTCTGTCGCTACTTGCAGCCAGGTTGTCTGCAGAAATGAAATGCTGCGTTCTCTTATAAGCTCACTGGGACAATAAAAAGAAAGCAGAAGCGGTGCTGATACCCTTTTGATGGCTGTGTTTGGTTTGCATCCCTGTTTAGTCAGCAGAATGCGGCCAATCTCTCTTGGTGGGGGCAGTCATTAATATTCCATATTCCTGAGCTATTTCCAGACTCTAAAGCAAGAGCCATTTACAGCTATTTCACTCTT
>NW_008824448.1:127480-129806 GCF_000699105.1 Pygoscelis adeliae
AAGAGTGAACCCCCCCAAAGGTCGTACCTGCTGGCGATTAAAGATTGATGGCACTCGAGCCAGGAGTCAAAACAGCTTTTTAGTCTAGTAGCTGATTTAGTGCGAACTGAGATACAGCTGCTTCCTTCCACCGGACAACTGCTATTACAGGGAATGAACGTCTCTGCTCGGTGCCTCGTCCTGCACATCACGATCTCTGCCTTGATGGTCTGGCTTGCCCTAAGCTCTGCCTCTGACCCTTTCCCTTCTGTGCCGTGTTCCCTGGGGAGGTACCGTACCTCGAGGCATCTGAACTCTGCCCTCTTAAGCTCGCCTGCATAGTCCGACGCATCCTCCTCTGGGTATCGCGGATGGCAGCGCAGTCCCTAAAGCCCAGGAGCTGACAGCTCAAGTATTGATCTTTAAACAATAGCTTAAAAATTAGTTTGAGCGAAGAAGAGCGATAGTTTGCGAGGCACCGTGGGAAAGGTCCGAGTCAGGATTTCGCTGCAGACAGGAGTTACACAGGTGTGCGGTAAGGACTTAAACAGTACAAGGTGTCGAATCAAAGGTCCTGATCTTCCAGCTCCGTTTCTGACGAGACCGTTCGCAAAGGGCAGGAGGAAAGAGCAAGGCAAGCACGTAGCACTGCTCTCCTGGAGCAATCTCCTGGCACCGGCGTCGTGGGTCAGGGGCTTCCTGAGATACAGGTGATGCCCCGGTACTTAATGGTCCTCAGTAGATTTGTTTTCCTTTGTGTGATTTTGTCCGATGACTCCTGGGATCCGGCAGCAGAGGTCTGCATCTTAATTACGTGGTGTCTGGAGAACCGTGTCCCTTTGTTTGTACTGAATCTGCCAGCTGCTGACTTCAGCTGATATCCCTAGCCTCAAATCAGAAGGGAGAGGGAACAGTTGCTGCCTGTTCGCCTTCGCTTTGTCTTTTGACTTCGCCGCTGTGGGGCACCGGCTCGGTGCTTTACAGAACCACTCATTTGTCGTGTCACGGTCGCCTCTCTGAGCAGCACCGCTCAGCTCAGGGCTGTGGTTTTCTGTACGCGTGCCGCTTCATATTTTTCTGGGTAATTTTCATCTGCCACAATGTATTGCTCTCACTCATTTTTACTGCCATAATTAACATAGATTACCCGGCTTTCTGCCCTTCTGAAGATCAGCCGTGGGTGTGCATTGGGAGCCCCAGTGGCAGGGTTGAGTGCTGCTCTCAAAGGCTAAAGCCACCCTCACTTTGTTCTGATAAGCCTTTAAACCGTGTGAATACGTCGGTGGCGGGGCAGAGTGTGGTACCGGATGCATTGCTCTGCGTGAAAACGCAGAGCGTGGCATGAAGAGGGCTGGAAAACCGCGCCCCACCTGAAATTTGGGTGAGGTCGTAGCATCTGTGACCCGAAACTTTGCTCTGGACCCATACTGTGCCTAAATGAAGATCTTTGCCCATTCATTTTTTTTCAAGCAAATACAGATGTAGCAGGACCCTTCAGATCTCGATTGGTTTGCTTGATTAAAATCCAGTTTCACTTTCTGTACACTGTTGTCTGAAGCACTAGAACATCTATGTACTGCGTGACGAAGGAATCCACTGCTTGCTGCAATGCCCCTTCTAAATAAATTTTGAAGAACCTTGTGGCAGGAGATAAAAATATTGTAGGACAGAAAAAAGCTCAAACACAAACTCTGTGGGCATCAAGTGTGTTCATGTGCGGTCACAATCGCACGCTGCAGTTGAAAATCATCTATTTTCCAGCGTGAGTCTCCAGGGTTCAAACCCCCAAAGCAGGAGATTTAAAAAACTTGAATTGAGGTTTTTTTTCTATGCACGCTCTTGGTGAGTGTCTATGGTGCAAGCTTCTTTCTGCGGCTGAGTACGGGAGTTTACCTTCCAACGGAATAAGATGACTCTCTCCTGTAGTTACCTGATTGTAAAAGCCTGGTTTTAAGAAAAATGCCAAGCAGCAGCACAGCCCCAATGAGAGCGCGACAGCTTGCAAGACTGCGCTTTCTTTAAATTGCGAAATACTGGATAAAAAATAGTCATTTATTTCAAAAATTGCTAGCTGTGAAGTCAAGCGCGGCTTTTACCCAGAGTAATTTTATCTGAAAGGAGAGTAACAACCATTTTCCTGAGTGTATACTGGTAATTAAAGCTCTGTGGAAGGGCTGTTTTTCAAACAGGATGGACGTTCCTCCTGAGGACCCTTGTACAGCCGCAGTGATAAATGAGCGTCTCTCCTGGCTTCGGGAGATAACAAATGTCATTCTCTGTCTGGCAGAAGCGCGCGGGCGTCCTGAGCCCCTGGGCTTCGGCAGGAAGGCGCCCGCTCCCTCTGAAC
>NW_008824448.1:130057-133609 GCF_000699105.1 Pygoscelis adeliae
CAGCCCTTCCCCCCCCAGCCGGTCCCCACGCGCTCTCCGCTGCAAAAGAGAGGAGTCCCTTGTCTCTGCTTTCGAGAGGCATGCCCCTTTCCACGGACCTGAGCCACAGACCTTTTTCTAAGGCTGCTGGACCTCGTCCCCGGCTTCAGAAAGGTCCCGGCTGCGCATGGCGAGGGAGGGCACGCCGGGTGTCCCCGAGGAGCAGCGGTTTAAGAGAGGCAGGTGCGGAGCGGGGTCCGGTTTATGCAGCCCTGTAAAATATTGTATAAACAAAACGCTTCAAAGATCTTTTAATAACTCCTGAAATTAAATGTTTGAAACTGGCCCTTGTAAACTCTTCACCAGCGTTTAATTGCCTCATAAAACAGTATGCTAAAGAAAGTATTAAAGGGGGTTTTTGCTGCTCTCAGATCACTTTAACCCTTTGGGGACCTTGTGTCCAGCTGTTTCTCGCCCGCTGCCTAATGAGCAGTTACCACCTTCTTTCTTTGCCTTTCATGATACATCGCTGGCTCTGATCCACCAGACCTCGACCTCTTTGCATGGCTCAGGGGTGGCACAGGCAGCGGCCGGTGCGGCGAGGACAGCTTCATCTCTGCCTCTGACCCTTGGGATTTCGGCAGCGGGTGCAGGGCTGCGGCTCTTCCCTCTCTGACACTGGGGCCCAGCAATTTCTCGACGCGCCTTTCTGTCCCGAGGCGAATCTAGGAGCCGCGTTCAGATGGTCTGTGCCGAGGAAAGCTTGGCTAATTTACAGACCTCCCCAAATCCCTGCTGGGGCCCGGAGCAGCAATCCTCCGTGCGCGTAATTGGCAGCTGGTGCGTGGGGAGCGACGGTGCAGCTGAGATAACCGCAGCTGTACCCGTCGATACGAGGGCAGCCCCATCTCCCCAGCCACGCACCGGCTCCCACCCCTGAGGCCTCTCGCATCCCCTGGCTGCTGCCGCTGCCTTTAGGGGACACCTGGGTTTGCTGCCGAAAGCACCGACCGCTCCTCGCCGTAGCCGAAACGCAGCCCCTTGGTTGCAAGCTCACCCCTTACTGCGGGCAAGCAGGCAGCTCGGGATGACCGTCCCCTCCAAGGGGGAATGCTTTCTTTACTCAGGCATTTTTGATGCATCTGCAAGTGACAGCCTGTTTGGAGAAAGTTGGAGTGAGTTCGTGTGAGTTTTCCCTCTCTGAGTTTTTTGTCACCCGCCCTTTTGCTCTGCCGAGGGCTCATCTTGCCCTTGTATCGTAATCGAGTACAGCCGGGGGCCTCTGGCTGCCCCGTTCTGGGTAGGCTCTGCCAGGCGCCGTCATCCTGCTCCTCTTCCCTGAAGTCCAAGAGAAGCCGTCCAGCCTCTCCTGGATTCTCACCGCTATTTTGACAATCCAGCCACCGCTGGATTGTCAAAACCCTCCGGAGGGGAAAGTCTCTGAATTAAAATCTGAAAGGGAGATTGTAGCTTGAGCAGTCAAGATCCCATAAAGGTGGGGGGGGGTGTTCCCCCAAAAAAGCTTGAAATGGCTGGTTTGCTTGTGGAGTAACTCTCTGGCATTGAGATTGTATCAGTGCTGCGGTCACGTAAAGATATAACTTAAACCATATCACCTATGAGCTCCTTGGAGCTCTAGTAGCTTTAAGAACAAGAGAAGATGTTGCAGGTTCATTGCTAATTTCTCCATTGTCTTTTATGTTCACAGAACACACAAACCCGATCATTGCTGTTTTCATTTATATGCGTAGAAAAGCCAAATACGGAGTTCTAAAAAGTGTGTAGAGTTTGGGAATTGCTGCTGCAGGAGAAAATCCGAGGGGTAGGTGCTGTGCAGCTCCTCGGTGCAACGGTTGTGCAGCCCACGCTCCGTCCCGGTGCAGCCTAGGTCTCCGCCTGGGTGCGGCGCTCGCTCCTCCTCGGCTTCCCCCCCGCCCCCATCTCTAGAGAAGCCGATTTATGGCCGGCCCTGCGTGCACCTGGGCTAGATCAAGGAGATTGAGCTCGGTCACCAGGGGCCTTTCCACAAGGGCACAGTAATGGCTTGTAGCAGATGTGAACTGCTCGCTCGCTCTGGGCAGGGCTCTGTGTTACTGCCCACGTGTGAATAGCTGCTGTTTCTGGAGCTGTGCAAACTGAAATGATGGCAAAGCAAAGTTAATGAACGCAATTTCACCCGCAGCCCCAGGAGGTTGTAAATGAGCCAGTATCTGGAGATGTCGGCAAACCCCCTGCTGCAGTTTTCCAGCTTGCCCCGTGCTTTATTTGCTCTGCCTGAGAGGCTGCGGTTTTTTCTCAGATGGCTTTTTCTTCTCTTGCAGTGAGAATGAGGCGCTGTGGAGGGAAGTAGCCAGCTTGAGGCAGAAGCATGCTCAGCAGCAGAAAGTTGTCAATAAGGTAAATCCTGGCCTTCCAGGCGCAGGGATTAGGACGCTCTTGTGGTCGTGTATGCGGTGATGTAGTGACCAGGCTGGGCACTTGCAGGATCGGTGGGATGCAATGGCATTCATTCTGTTTAAGAATAATTTTGATCACCGTGTTTTCTTCCTGTTACCATGAGATTCTGGAAATCCAGCGGGGAGAGGCTAAATTCGGGCTGGCAGCGTTGCAGTGCAGAATTCAGTTGGCTGCCACGTAATGGTTTTACGCCGAGCCTTCACCTTGGTGCTTAAGAGCTGCAGTCAGCACTCTGCCGTGTCCCCCTGTGCCCAGCTCTGGCTCTGCTCCGAGCACCGGGACCGAGTGGTCCCGGGGCTATTTCTGTCTGTGCTTATCCGAGTACTGTGCACACCATAACAGCTTTTCCTTTTCTCTCCTCACAGCTTATCCAGTTTTTGATTTCATTGGTGCAATCCAACCGTATTCTTGGGGTGAAGAGGAAGATGTAAGTCTGCATTTCTACATCCAGATAAAGATTCCCTGTCTGAGAGAATAAAGAGAGGATCAGCAGAGTGGGTCCCCCAGATCTCTGTCTTCTGTAGCAGCCTTGCCAGTGGGGTAGGACTGGACAGCGGTCATTGGGATCATGTGAGCCTTCAAGTACTTGCTCCAGCCAAAACCAGCTAACACTGCTATGCAACTGATACCAAGAAGGGTTTGCGATCCAGGCCACATAAGCCCGTGCAGAACCTACTTCATAGCTAACCACTGCACTATGTGGAACCGCCGCTGCGCTATGGCAGCATACATAGTGAGGGCTGGGGTCTTGCACTGCTAAAATAGTCTCTTGGCACTGCCACGATGTTTCTGTCGTTACACGGAAAGGGAAACATTGGACCATCCAGACCAGCCTCCTGCTGTCACAGGCTGCTGTGACGCCTTCACAGACTAATCAAGCCTGTCCTCGAACGTGCTGTGGATTATTTTGCCCCTTGCTAGTTGTGCTGGATGACCGTTCAGTACTTAAGTACCATAAGCGATTAAGAACGATTCCAGGCTAATTTGTTTTGGGCAGTTAATAGTTGCTTGGTTTTGTCCCAGGATTGTGCTGTAGCACAGTTGCTTTTCCCTCCTTGGCTTTTACAGATGGTTCTCGTGTTATGTCTCATCTGACACTCCACCAGGCTGAACGGG
>NW_008824448.1:133636-135055 GCF_000699105.1 Pygoscelis adeliae
GGCTCCTCCTCCACCTGATTTTTTGCACTTGTTCACATATGAACTGGCAGATACTCCGTTGTGTGTCTGTTCGGGCCCCCACCTTGTCCCGTGTTGCCTGTCGAATTGCAGGGCTGTCCTTTTGTGTTTGAACAGTGCCCAGCAGCACCATATGGCAGACAACACCACAGCAGGCTTGATTATTATTAATGAAGATAGTGGTTTATATGGTGATAATGTCCACGACATGCTGAAATGATTTATCTTGTAAGGAGAAAGAGTTTCTCCACAGTACTCAAGTACATGAAAAGGGCCACAGAAGTGGTTGTGTCACAGCTGACCACAAGTAATCCATCTTTGGAGCAGTTGGCCATGGAGAAGTGAAGCCAAGCAGAGCACTGACAATACAGGCCTGCAGAAGGAGGTGACCAGGGACTATAAAGAAGTCCTCTGAGGCCTGAGGTTTTACATTTCTGCTCAATAGACTTGCAAAATGTAGCCCAGGGGCTGGTCACGGGGGCTCATTGTGTTCCTCCGTGTCGTGGGGCTGCCTGCTCTGCTGTACTGACACAACCAACCCCCCGTGGCCACTTGCCCCTCCAGGGCATCCAGACCTGGGGACGGTTGTGCGTTGGCCCCTCGGGTGGGTGCAAGTACCCAGTTCTGGGGTTGGGGCGGTGGGCTCTGCCGGGAAGAGGTGGTGCCCAAGACCCGGTGCCGGCAGGGCGGTAACTCCTGTGGTGTTTGGGAATCTTTTGCAGCCCCCTGATGTTGAACGACAGCAGTTCAGCACATTCCATGCCGAAATATAGTCGCCAGTACTCCTTGGAGCATGTCCACGGCTCATCCCCATACGCAGTAAGTACGCCGTGCACGCCTGGCCTTGGAGAGGGGGACGAGGGCACAGCTTCGTGGGGAGGGACCCGTTTTAGGCTCTTCTCCAGCTGGTCTTGCCTTTGTACAACCGTTTGCTCACAACCTCTTTGTATTGTTTGGCAAAGTATTTTAAGGTGGCAGCTGCATTCTAGCTTAGCCAACGGGGAGAGAGCTGTTAGCTGGTAATTCTCAATGATAGTTGTGACGGGGCCGAGGATTTGGCTTGCAGACCAAGCAAGGAGTGATCCGAATCCCACTGAAAGCAGAGATGGGTTGAAGTGGTGCCTTCTTGCTTAGCTTACCTCTGCTGACTTGGTCCTTGTTTTGGTCTTGTCACAAACAAAATGCATCTGATGTCAGTCAATCCCTGCTAAACATTTGCTCATACTGCCTAATTAATGTGTGACCATGGATAATCAGCATTTTTCCCTCCAGAGAAGCCTCCTTTCGGTCAGGGAAGGTGCCGTGGGTCAGAGCCTGGCTGAGACACAGGCCTGAAGTGGCAAAGACCCAAGTGATCAGAGCTGAATTGTGTCCGTGGAGGCAGGGAGCAAGGTGGGAAGA
>NW_008824448.1:135095-135745 GCF_000699105.1 Pygoscelis adeliae
CAAAGCCAGCTGGTGCTTGTGCACAGAATGATCCCCAATGTAAGTAAGGTTGTGGGGTATTGAAGCCTTGAGATGAGAGAGCAGGCAGTAGCTTTCGAGGCGAAGGGATCTCCTGCGAGACGTCGTCACTGTATAGCCCAGAAGAAACGAGTTCATAGTTCGACGTGGATGTTGTTCAGACCTTGGCCTCATCACGGTGGGTGAATGCCGTGCAACTGCCTAGCTCCAGGGTGCACCTCGCCCGGGTGCCTGCAGGAGGTGGCCTCACAGTGACACGGCCTCACAGGAGGAGTCTCTGTGAATGTACGCTCTGGACTGTCCGTCAGATCACTGCTGGATCCCAAAGAATCCTGAGCTTTTGTCTATACTCTCCCATCCTTCCATGCACCTTTTGATGTGCTGCTTCCCCTGACTGTTGAATGGCCAGCGAACAGAAGGAGTCTGCTCCAAACCCCTTAGTGCTCGCCCTGAATCCTCTTTCAGATGAGCTACAGGCTTGCTCCCAGGCCTGTGCGTGTTGAGTCTGCTCGGCCTCATGAGCCAGCAGCCCCCCAGGGGAGGGGAGTGGGGTCGCTCGTACTGCTGTTTCCCTTTCGACCTGATAGCTGCAGTGTGCCTGCACGTAAACCCTGTTGTCATGACACTGCACG
>NW_008824448.1:135757-150226 GCF_000699105.1 Pygoscelis adeliae
TGCCGTGCAGGTCTCAAACTGTGGGCTCTGACTTACCGCAAGGATTGGAAGACTCGTCCCGTGCCCTAAGAGCTGGAAAGCCGCGTTGGTGGCGCTCCCTGAGGGCGAGCTGGCTGGCTCAGCACTTACTGCTGATGGGAGAGGTGTGACACATTTGGTAACTGTTTGCTTTTAATCACCTCAGGCCTATGCTAATCCACTAAATCTCGTGTCTTGACATGGTTGTTTTCATTTTAGATGCTCTGTTTGATCTGGTTCATATCAGTGTGCGCCCTGGGAAACTGCACCGCTTAAATTCGGGGTGTCTCTCTTGGTCTGCGGTGCCCCTGCTTGCCTGGCATGGGAAAGCCAGCTGGTGTTTCTTGGCCAAAGCTGTCGCGTGAATCAGTGTGCTGCTTCTTTATGCTGATCCTCTGGCAATGCTGTAGTCCAGGAGCAAGCCTTTACAGCTGGGAACATAGCTAAGCTTTCATACCGGCTGTTTGTAGCAAAACAAAAGCTGTCCCCAATTCCAAGGTACAGTCCCGCCCATGCTGCTGCGGGGACGTCCTGTTCGGGACAGCGGATTCAAGCCGCTGGCTCCTGACATCGAGCTGCCCTGGTGATCCTGATGAATTTTTTAGCAGAGAACCAAAATAGCTAAGCCCCATTAAAGAGCTCTCCTGCAGTTAGACCACCCTCTGTGGAAGCTCTCTGTTCCCGTTCCAGCGCCCGTCTAATCCTGTGATCTCTTTTTTAAAAGTGCCTTTATTCTTGCGTGCGGCAAATACTTACACAGAACCACCGGGAGCTCTTCCAGGTATTACCGGATTGTCCCAATTATGGGAAACACAGGTGGTCATCTTTTCTCATACTTCAGCGTTATGATTTTCGGCTCCAAACAGAACTGAGAAATGATAGTTGGGCAATTTTTCAGAGCAAGCTGCCGACAAGTACGCTGGGTCCTGACGCTGCCGTAGTCCCTGCTTTGACAGTGAAAAAAAAATAATTGTGTTTTCACAACAAGACAGTTAACGTGGCGTAAGACCTCGGTGGGGGTGAGGCCTGGGCAGTCCTGACCGTGACATGGCCGAGACCAATCCTGTGCCCCTCATCGGGGCTTGATCCCACGTCACTGCTGCAAAGTAGCAGCTCTCTCCGTGCCCCCAGTGATTCTGCATCTGTGTAACTCCTGCCACATCATCGTGCCCTTTTTTGCTCAAGAATGCAACCTCAGACTTGGAGAAACAAGAAGCAGCCCAGAAGTCACGTGCCCAGAACAGGGCACAGGCGTGTGTTACGAGGGCAGCGTGCTGTCTGCAGGCTCCTCGGTGCACGTGCTGTGCCCAGCTGGCGCTTCAGGTTTTATACGACTTTCAAGTCAGTGGCTGCCGGTTTTATTGATGTGTCGGTGAGCACAGCGCCGGGCAGAAACGCTCGTGCTCGCAGGAGAGGTTCCTCACTGGGTAGGAGACTCGTGCATACGGAGGTGGGGATCCAACCTCTCAAGGCAAGCCTGCAGGCAGAGAGTCTGCAGAGCATCTCCGCGTGCCCCTGTGTACCAGCTGGCATGCGGTGAGATGGAACTACATTTGGTTATTCTTCAGTATTCTTTTTAATGATGAGGGAGCTGAGGGGGCGTATGTGCACTGTGGTCTTGACTGCGCTAAGCGGTGATCAAGAAGGTTAACGTCGTGCTGGTGTAAGCCAAATTACAGTGTGGGCAGTACGGGCAAGCGTTAAAGGAGAGACAGTCAAATACTCCTCTGAAGGTAAGTAAGGACCAGGGTTTTCTCTAGCTACCACGCAGTGTTACCATCACGGAGTGTCTGAAGTGTCAGGAGACAGCTCCGAAGGAGGAGAGTGAGCGAGATCGTGGATCGGCTCAAAGCTAAGGGCAGCTGTGAGAGTTTGAGCAGGATCTCCTACCCTCTATTCTCCTCGTCCCCCGTGGTTTTCTGACTCCTGGGTGCATCTTCTCATCTGCAGTTTGCTTTGTGTCCTGGACTGACAAATGCTGATACGCAAAGAGGAAAGGGGATTCAGGTTCACTCAAATGTCTCAATGAATTTGCTCCTTAGAAAGATTGATGCCAAAATGCAACCACTCCATGTTACCAGCATGGAAATCTTGTATATCTTACGTCTGTAGGTCTCAGTCATACGAATTTCAGCTTTCATTTAAGAGAAAAAGAATAGAGTTTTGGTGGAAGGGGAAAGCTGAAAATCTGGGTTTCTAAAAACTCAAGTGTTGAATGATCCAGAAAAAGAATCCGGTATTTTTACTTTTTTAGATTCCATTCTTTCCAAGAAAATGAAGTTTACAGAACAGAAGTCCAATTTTATTTTTTTTTAGTAGTGCTTTGGGTGGGCAACAGTGTATTTCTAGGCATCGTGTTGAGTCCCACATTGCCTTCTTCCTTGGGTGGGTCAGGACTTCGGGCTGTTCCGATGTGCCTCCTCCTGCTCCATCTCCCATACATGGGACGGCGTACGATGCGTGCCTAGTGCTTCACACCGCGAATGCTGTGATTGTCATTTCAGGCTTCTTCCCCAGCATATAGTGGCTCCAACCTGTATTCCCCGGATTCTTCAGCCAACTCTGGTCCCATTATCTCCGACGTGACCGAGCTAGCCCAGTCCAGCCCTTCGGCATCTCCCAGCGGCAGTCTCGATGAAAGGTATGCTGTTCCTCTCGTAAAATCTGAAGCTATCTGCATAGGGAGAATGCGTTTCCCAATGAGCTGAGTAGTCAAACACCATTAAAACATGCCTCTTCCGTCAAGAATCCCCGGAGAGCAACAGCTGGAAAACAGCGCAGCCCTTGGCACAGGGGACGTTCGGGGTGTTTGAGCTCAATCCTGCTTACCTTACCAGGACTTTACAGAAAGTTGGACCTGTCCCTCCCGGATAGTCTCATTCAGGACGCTGCCATCTCAGCAGATTTTTGGTTGGTTGGTTGGTTTTGTTCAGCTTTAATTCTCTTTTCCAAAATCACTCACTCCTCTGCCTGCCCCGTCTAGTGTGAACCTGTCTGGGGTGGGTCACAGTTTGGTTTCCACAAGGAAGCCGTCTTCGTTGGCCTGTGTGCTCCGTCCTGTGAAACTACCAACGTCCTGGGAGCGGGGTTAGCTTCGCCCTGCCCTTATAAACTTGCTGCACAGAGGAGGAGGTGCAGAAAGCAGCTTCGTTCCCAAGTAACTGAGAATAACAACGACAGCTCTATCCCGAACAGCACGGGTGAAGAGGCTGAGAATCTCTAGCAAATACAGGTCAGCCAGCGCCCAGCAGCAGTGCTTTCAACTCCTTCAGATTTACCGGCCCTAGCAGAGGTGAGACCTGTCCTCAGATGCCGTAGGTAATACTCAGCCTTGCGTGCCTCCGCCGACGCCATTCTGCATCAGTCAAAGCCTCCCGCTGCGTCCCTCGATGTGGCTGTTCAGCCCTTACTCCCTGCAGCCCCGCTCCCACCAAGCACCAGCGGCTCTCGAACTTTCTGAGCCTCCCCGGGTTAAGAAGGGCCCATCTTCCCCTTAGCACCTTGTGGTCTCCCGACTCCTTTTCTTCTTCCTCTTTAATAGGTTATTCCTGGCGTTGGCACTTCCCCTGAGGTGCTGAATCACCCACAAATGCCATTTATTGCCTTTAGTACCCTCTGCCAGGAACACTCGCTTTTAAATATAGACCGTATGTTTTGCTTACCGGCCCTTTTCTCTGTCCTTTTGTAGTTGCTGTCCTTTCCAGTAGGACTAATTGTGCCTCTTACACCCCCGTATCAGTGAGTTTGGGTGGTAAAATTAGAGCTGACCAAAGAAGCTGTCTTCCCTTCCCATAAAAATAGTACATCTGAAAATGCCTGGGCGCTTATGTAAAAGGTCGATCCCAGGCTTTGTCTGCACAAAGGAGTCACTCCGCTGACCTTGTGGGAGCAGTTAAAACACTACAGCCTCTGGTATGGTGATGATTATGTCATGCACGTCTCAGTGGTGACTTTAAAAAAGGGTATATACGCTGTGCTACTTCTGTGCTGTTATGTCCACATCAAAAGCTGCATTATTTTAACTGTACTGTTAAAGAAAAATCACACCCTCCTTCCAGTAACTTTGCCTGTACAGAGCTGACTGCATGGCAGGTCCTGGACTGAGCAGCCTCACGAACCTTTAGCCACAAGAAATACGCTGAGATTGCAGTAACAGCGCAAGACATCGGTGTGTCAGGGGAGCTGATTAGGATCAGAATCAGAGAAGAAATATTTAGGTACTCGTTCAACCTCGTCTTTGTGGCTGACTCTGGAGGCTTTGTTTGTGAAAAGGCAACAGCAGTCACGAGGATTTTTTGCCCTATTGTGTGGAAGCAGATCTTGGAAATCGAGAATGTGTTACCGTGAGATTTTTACCAGTTTTCTTTCTGTTTCTCTCAGGAGTAGTCCTGTGGTCCGTATCAAAGAAGAACCCCCTAGTCCCGCCCGCAGCCCCCAGATAGAGGAGGCCAGCCCAGGGAACCCTCCTGCTGTTGAAACTCCTCTGTCCCCCTCCACATTCATTGACTCCATCCTGCAGGAGAATGAACCCAGCACTACGACCGCTGCAGCCGGCGACAGCACCACACAGCCTCAGCCCCAGGAAAAGTGCCTCAGCGTTGCCTGCCTCGACAAGTAAGTGCTGTGCTGAGGCCGGCCCAGCTCAGGTCTTGCCAGCCATCCCACCGCTCTGTACTGTTAAGCTTTAAAGATGCTAGCAACCTGGGCTTCCAGCCAGTTTTGGAAGCAAATGTGGTCATTTGTCCAAGGAGCTCGCCTGTGGCTCTGACCACAGCCCTCCCCCCAAGTGCCCGGGTAGATTCCTTGTTCTCCCATTCCTGTTCTGCTTGGAGCAATGAGTGTATCCCACCACCCGACCCCACGCGCAGAATTAAACCCCCTGCGTGGGGAACCCAACACTCTGCTGCAGGGAGCCACGTGGGATGCCAAAATAAGAACGGGTAAAAATCACTGTGCTAAATAAGGGCTCGTTCAAACTACCTGCTCCTCCAGCGTAGGGGTGAGTCAGTGTAAGATCAGCTGTTTCATCTCAGGCCCAGCACATCCTCACGGTATAAAAGCTTCTGCGTTGCATTTGCAGTCCAAAGGCAGCTGACGGGCACACGGTGCAGGCGGCTTCCAGTGTTGCTTGCTAGAAGCTTTCATCCCAGTGGGTTTACCCGTAGGTGAGACTTGGAACCGCTGTGGGCAGCATTTCTCCATGAGCCTGCTCCGACGGTGTGCACTGTAGCACTGCCCCTGTGCCGTCCTCTGCTTTTGCCTGTCCCAGCTGCCCTCCAAATTAATAAGGGAAGAAGCTTTGCATTCAGCTGTCGTTTGCCCACCTAGTTCTAGACGTGGTGAATAGATTCTCCCACTCAGCCTCTTTACTCACTAGGACACAGCTTGCATCAGACTTAGGCTGGACTCAGTGGGTGGCAGGCTGAACGTTGATGGGTAGCTTTTTATTAGGGATCGGATGTGTAGTCTTACGTCTTTTATCACCACACAGTGCTCACAGATGCAACTGCAAGTGTTGGGATGAAAAACTAGAAGGTTGTTTGTCCTTAGCAAACTGCCAAGAACTTCTCCCTTGACCGTACTGAGATCTCAGCCACTTCCCAGGTCTCGGCCGCTTCCCGTTCTCCCCGTCTTCTGGGGAAAACGGAGTATCGGAATTGAGGTCTTCCCTCTGAATGCCAGGACAGACTTTCTGTCCTTAAAGCGTAAAAGCAATTTGGAGAAGACACAATTAGTTTCAGGGTCCTGGAAAACAGCCTTCGTTTAGCCAGAAGGCTGCTGTGGACTCACACACCCAAGGTGACAACAGTGTGACGTGCACTTCCCTTCTAATTAATTCTATGTTAGCTGTCACTTTTCAGAGCCGTAGTGTCATAGCTCTAGATGGAGAAGGGACAAAACCTGTGGAAGAAGCCCTCTTCCTTTAACATTACACAGTGAGTACAGAGACAGCTGAAGGCTGTCCCACCACAGCAGGGTCTATAGCCTGTTGGCAGCGCAGTGGAGCAGGGTTTGCTGTCTTTACACCGCAGAGTCAGGAGACGCCAGCACACGCCTTCCTCTTCACCTTGGAGGAGATGTTTGTCTGTAGCTTCACCTACTTATAGACCTGTCCAGGGCACTGCAATCCATCTCACCGATACCAGCTGTCCTTAAAAAGTGACAGATTTTATTGTACAGCTCATCAGAAGCTGAAACTGGCCATTTAAAAGGTAATAAAAATGGAAAAAAAGTGCTGCCGAGAGTGTCTCTGAATTATGAAGGACTCTCACGGGCTCCCACCACAGCACACCACAGCAGGGGCTATAGCCTGTTGGGAGCGCAGTGTGCTGTCTTTACACCGCAGAGTAACGCAGAGTCAGGAGACGCCTGCTCGCTCCTTCCTCTTCACCTTGGAGGAGATGTTTGTCTGTAGCTTCACCTATTTATAGACCTGTCCAGGGCACTGCAATCCATCTCACCGATACCAGCTGTCCTTAAAAAGTGACAGATTTTATTGTACAGCTCATCAGAAGCTGAAACTGGCCATTTAAAAGGTAATAAAAATGGAAAAAAAGTGCTGCCGAGAGTGTCTCTGAATTGTGAAGGACTCTCACGGGCTGTGCAGAAGCAGGCAAAGGACACAGAAAACATTTGCCCCCCCTGCCCCTGCAGAGACTGAGCTCCACGCTTCGTCTTAGAAAGCTTCTTAGAACCATTTAAAAGAAAGGGCTTGTGTTTCCTCTTCTTTTGGTGCTCTTACTCCCGCATTTCGCAAGCGACACTGTGCTTCTCTCTTCTATTTGCAGTTCCTTTAGAGGGCATTCCAGAAGGAAGGAATCTGGCCAGTAAGGATTCCCAGCCATGCAGTAGTCCTGTATCCATCTCTCAGCTCCTAGCCCGTTTGCCACATGAATTTGTAAAAGAAGAGTTGTAGCATACTGTTCGACCCCGTGGGTGCACAGCGCTAGACAGAGTGTGACCATCTAACAGAAAATCTGTCCCTGCCCCAGGGAATTTGAAGGCAAAGTGTAAATAATAAAAGGAATCCCCAGCCTCCGCTCTCCTCTGGGTTTGGATGGTATTAGCTTTGTGCCTCAGCATCTCCGCGTGCAGTTTTGTTCGTTGAGGTTACTGAACTCCGTGTGTCCTGTTATGTCAGAGGAATATAAACTCGGAGAAGGAGGTCCGTATGCCCAGCGTGCCGAAGCCTCGGCTCCTTTCCCAATGTCACTGCAGCTACTCCGCATCCACTTGAGTGGAGTGGAAGCCGGCCGGCAGTCGTAGGTACCCAGTGGGAGGTGGAATGACCAGAGCGTGAATTGCACTGAGATACTGAAAGGCAGAAAGGATGACCTGCGAATGGAAATGCTGGCAATGAGCTGTTTTAGATGGGCAGCACACTGCTTGTCACGTCCCCGGGAGCGTATCAGACCCTGCTTCAGAGTCTTCTCAGCGCCCCGTGCCAAGGCACGCAGCCTCGCCGTGTGCCCCGTCCTGCGGCCAGAGCTCACCACTCAGTGCTCGCTCCTCAGGCTTTGGGGCCAAACAAGCTGCGTGTCCTGGTGCGCTGTGTGCGCTGCACCAAGGACGTGACACTGTGCAGCGCCCTTTCTCCGAGGCTTCTGTTAAATTCCCAGGAGTTTGCTCGTTGTGTTGAGATGCAGCTAATAAGGGAAGTGTTTACTGATGGTAGGTGACTTTACAGTGCAGCAGGGGTGCCCAAATGCCGCTCGCTTGACCCAGGCACTGACAGCCTGCCAAGGAGTCTCAGCGATACCTGTTTTTCATCATATGAAGCACGTTTCAGTTGTTCTCAAATTTGCTGGAGAAGAGCAGCCCGTAAGACCGCAGGTCATGGCATGCAGTGCCCCTTTGCGAGCCGTGCGGGCTGTCATTTAATCTACAAGACATCCTTTGTCCAAGGGATTTTCATTTGAACTGAGAATTACCTCAGTGCGAACAACAGCATTTTAGCAGCAGGTGACAGAACCAAGATTCAGGCAATAAAAGGGAATGTTTGCGTGGAAACGCGTGACGGTGTTGCCCAAACATTATCCGCCATCCAGCCGGGGGACCTACGTGAGCCGCTTTACAAGAGCCAAAGCCCCCTACGTGCTGAAAAACATTGACACCCACATTACTAACGTAACGTATGTATTCCGTAGGGCAGCAGGTCACTCCCTGTCTGAACGGGACACGCGTTGTGTGCCAGCGCCTGTGTTCTCCCAGAGCTTTGTCGCCCTGTTAGAGGTGACGGTGACTGTGGTCCCCGTGTCAGTGCCACCCTGCAGGAGTTAACAGAAGCAGACCCACGTCGGAAGTAGTTTGTCTTGCTGAGAAAACTTCTGACTGAGCTTGGCTGTGCTGTAACGAGCCTGTGCTGTCTCCACTTGCTTTCGCAGGACTGTTTGTTTTCGTGTTTGTTTTTTGTTGTTAATAACGATTCCGCCAGCCTGAAACTGCTTGCCCGCTTCCAAAGCGCCGCAGTGCCGTGACTGCAGTGCGGTGCCCACCACGCCGCTTGACGTGCGGGAGCATGGTCGATTAACTGTTCTTGCCTTTGAACGTAACAAACGTTTCATTCCTGAAAGTGCCTGATTGTGAGTCTTTTGAATCTAGTATCCTCTTCTGTTTGTATTTTTCAGTTTGACTCGCACTTCGCAGATGTCAGAGGTCACTCGTCTTTGCCCCAGTTCTTCCTCTTCCTCACTTCATTGCAGATCACAGCAAGGGTTAGCATTTCAATAGCCGCTGTCCCCAAAGCGTTGCAATTCTGGGCGAGAGCGCAGGGGAACACTGCAGTAAGCAGGGAGCTGTCAGTGCGCTGAAGTCAGCTTTCCTAACATTATAGGTAGTATATCAGCAAGGAAAAAGCTCGCTCTAAAAATTGGCACTGAGTGGCAGACTTCTTGGCCAGCTCAACACAGCAACTAAAAATACTGAGTGGCCAGCGGAGGCTAAACTGCTTCTCATCCTTTTAGGTGGTCTTGGCAGGGAAGGGAGGGAAGTCTGCTCTGCTGTTGTCCATGCTGTACCTGGTTTTGATGAATGGAAACTTCAGCCCTGAGAGCTGCTGGTTTCGTGTCTCTTGCCAGCACAAAATTCACACACCTCAGTAACAAAGTGTTGCATTGGAAAGCGATGGGAGCTCAGGGCTGAAATGACTTTTCTGATGCATTTTCCGTTTCTATGATAATGACAGAACAATGAAACTTCCCACTGCAAACCTGACTGCGCACCAAGGTGCTTTTCTAATAAAGCTTTTCCGTAATAAAAAACATCCCAGATCAGGACAAAATCCATCTAGGCCAGTATCCTGTCTCCCACAGAACCGAGGAAAAACTGTCTGAAGTATTGCCCTTAAATACTTTTAGCTAATACACGGAATAATGCAAAAGACAAATGTAATATGTCTTGAGCTAAAATGCATTTCTGAATTGGTGTCTCGCCTCCCCCTCGGGGGTTATGTCAGAGGTGGTCGTTGCAGGAATCGTTGCTTATTGCTCTGGTTATTGTTTGCAGGCTTGGTGGGACCCGGGCCCTGCTGTCCTACGCCCCGAGCCCATTTCCCAGGTACAGACAGACAGCAGCATGATGGCCTGGGGAGAGCGCAGGGTCCAGGGGACTGCTTTTTCCCTACGTAAATGTGATGATCGTTGCAAAGCTGCTCTGTCTTCTTGCTTTTAGAAAATGGAACATTTGAAAAGGAAAGCAATACAGGGAAGAAAAACAGCTCTGCACATCTTCGGTGCTTCAAATTCAGAGGACTGGGGGGGGGGTTGCTTGTCACCTAGAAGTGTCTGGTGCCCAGTCATTTGTTTCTGGGAAATAGCCAGCAGCCCGTACTTCGTAGGGTTAAGGATCAGAAGGGTCGGGCAGCTCTGCTAGGGAGGGGAGCCAGGCTGGCGACCTGGGAGCTGCTCCCTGCTAAAGCACTGGCTGCGCCTGACGGAGATCGGAGAACCGTGCGCTGGAGCTCAGGAGCTCCACGGGAGCTCCAGGTCCTTCCTGGGAAGGACGTTCTCGTCGTGGCCGTGGATCACACTGGCACGAGCAGTGGTGCTGGGCACTGGTTGAGCTTGCAGGCAGCTGCATTGCCATAACGCACATGCAGGGGCAGCAGCAGGCAGCGCTGGAGGCATGGCAGGCGACTGGCAGATGGAGTTCTCTCATCAGCGTCCATATCAAAATGTGCCTTTTTCCCCCGATAAAAAGCTGCTGCTCCCGACTGCCAGCTCAGCTGGTTCCCGGCGGAGGGAGAGGCAGGTCGCGTGCTTTCTGCTGCCTCCATCAGTCATAGCAAGGATCGCGTGGTCGGGGCTTCCCTGGCAGGGGGTTTGGCACAGCGTGCCCTGGCTCGTTCGCCCAGTGTCCAGGGCCCACCCCGGCATCGGTATTAAACACATCTTTCTGCTGGGGAAGAGAGGCAGACCCACGGAGAGCAGATCTGTTGAGTAAGAAGGTGCTATTTTTACATAGCTACTTCTCAGACTGTAAACCAGCCCACACAGAGCGAGACCACACCACGCAGGCTGACTTTCATCACTTCATCAGGTGGAAACTCAGACGGCGAGGGTCTCACGAGAGCCCGTGCTCTGCGGGGCCGCCCCGGGAGCCGAGGAAGCGGCGCTGGAGCGAGGCGCGCTGCGCAGCCGGGGTTTGTTATTCTTGCGAGGTGGTTGGCAGCCAGAAAGCGGAGCAAGACCCGGGGAGCTTGCCGCAAAGATGCACTGAGTGTGGGGATGGTTGGCGTGACGGGGAAAGCAGAGCCGGGGCGTGCACTTAGCACGGGGTTATTCTTCACCTCCAAAATCTCTCCAGTCCCCCTTTCCCTGCACATCCACATACCTGGGGACAGGCAAAGCTCTTCTGTGTCAGCGTCGCCGATCCTGTATCATCGGTCCGGTGACCGTCACATTTTCCAGGGATTCAGCCGTTAGTTTGCGGGGCCTGGTGCGGGTTACGTGGGACACAGCGATTCGGTGGGACCCTCGTGTCGGAGCTCCCTGTCTCTTCCCCCCGGTTGATGCAGCCTGGTGCTGCGGGGGTGGCAGGCGCTGCAGCACGTGCTGCTGCTGGCTCTTCCATTCCCAGAGAGCGTGCCCTGCTCTTCCCGTGGGCTGCAGGCACCGGGAAGGCCTTTCACTGGAGTATCAGCTTTGAAGAGAAGGTGTTGATCTCTCAGCACTGGAGATGGTCTCCTCACCTTCAGAGCCTGGCCTGTCTCAGGGGAACGGAGAGCTCCTGGCCTCCTTCCTCGGCCACACTTGGCTCAGGCTGCTCCTTTGGGGCTGCCGGGCTTTAGGGACACAGGCACAGACCTTAGGGAGCCTTCAGCCCCCTGCATCTCCGTGCCTTGTGCAGCAACCTCTTACCTCTCCTGGAGACGCTGGTTCCTCTTGCTTCGACCCACAACGCACTTGGAAAGTTAAGGGAAACTGCATTGCTCCAGGGAACCGCACTCCCTCCTTCTTCCCCGCTCTGTGAGCACTTTTTGATGGCAAACCTAGCCTGGTGTTGGATGTAGCTTAGCACAGCAGAGCAGGACCTGCGGGGAGGGTTACCTGCCGGCAGCGCTGGGAACCAGGCGGCAACTACCAGTTCCCAGTTCAACGTCGAAAGCAGTGGTTCGGGGGCCCCTTCTCTCCTTCTGCAAAGAAACAGGGAGACTTGCTTCGAAGGTCTGGAGTTTGTTAGCAGCCTAATGCCAGTGTCACTTTTTGCGTGATCTGGGTCATACCCCTGCTTGGACCCCATCCCCTTCGGGGTGGAAGGACCGGCGTGTCACAGGTGGGGTTGACACCTTGACACCTTGGCTGGGGCTGGCCCGTTCCACGCTGCTGGAGGTTCCTAATTGTGGGATTGCTGAAAGTATCTTACATCTGTCAGAGCATTTCAGGCGCTGTGCAGTGAGGACTTCGGAAGTCATTTAAAAGCACAAACTTGGATAAGTAATTTATTTGCAGTATGTTCGTGGACCTTAGCTCTAAAAAAGAGTTACGGATCTCTGCAGCTCCCGCTTGCATGCACGGGAGAAAAAAAAAGAGAGGTAAGGCACGAATGCAGCCAGCTTTCCTGCGGCCCCAAGCACAGTATTCCCAGAATGAGGATATTTGTTGTTCTGGCAGGACGCTCGTTTCTGCTGCTAGGCTTTCTGAGCTGCAGTGTGACCTTGCGGCCTCTTTTCGTTTTCTGCAGCAGCGACAAAATAGGCTTGGTTTTGTAATCTTCGTGGTGCTGCTGTAGGATGAGAGCATGTAAAAGCGCTGGAGTGGCAAGCCGGGGAGGCTCGTGCGAGGTGCACCGGCCCCTGGGCAGCCAAGCCGTCCAGGGACCTGGAACTGCCCGTGCTGTGGCCGAGTCCGTACCCCCGCAGCCGGGTGTCCGCAGCACTGCGCGGGCTCGGGGACGGTCAGTCTCCCAAAGGGATCATCGCAGAAATGCTCCTCTGCGGAATGCTGGTGGCAGTGGTAGTTGGGGGGGACAAACTCCACGGCAGGTACAGACCCTCCAAGAAGAGAAGTAGCTTCCTGGCGTTCTTCTAATTCACGTGAGGCTGAAAACTGCAGCTTCACTGTGTGCCTTGTGCTTGTGCACGTCTGCCGGTGCCTCTCTGACATCTTCCTCTTCGCCTGCCAGTTCTGGGTCTCCCTGTGTGGGACCTACACCGCTGGTCCCTCGTGAGCACCTTCAGTAGCCAAAAAGAGCCTTTTTAGGGCAGAGAACATGGTGGATCGAACACGAGGCCACGCCAGAACTGACGGCTGTGCAATAAACTGAACCTGCTACTGCTGATGTTGCCAAATTCAGGGGCTTTTCATGGGACAGACCCCGGGCTACTAGCAAACGTGACTTTTTCCCGCGAGTGCTCTTCAGAGAGCCTTGCAGGCTTTTTGGTAGCACCATGAGGTTTATGTCATCCACTTTTCTTCTATTATTCTGAAGCATCACGAACATAACACCACGAGCGCCGTGGAACTAGAGATTAAGAGGGTGTGGGGGTCAGTTCCCAACCTCACCATCACCTCTGCAGCCCTCGCTGCCCTTCTGTGATCCAGATGACCATTCTCTGGAGCTCAGTCTCGCAGCCCGAGGTCTAAGTCAGTTAAAAGCAATCGTTGCAGGATTGCTCATGCTCTGCCATCCACCTTGGTCCGCAAAGTTATCCCAGAGCTGTGTAGGAGGGAACGAGCCGTGTCCTCGGAGCCGGCCTGGTTTGTCTCACGGCCTGGCTTGGGGGGTTGGCACCTCAGTGCTGTCCATCCCAGCACAGCGTCCAGTTTTCGGGTGGCTATGGAGGGAGCCTGGCTTTGGCAAGATACCAGCTTTCAGTGGCAAAGTTAGCTGAGGTGAATTGCACTGTTAGTCCTCATCCTGGACTTGCTGTTGTGCCAGCAAGTGAGCTGTGATGTACGTGGGAGCTTGGTGCTTCTCCCCCCCCGTGCCCCACCACGTAGGCTCTGGTGCGGCCAGGAGCCGTGCAGGGATGTGCGCAGGTCGGGATGCAGTGGGAAGGTTTGTTTCCCCAGGTACACGGAAGCAGCTTTAGTTCCCTCCATTGTTACTAGAAACTGCATCTCCCGATGAACAAATGTTGTTTTCCCCGTCGCCAGTTGAGATGTGGAGGTTTTTTCTGGCCAGCAGTGGTCCCTCTGAAACTTCTCCCCCAAAGCAAGTTGCTGCAGGGAAGAAGGTTTGTTACCCTTTCTTTGTCACGTATCTGCAACCGGGATGTGACGAGCGGAGGCGGTCCTTGTGTTTGGACCGAAAAAGGGTCCAAAGCTACTTACTGTAAAGGCGCAGCTGCACCGAGATCCCTGCCAGCCCACGGTGGTTGGTGGTTGCCGAGCCCCTAACCACAGAGCCTAAATGGCTTGCAGAAATCCTGGGGTTCGTAAGAAATTCACTGTCTCTCGTTCGTCTGGGTTGCTCGCCCTCGGGCCTCTTGGGAAGAAGAGTCCTAGCGGTGTCTCCAGGCTCAGGCCAGAGGACTAGGTGGAGAGAGGGGGAGAGCACCGCTGCAGTGCTGCAGCAGCACACCTGAGCTCGCTGGCAGCGGGAGCCGGCGTCCGTGCAGAGCCAGGAATCCCAGCCCCGCTCTCCTGCTCGGGTTGTAGGAGGGTTGCAGCCCTGGGGTGGATAAAGTCCCCTTAGTAGCCCAGAACCTGGGAGAGGCTTCTCAGCATTGATCGCCTGCGCTCCGCTTTCTTTTGCACAGGAGTGAACTCAACGACCATCTGGACACCATCGATTCCAACCTGGATAACCTTCAGACGATGCTGACCACACACGGCTTCAGCGTAGACACAAGCGCACTATTAGACGTGAGTATCTCCTCCCTCCTGCCTGTCCTTCCAGGAGCCGGGCCCCAGCTGCGTCTCGCAGTACCATGTGCGTGTGGCTTGCAGTGGCAGATGGACCACGGTAGCTTCAACCATGAATTTCCACAGCACGCCTGGGTTTGCTTTC
>NW_008824448.1:150295-154511 GCF_000699105.1 Pygoscelis adeliae
CCTTCAATGACGGTTACAGACATGAACCTTCCCGACCTGGACAGCAGCCTTGCCAGTGTGAGTAGCTGTTAAAAATCCCTCCATGCACACACAGCTGCCAGAATGAAGTGTGTCCTGCTGTTCTGCAGCAGCCTCTCCGTGTGATTAAAGGAGGGCTCTGACAGGCTCTGAAGAGTGTCCAGGCCAGCCCCAGCCCGAAGGGAGGGGATGTGGGAGAGAGGAGGAACGCGGAGCCCTGTGCAGGCTTGGGGAGCCACCGGGGGGAAATAATTCAATTAGCACTGCGGCTTTCTCTGAGCAGCTCATACAGAGAGCAGGGCTACTTCATCATTCATACTCGGTTAATTAGGTGCTGAGACTTCCATGTCTCATGTGAGCTCTGCCCCCTGAACGTGGAAGTGCACTGAAGCCTAGAGAGCTGCATGTGGTTTCCATAAACCTTCCTTCTGACTTTCTTAAATCGTCAGGAGGTTTTCTCAAGGCAAACTCCGTCATGTGCTGTGTTATTTATTTTATTTACTTGCGTATCGTCAGCGCTGAACGCCATGCGAGGCACTAATACAGACTCCCCTTGCAAGAGCCAGCGTTGCCTGATAAAATGATTTTTTCGCTAGATGATGATGATTAGTCAAACACAGCATTTCGTGACTGCACTGAGAAGGCGCTTGGAGCAGCAGGGTGGAAGTTACGGTCAAAACCGGAGAGTCCCAGGCCCTCAGAGTAGCCTGATGACTGGAGTGCTCCCGGGCTGGGGCAGAGCCAAGTCCTTCTCCCTGCCCTGGTTCAGAGGCTCCGGTGGTGTGCCAGCTCCGTGCGCGCTCCAGCCCCAGGGCTGCAGCGCTGGCCTCTCTCTGCCCAGGGACGCGTATCGGTATTTGCACAAAATGGAACGACTCCGTGAGAACAACTGAGAGGGAGACCGAGATAAAAAAACAGCTTGGATGCTGCCGCGAGTGCAGGAGAGTGAGTCTGGTCCGGATCGGACCAAGCAGGGGACTCCTGGTCCAGTTGATAGAGTGAGCAAGAGACCCTCAGCTGGCCTCTAACCCCTTCTCCCCCCCCACTACTCTTTTTTTTTTTTATCTGAAAAAGCACAAAGGGATCTTGTGTTTTGTCCCCCAGTGCAGAACAGGAAACATCTTGAAAGTTTCTGCAAAACAGGAAAGCCCAAATTTAGTCTCCTTGCTGGGGACCTTGTGGGCCCACAGGTGATGCAGCGCACGCTCCTGGGAGGGCTGTGAAGGAGGTGTTCAGGCCGGTGTTCACCGAGCACGGACGGCACCGAGCCCCTCTCCAAAGTACACCTTCAGAGGCCTTGTGGCTGTTCCCTGAGCAAAACAATTCCCACAGGCTCGGTTGGGGTGCACCTTACCCTGCACTGGAGTGCGCCTGGGATGTGGGGTAAAACACAGAACAGGAGCTCGCAGTCGATAATGCTGCAGCGTCTCGGGTGCGTGTCTCTCACTGGACACTTCTCTGCCTTTCTGCTTCTTCCTCCTGCCCAGTGGTGTGGCGCAGACACCCCATGGCTAGCCACGTTCTTGGGATATTTGCAGGGAAAAAGGGCTGTAGGGGGAAGTGCAAAGGTGCAGAGTACTGTTTTACACATGTGCAGGCAAATGCCTGCCCCGTAAGTTGTTTTAACCACGTTTCCTACTGACTCGAGGCTCTGCTGCAGCGGCTGGGGCTGGGGCTGGCTGGGCAGGGCGAGCAGGGCGAGGGATTAGTGGGATGTGGGAGGAGAACGCGAACAGTGACAATTCAGTAGTTCAGAAATTAATTACTTCGTGTCGTTGAGCTGAGAGTTACAGCGTAGAAAATCTGGAAGCAGGATTTACTAAAGGAGCCTTAACTGGTGTCCTGTGAAATTCACAGCTTCGCTCTTCGGCTCAGGTAGTGCTTGGATCGAGGTGACTTGTCCATTATTTTTCTCTTCTCCTCTGTGATGCTGGGAGGAGCGTTTTGTTGGGCTTTGTCTTCGCCCAGCCTTCACGCTACAGAAATCCCCGTGCTGGCTGTGGGTTGAGCTGCAGGGCTCCTAAATTGTGGCCAGACGGTCTGTGAAGACAGACCCGTGTGCTCACGACCCGTCTGCTTTTACTTAGTGCCAGTTGCTACGTGGCAACAAAAAATGCTGGGTACACATTTAAATACTTGCTAAGGTGACTTTTCCATGGCAGCAGTTGCTGTAATGAGCAGCCACGGGATTATTAGCTGCCTGTAAATCCAGAGAGGGAAAGTGATCCCACAGGAGAGTCTCTGCTCAAGCGTTGTCCTCCCAGTAGCACCAGTGGAGAATCCTGCTCGGCGGTCTGGGATTAGCAGGCTCAGCGCTGTGTTCCCCAGACGACGTTAGCTCTGAGGGCTGGCAGGGCTTCCCTCCTGACTTTGCAGCGAGCGGAGCTTCTCGGGTGGGCAGAGCTTCCAAAGTTTTTCTCCCTTTAACACTCACTTCTCAGCCTTTCCAGCCCGGTCGTGCCTGTGGGACGGGGGTGTGAAACGGGATCGTGTCCTCAGCCACAGCCCGGGTCGCTCCGGCAGCTTGCCGGTACCTGCAGCTCTCAGGTGCTTTCGTTGCAATAAGACTGTCAATAAATAAAAATAAATTCAAAAAAATATAAAATAAAATGGCTCATTACAAACGTGTGCTGAAGGCTTTCCCTGGGGTTTTAGATCCCGAGATGCAGAAAAGCCTCATGCTGTGATCGAAGGGAGCATTGCAGAGCAGGACCTTTGCGTATAGAAGAGAGGATCTGTGAAACCAGGTTTGGTCTGGGGAGTCGTGCACTGGCTGAACCGGCCACGTTTGCGACCTGGGAGCTGGAGCGCTCCGCACAGGCTGCATCTGGGTCCGTGCGGGCTCACTGACAACCTTGGAAACCTCTGAGGAGGTCTCTCTCTGCCTCAGTGCGGCTTCGAGACTGTAAATCGCGGCTTTCTTGGCGCAGTGTGTGCGTTGGGTCAGTCCCGAGGCGGGCACAGAGGGGACCCACGCACGTCTGACCCATGCAACGCACTTACCGACCCAACCTTTCTCCCTGCAGATTCAGGATCTCCTTTCATCCCAGGAACAGCAGAAACCTACTGAGACAGAGGCCAGCACAGCAGACACAGGTACGAGGCAGCCGTCTCGGTGTTTAGTGACTCAGTAGCGCGAGACTTGAGGCTGCGGCAAAATCATTTCTCCTCCCAAAAAGCATATTTGGCTGAGAGAGATGAGACCGTTTAGCCTAGAAAAGAGAAAGTACGGAGGGGATCTTAGCTACATCTCTAAATCCCTGATGGGAGGGAACGAAGCAGGGGGAGCCAGGCTCTCCTCAGCAGTGCCCAGGGACAGGGCAAGAGGCCATGGCACGAACTGAAACACACGAAATTCCATCAGAACACGCAAAAACGCTTTTTCACTGTGAGGGTGGTCAAACGCTGGCGCAGGCTGCCCAGAGAGGCTGAGGAGCCTCCACCCTCGGAGGTGTTCAGACACGGTCCTGGGCAGCCTGCTCCGGCTGACCCTGGTCAGGCTGTGTCCACGTAGGCACAGCAAAGCCCCTGGTCCCTCACTGCATGTCCCGGAGAGTGGGCTGGAACCCTGCTAAGGTCAAATTCCTGTTCCGTGCTGATGTGCCAAAAGGCCTTGCCCAAGTCCTGGTGTCTCGTCGCTTGAGTGGCGAGGAGCACTTCTTGCAAGTAGCGAGGAAGCAGCCCATGTTGGCGGCTTCAAGAGCGAAACCTTGTCGCTCTGGTTCCTCTGCCCGGCGTTCGGTTAGCTGGCCCGGCTGCCCTCCTCCCGAAAGGTGCCACCCTCGTGCAAACCCTCTCTTTGCAGGAAAGCAGCTGGTGCACTACACGGCCCAGCCCCTCTTCCTGGTGGACTCGAGCGCTGTCGACATGGGGAGCGGAGACCTGCCGATATTCTTTGAGCTGGGGGAAGGGCCGTATTTCACGGACGGAGACGAGTACTCGGAAGATCCCACCATCTCCCTCTTGTCGGGGACTGAGCAGTCCAAACCCAAGGACCCTGCGATATCCTAAGGCCCAGGGCGGGGTGAAAGAGAGGAAGAGAAAGAATACGCACTAAAGGGAAATCCAGCCGTCAGCCTCCTCGCTGTGCACAGACATTGAAAGCTCTAAACACCCTCTGGTTCATGTTTGCTTCCCCCGGCACTGTGAGGATTTCATTTGTGTGTGTGCTTAATGAGGTGTTTTGAAATCTGCTTTA
>NW_008824448.1:154879-156712 GCF_000699105.1 Pygoscelis adeliae
TCCCTCCTTGCCCCCGGAGAGGCGGATGCGATGGTTTTTAAAAGAGAAATAAAAGTTTGCCGATCTGGCGCCGGTGGGTTGGATCCCGTTGTGGTCTCTGCCTTGCGGTCTGATCCCCAAGGGTCTCCGTGTGTGCGTGTGCCCCGGGGCGCCCCGAAGCCCGGCTTTATCTTCTCTTTTTATTTCCTCTTGCTCTGTGTGTTTCTCTTTATTTGTTCCTTTGGTTTTGTTTTCCTTTTGCTTAGCAGTAAAAATTTGTACATTTACACTTCAGATTGTTAATAGTAAAAACTGTATTTTGAATTTTTACATGAGAGAAGAAGAACCCACTTCTATCTATATATATATAAATATCTCTCTATATATATACATACAAATATATATAAAACAAATGGTCTGTCACCTGGTGGCTTTTCTATGGTTGAAAGCTTTATTTTTGTCATCTGTTCGGGAAGCAGATGGGATGAAGGCTCAGGAATTGCCTTTCATGCCCCTGGACACCCCGCGCTGTGGGACGAGGATCCCAGTGCCTGCTCCGGCGTCGGCCGCGCGGGAGCGGGAGGTGTCACCGTGCTTCTCCCGTGGCAGCCAACGCCGTGTCTGTGTGTGTGTTTGAATCCTGTGCTGCGGCTCCCTTGCCTAAACCCCGGGCTGGGCTCCGGGGCTGAGTTTTCCAGGATGTTTCAGAGGAGGAGATTGCAGCGGGGCCCACGCTGACACGCCGGAGGTGTGGTGGACGCTGTGCACACCTTTAGGGGTGCTTTTTTTTTTTTTTTATAAGAACAATAAAAAAATCCTCGTCGTAACGTTCAGAGCATTCGAACCTCCCTCCGTCCCGCTCTCCTCCGCTCCGGGGTGGTCGCACGTGCTGCTTGGTCACCTCGAAGGCGCGGAGGCCTCTTGGCGTTGGGGTTCGACCGTAGCCGCGCTCCAGCTGAGGACTGATGCAGGTTGGACGTCAGGAGAAGCCGGTGCCCACCGCAGCGCCGCCTCTGCTGCGTGGGCTCAGTCTTTGAGGGCAGCGGCAGCAGCGTCCGGGAGCCGGTCTAGCCGAGATCCGTCGCAGGTTGCTGCCCTCCCCAACGAGATAAGAAGTCAACGCTGGGTCAACCGGTGACCATGACCTTGTCTGAAACGCAGCGCCTCACGTCTGGAACTCCCCGCCCGCCCGGGGGGACAGGCGTGCTGGAGTCCCACAGGCGTCACGCACACCCTGAAATGCACCGTGGGGGACCTGGTGCGGGTGGTGCAGAGCCCCAGGCACGGCTCGCAGGGGAAGTCCCCGCTGTCCCTCATTCGTCAGTGAGGCACCAAAGCAGACTGGGGCACACCCTGATGCACCGTGGGGGACCTGGTGCGGGTGGTGCAGAGCCCCAGGCACGGCTCGCAGGGGAAGTCCCCGCTGTCCCTCATTCGTCAGTGAGGCACCAAAGCAGACTGGGGGCCGAGTTGTCGCTCTGACCCCTCTGCTTCTCGGGGTCTCATCCAGGGAAGGGGACGCGATGATGCGCCACGGGGCCAGCGTATCTTGGTGCACTATCGTGTCCGATTTAGTCAGGTTACTTGTTCGTGCCGTTGAGCATCTCCTGTCCACATGAACGGGCTGCCTGCTCCGGGGCTCTCACGGTGACCCACTCTGCCGTTACCCTTTGAGCTGCGGGGCAGGGATGTCCCTTCACAGCAGTGTCGATCCCATGGGGTGGGGGACATTTAGCACTGGACCCCCTCTCCAGCTCAGCCTGGCCTGGCTTGGCTTGCTCAGAGGTGGTGTTCCCTCCGAACGGTGGTGGCCTGTCCTGCATTCAGGTCCACTGCCACCTCTCCCCCGGGGGA
>NW_008824448.1:156758-157257 GCF_000699105.1 Pygoscelis adeliae
CATTCCCTCCTGCCATTTATGCCAGACGTTTGCCCTTGCTCCTCCTCTCCGTCAGCGCTTGAAGTCGCTCCGCTTCTGCCTTTCTCCAAGTTCTGCCTTTGGGTTTGGTCTGTCAGTTGTTTCCCCAAGGTTGTCCACCCCACACGACCGAACTTGTCACCCCTGTGGACATCTGCTCTGCCAGCGCTGGGTTCATCTTCCGGACCAAGAGCTGTGCCAGGAGGTGGGAATTACTGCGTTGAGAGGAGGATGTGGCGTTCGAGGCGAGACCCGTGTGTGCGTTTCCCCAAACTCACAAGATTTGCAGGTCTGTGGTGCAGCCCGGGCGTAACTACGCAATTAAAAACGGGCTGGGTGACAGCGCCCGCACGGCGTTGTGCCCTGCTGAGACGGTGGCTCGGCCCGCGCTACGCAGCATTTCCGCATGTGGTCACACCGATGGACGGACCAGGGGCGCAGGGACGCTGAGGGAGCCACGGTGATGGCAGCCGTGCGGTCA
>NW_008824448.1:157340-159005 GCF_000699105.1 Pygoscelis adeliae
CCGCTCTGCACGGGCGCGTGGCGAGGAGGACGAGGGAGCATCGTGCCCTGCCTTCAGGGTCGATGCAGCGGCTGGAAACGATCCTGTTACTTGAGAAGGTCGTTACAAACACGGAGAAAGTGTAGGAGCCAACAAAATTCCCGCACGCTGGGGGTAACACTTCCCAGTGAGGGACTGCCCAGTCTGCGTGGGGTGTCGCAAGGGAGGCAGTGCTCACGCCTGCGCTGGGAGGTCAGAGCAGGAACCGGTAGCTGGAAGCTAAAGACAGACAAGTTTAACCTGGGAAATCAGGTTTCCAACGCCGCGGTGTTTGACTCCTGGAGTGACGGATCCGACCTCCCCTGACACCATCGGCCCAGACCGGCTGCCTTTCTGGCAGGAGTTTTGGCCTGAGGTGGATTACTGCCCTCCCTTCAGAGACCGTCAGCAGCCCTCGCTGCCTGAGGATTCCCCGGGGTGACGGCTCCACGCTTCCCGCTCTCCCCAGCCAGGGCATTGCCCGGGTGTCCTGAGTGTTGCTTCAGTGGGACCAGCTCAAGGTGGCCCTTTTGCAGCTCCCGGACCCACTGCAATGAGGGGGGGCGTGGGGGGGAGCGGGGAGCAGGGGTGGTCTGTGGTCATGACTTGGCAGGACGCATGGATGGCTGCAGCACGCGATGCCGTGCACAACGCTTGGCGGTTTTGGGGTTTTCCCCATCTTCTACCTCGGTCGGGGTCCTTCCATGCAGCCTGGTGTGTCGGTGGATGCCCGCAGCCGGGGGGTTTCATTCATACTGGAGCCGGCAGTCGCTGGAGTAGGAGATGGTGGAGATGCTGGCACCGGCACCCGGCTGGGCAGGCTCTGCTCCAGGCTGGGTGCTGCCGCGGCAGAGGGCTGTGCAAAGGGGCAGGAAGCCTTTGGGCAGGTCCCAGCGGTGCCACCGCGTTTGGGGGGGCAACATCGGGGGTAGAGCTCTTCCCTCCCGTGGCCCTGCTCTCCTCGGGATGGGGGGTCATGACGATGCTGCCGCGGCTGCATGGGGCAGTGGGTGGCTGGGGGCAGTGACCCCTCCGCAGCCCCAGGGCTGGGGGTCCCCCGAGTGCTGCGGGAGCCCCTCGCTCCGGGCGGGCCATAACGATCCACCTAATCGTGTGTGACACGGGCGGCCAGCTTGCATGATCTCATCCCGGCTAATGAGGTAAATGTCTAGCGGGGCTGAGCACCACCACTGGAAACTTCCCCCCCGTAATTCATCACCCGCCGCCGAAGACGCCTGCATCTCCCTCACGCCCGCTCCAGCCCGCGGTAACCGGAGCCGCCGAGCACCACGCCGGCAGCGCCACAGGGGACAGGGCCGACGATGAGGTGCAGGGGGGACGGGGCCCCTCGCACTGCTGCTGCGGGGCCGCCCCAATGAACCACCCGGGGCGACCGGCCAGGAGAGGGTCCCATAGAGGGGCTGCAATATGGAAATGGGCCGGAGGGTGCTGGCGGTGGAGGGACCCCGCTGGGCTGCTCAGTAAACCCCCCAGGGACCCCTACGTGGACTTACAGCCCTGCGGGGCGTGGGGTCCCCAGGGTCCCCCAGGTGATTCCCATCGCCGTGGGGAGGATGGTGGCACTTTCCCGGTGCTGGGAGCAGACCCCAGTGGGGAACCCCCAGTTTAGCTCAGAGGCAGCCCCAG
>NW_008824449.1:0-566 GCF_000699105.1 Pygoscelis adeliae
ATATCTCGCAGCTCACTCAGGGATAAGGAACAGGTGGTTACCATGTCATTTATGGGTTCTACCTCTTCCTCCTTCTGTTCTCGTGGTGGCCCTGGTTCATCTTCATCCTTTACTAAACGAGTTGATTTTCTTGTGTATTTCTTCTTGTGTATAGGGACAACTGATACCGGCACGGGCTGGTTCTCTGGTTCAGCCGCAGTGTTTGTCACTGGGGTTTGAGTAGCCACAGTGCCTGTCACAGAAGTTGGAGTAGCCACAGAGCCTGTCACCGGGGTTTGAGTAGTTGCAGTGCCTGTCACCAGGGTTGATCTCTGGATGGTATTCTTAAATAATTGTTTAACCTTAAACAAGATCTGAGCCACATTCAGGAGACAGAGCAATAGGAACATGCTGGTTTGAACATCCCAAGGATATTCAAAATTGTCAAGAGCTGTTGTAATTAGTCTGAAGGAGAAAGGGAAGGTCAAGGAGCAGGGGAAACTGTCCCCCCCTGTGTCCCCCATATATTGGTTCCCTGAGGAGAAGAGGTAAAGAGTATAATTATTAGTAGTTTCTGAAAAGTGGCT
>NW_008824450.1:0-938 GCF_000699105.1 Pygoscelis adeliae
GGGGTTGAGGGTCTCTCCAGGGGGCAGGGGGTGGCGGCCAGGAGTGGCCGTACTGGGATGACTCTATTCCCCTGTGCCCTGCTGTCCCCTTGATGCTCAACCTATTTTTCTCCCCACCCCAGGGCAGGGATGGTTTGCCCGGCCCCCCAGGGCCGCCGGGGCCCAAGGTAGGTGGTGACTGCTGCTGGGGACAATCCCCAAGTGCCAGCCTGCACCTCCGGGGATGGATGACCACATCCAGTCCCCTGGCACAGGGGCTTGGGGAGGGCTGTGCCGCTGAGGGGACCTTTCTGGGGTCCCCTGGGTGCCGGCCCTGACTGCACCCTGCCCGCAGGCAGATGTGGTGGAGGGCAGCCTGATGGGCTTCCCGGGCGAGCGTGGCCCCGCCGGACCCAAGGGAGCAAAGGTGCGTGGCTCAGCAGAAAGGAGTGGGGCAGCCAAGGCGACTGAGCCGGGGACAATGTGATGAGCTGGGCTGGGACTGAGAACGGTGGTGGGGCAGGCATCCCCAGGGAGGCAGCGGGGGCTGATGGCACCTGTCTTCTCCCTGACACAGGGCGAGCCGGGAGCCGGGACCCAAAGGAGATAAGGTCTGCGGTCGTAAGTCTCCCGCTGCCAATGGGGCAGCCCCATGGAGCAAAGCCCCGGGTGGTAGCACTGCTGGGGGCACCCCTGTTTGGGTGTCAGCAGGCCCTGGGGGGGGACAGGAAGGTCCCTGCCTGTCCTACGACCCTGCGCCTGTTCCCGCTGCAGGGTGAGGGTGGCCCGCGGGGCGAGCGAGGGGAGCCCGGTGAGAAGGGCAGGGATGGTGCCCCGGTGAGTACTGCACTGTCCCCCCACCTGGTGCTGACCCCGGACCCCGCCTGGCGCTGACCCCATCCCTGTCTCTTGCTCCAGGGTCTTCCGGGTGAGAGAGGGCTGGCTGGGCCCGCGGGGGA
>NW_008824450.1:3333-3669 GCF_000699105.1 Pygoscelis adeliae
CCTGTCCGCAGACGGAGCTCTCCCCCCGGCAGGGCTCCAAGGGTGACCGAGGCTTGCCGGGTCCCAAGGGCGAGAAGGTGAGTGCTGCCCCAGGGGGAGGCAAGGAGGGGGCTGTGGGGGCCCTGGGATCCCTGGCTGCCTGGCCACAGCAGGGAGATCTGGCCGCAGCTGTTCCCCCCATGCATCACCACACACCCCTGCTTTTTGCTTGTTTCCCCCTGCCAGGGGGAGCCGGGAGGATTTGGGGAGCGAGGAGATCCTGGGGAAGACGTGAGTAGGAGGCACATGGGGGGCCGGGGGGTGGATGCTGGTGGCAGCGGATGCCGTTGGGGGGTG
>NW_008824450.1:3820-5013 GCF_000699105.1 Pygoscelis adeliae
CACCCCTGTGCCTGCCAGTCAGGGGACGTGCCACACGCTTTCTGCCACCATGCAGGGATCGCTGGGTGTCGGTGTGAGGGGACCACCAGGACAGGACGGGCCTCCGGGTTTGAAGGTAACCCCTGTCCCCATTGCACCCTGGCTCTCACCATGTCCCCAGTGCCCAGGCGCTGCCCTGACTTGGCTGGCCGAGGGAGAAGCATGCTCCTGAGGGGCTGTTTTCATGGGCCCCATCTTTTTGCTCCCTGCTCCAGGGTGACATCGGCTTGCCAGGACTACCAGGACCCCCAGGCTTAGCAGGCATCGCTGGGACGCCAGGACAGCCGGGCCTGAGAGGGGACAATGGGCAGCCTGGCCCGCCAGGTCCCCCAGGAGAGAGGGTAAAGGCTACGGCCAGCACTTGGCCTCACTGGTCCCGGTGACCCTGGACCCTTGAGCAGTGTCAGTGGGGTCCCTGCAAGCCCCACTGCCTCCCAGCCGCAGTCCCTGCCCTCTCACCAGTGTTTCTCTGGCAGGGTTTGATCGGCTTTCCCGGGAGGGATGGCACCTCCGGACCACCAGGACCCGCAGGACCCCCAGGGCCGGCTGTGAGTATGGGTCTCCAGTGCTGCAGCATTCCCGGGGGTGCAGGCTCTGCCCTGGCTCCCCCGCTCGGGAGGGTGACGAGGGACCCACCCTGCACCTTCCCGGCCCCTGGGGCTAGGGGTTGCTGGGGGGTCCAGCGCAGGGGCGGGACCCGCTGTGGGAGCCCCAGGGGTGCTTTGCAGGGCACCTGACATCACCTTCCTCCTGTAGCTCACTCATCCCTCTCCTTTCTTTTAGGGCATGCAAGGGGCCTCTGGCCTGAAGGGTGACAAGGTAAGATGGGGGGCAGCCCTATAGCATGAGGGATGTGGGGCTGCTCCTCTCGTGGGGTGTCCCTGCTGCAGCCACCTCCTGGGGGATGCTGAGCCCACTCTGGATGGTGGCACATGGGAGCCTGCTCTGCGCCAGGCACCCGGGGAGTTGGTGGGGACCGTGGGGTGTCCCCTGGCGTGGCAGGGGACATGGCGTGGCTGGGAGGAGTGGTGAACAGCAAAGACAGGGATGAGCTCTTGCCTTCCACCTGGCAGGGTGCTCCGGGGGCTGGGCTGCCGGGAGCCAGAGGCGAGCGCGGAGACCCAGGACCACGGGTAGGTACTGCCATGGGCCCC
>NW_008824450.1:5092-6950 GCF_000699105.1 Pygoscelis adeliae
CCGAGGCGGGGGGGGGGGGGGGAGCCAGAGCCGTGCCTGTCCCTGGGGTGGGGAGATGCTGGGGTGCCCCCATCCCAGACCCCCTTCTCACATCCCTTTCTTCTCGCAGGGTGAAGACGGGCGCCCGGGGCCAGAAGGGGATCGTGGGCCGGCGGTAAATACCACCCTCCCCCGCTGCACCCCTGTCTGGGCCCCTCCCTGACCACCCTTCTCCTCTCTCCCGCAGGGCTTGCCTGGGAACCGGGGGGAGCGTGGGGACAAGGTGAGGGACTCTGGGGGCTGGGGAGCTGGCGGGGGTGAACGGTACACCTCCAGGGATTGGGGTCTCCAGGGAGGTGCTGCCCGCCCCCCACCGTGCATCTTTGCAGTGTCTCACCATCTCACCTTCCTCGCAGGGAGACACTGGGGCCCCGGGGCCCAAAGGAGACAAGGTGAGTCCCTGGGGCGGGGGACAGCGAGAGGGAGGGCAGCAGCGCTGGCCCCCCCGCTCACCCCCATCTCTCTCGGGTGTGCAGGGCGATACTGTGATGATGGAGGGGCCTGCCGGAGTGCGGGGCAGCAAGGGGGAGCCGGTAAGAGCTGTCCCCATCCTCCCTGTCCCCCTCTGTGATGTCTCTTTTGTCCTGATGTGCAGGGTCCCTCCTGTGCATCCCCCTCCCCAAGACCCTGTCTGCCCTGCTCCTGGCGCAGAGTAGCTCCCAGCCCTACGGGTCTGATCCTGCACCCCTTCTCCCGAAAGGCACAGGACAGCTCCCCACATACCTCTGCCTGCCAGAAGAGCTGGAGGGGCTTCTTGCTGCCAAGGGACCCTGCCTTGCAGAGCACATTGTCCCCTTTCCTTCAGCTACCCTATGGACCCCCGTGACCCTGCCTTGGGGGGGGGTCTGTCCTCCCCACCCTAACGTGTGTCTGAGCATCCCTCTGTCCCCTGACCCCTCCTTGTGTTTCCCGTTTTGCAGGGAGAGCGTGGCCTGAAGGGCACGGAAGGGGACAAGGGGGACAAGGGGGAGCAAGGCATGCCCGGAGAGAAGGTACAGGGCTGGGTGGGCTTGTGCGGGGCTGGGAGCTGCTGGGTTGGGGACCATGGAGGGCTGTTGATGGGGTGATGGACAGAGGGACCAGAGCATGATGGCATCCCTGTGCCCCATGTGCTGGTGCTTGTGGGCACTGTGGCATGCTGCTTGGCAGCAAGGGGAGCTGCTGGAGCCAGCCTTGGAGGTTGCCATGGCTGTGCTGTGGCCATGCTGTGGCCAGAGCTCTGCCTCCTGCCCTGTGTCAATTTGGGTTTTTGCTTGCAGGGGGTGAGGGGTGAGCAAGGTGAAAAGGGCTCCATGGGCTTCCCTGGGGCACGTGGCCCTGGTGGGCAGAAGGTAAGGAGCTGGGCACCCCCCACTGCTGAGGGGGTGCTGGGGGCACCATACCCCTCGCCTGCCCTGACCAATGCCTTTGCCTTCCCCAGGGAGAGGTCGGAGCGTTGGGCGAGCCCGGTGAGCCGGTGAGGAGCTGCGTCTCAGTGCCGCTGCCACTCCACTGCAGGGCAGGAGCGGACCCCTGTCATGCTGTGTGCTCTCTCACAGGGCCAGCCCGGCCGCGACGGGATCCCTGGAGCCCGGGGAGAGAAGGGGGACATGGGATCCCTGGGCATACGTGGCCCCAAGGTGGGTTGGCCCCTCTGCCCGCTGGTGCTCTCCTGGCCAGGACCTGCGCTGGCTTGGTGTGGCTCTGACTCCCCTCCTCCTTCTCACAGGGTGACCGGGGCATGAAAGGCGCCTGTGGCATCAATGGGGACAGGGGCGAGAAGGTGAGTGGGTGCCTGCAGGGTGCCACAGGAGCCTGGATGTTGCGGCTGCCTGTCCCC
>NW_008824450.1:7361-11287 GCF_000699105.1 Pygoscelis adeliae
CCTCCGACCCGCCGGGTTGCCTGCCCCCGGCTGCCTGTCCCCCGCTGCCTGCCCCTTCCTCTTCACAGGGCGACCGGGGATTCGATGGGCAGCAGGGAGCCAAAGGAGACCAGGGGGAAAAAGGAGACCGGGTGAGCGGGCTGGAAGGGGATGGCATGTGTTGCACTGCATTGCTTTTACCAGGATTCGGCCTTGGTCAGAAGCATATCAGAGCCCGATGCTCCTAAAAGAGCCGTCCAGCACTGCTCTAAATTATGGCACTAAACTATAAGTGACAACAAATCCCCACTCTTTACAAGAAGGCACTGGTGCCAGTGCTTCGGGGATGCCCAGCTGTGGGGTCGGAGGATGCCCATGGTGCCTGCTCTGGGGCTGGGGGGCTCTGACACCCCTGGCGTCACCCTCTGCTCTCCCACAGGGCGCCCCGGGCATTATTGGTGGCCCTGGTCCCCGGGGTAGTGACGGTGCTCCTGGCCCCCCTGGGCCCCCTGGGAGCGTTGGCCCACGAGGTCCTGAGGGCATGCAAGGCCAGAAGGTGAGTCCCCACCACGGGTGGCCAGTCCCCCTCCGGGTGCTGTGAGGAAGAGAGGGCCCTGTCCCCGGACTAGGTGAGGGGTTGGTGGCATCAGGAGCCATATCCCAGCTCTGTCCCTGCCCTGCCAGCTCACTGGCTTTAGGGTCCTCCCTTGTGTCCCCCTGCCCAGTGGATGGGAGTCTGGCGGGTTGGGACCCTGCTTGTCTTGGGGCTGAGCTGGACCCATCCCCGTCCCCATCTCCACTTGCACAGGCGTCCCCGGGGTGCGGGGACAGGGAAAGCAGCACATCCATGGTGCTGGTGAGAGCAGAGAGGCTCCAGAACCACCAGCCAGATCCCGAGCATGTGTCCTTTGCAGGGGGAAAGAGGCCCCCCTGGACAGTCGGTGCCAGGGGCCCGTGGCGTGCCTGGCATCCCCGGCGAGAGAGGAGAGCAGGTGGGTGAGTGGGTGCCTGGCCCTGCCTGGGGGAGCCCCAGCCAGGACCAGCCTCTCACCTCCCTTTTGCTTGTCCCTAGGGCAGTCCCGGCACCCAGGGGGTCCGTGGGGAGAGGGGGGAGCCGGCCATGACGGTAAGGAGCCAGGAGGGAGCTGGCACAGCCTCTCAGCGCTCAAGTCACCGGGGTGGGAAGGGGTGCTGGATCCATCCCACTGCCGCTGATGGAGGGGCTACCCCCACCTCCGGGCTCTGCTGGGCCCTGGGGAAAGGGTTTTTCTTCCTCTCTAATTGCACCATCCCCCATTGCAACATGCGTCCTTTGCCCCTCCGTGTGGCTGGCAGGAGGAAGAGATCCGCGCCTTCGTCAGGCAGGAGATGAAACAGCACTGTGGTGAGCATCCCTCACTGCTGCCCCGGGGCTGGGGATCTGGGCCCCGCCGCCCCTGACCCCCTGCCCTGTGTCTCTTGCAGCCTGTGGCGGCCATTTCCCACGGCACCTGGATTCACGTGAGCACTCAGGTTGCGACTCTCCCTTCCTACCCCCTTTCCCCTGCCCTGTGTGTGTGGCACCGAAGGGTTCCCGGCACCCAGGTGTGCTGCTGGTTTTGGGGGCGCTGGAGGCGGCTGGAACCCTCCAGAACCCCCTCGGTCAGGGCCAGCATCAGCGTGGGAGTGTGAGCAGGGAGAAGGGATGGTGCGCGGCAGAAGTGATGGCACAGCAGGGATCCCCAGGGGCAGCCAGCTCAGCATGGTGCCAATGGGGTCAGGGCACTGGCAGGGTCCGCCCGATCAAGAAGGGACCATGGGAACCGCGCCCCATCCATGCTTGGGTGCCGGAGCCAGGGCAGGCGAGCTTGCAGGGGCCAGGACTGCTGGAGGGGAAGAGTGGGCTGGAGGAGTGGGATGGAGGGACGGGGTCAAGGGGTGGGCTGGGATGAGGTGGGTGCTTTCTCTCCAAGGAGGCTGGGGGGCTCAGGCCAGGAGCAGCCTCCCGTCTGCCCAGGGAGGAGGAAGAATTGTCCGCCAGCAGAGGGAGCACGGCCAAACAGGTGATGGAGAGCCCGGAGGACCTACAAGATTTGGCCCCGTGGGGACGTGTGCCTCCCCGTGCCCATCGTCATCCCCATCCTGCTGGGCTCCCAGCGGGCGCTGTCTCACCGGGCAGCAGATCCTCTTGCCTGTCCCTCCTCCGGCAGCCCCCAGCAGCCGTGGTCTGTGGTGCAGAGACAGGAGGGGGTGTCCCCACGTCCCCCATCTCTGGCTGTGTACCCCGGCATGCTGCAGCAGTGCTGGGGCAGTGCTGGGCTGCTCAATGCCTGCAAGGGGTGGTTTCCCCCTGGGAGACAGGGGGGAAGCACCCCAAGCCCCCTCGCCTCCTCCCTGATGCCTGCGCCATGTCCTTCCCCCTCACAGGGCTCTTCTCCACCCAGCCATTCCCTGCTGGCAGCGCTCACGCAGTCCCTGTGCTCAAGTTGTCACACGCTGAGGAAGAGGAGGGTGAGTGTCATCCCTGTGCTTTTAGTCCCCATCCCCCTTTTCCCCTGCTCCATGTGTGTGGCCGGTCATGTCCCTGCCCTCCACTTGCAGGCACTGAGGGATAATCCATCAGTGGCTGTGCTGCCGGTCTCAGGGGGCTTTAATTAAAGAGCGCGGAGAGGAGAGGGCAGCAAGGACTGTGTGCGCATGCGTGTGTGTGTGTGCAGGCATGCACAGGTGTGTGTGTGTGTGCTGTGTGTGTGTAGGCATGTGCAGAGCCAGGACCGTGCGTGGGGGGAGCAGGAAGGAGGGGACGGAGCGGGAGGCGAGGGCTGCTCACGCCTGGCACTGTCTCCCAGGGCAGGACAGGCAGGTCATGCTCAACACCGACGACCTTGAGTACGAGAGCATGTATGGAGAGGAGGAGGATTACGATGAAGTCCCAGAGATGGACAGCTCAGAGCAGCCCACAATGGGAGGTGAGCTTCCCTGCACCTGCCTGGCATTGAGGATGGAGCCACCGGGGGTGACGCGGGGCTGCCTGGGCTTTGCTGGGGTGATGCCTCCACATCCTGCCTGACAGCGGGTCGCCGTGCCTTCTGGCTGGGGGGATTTGGGATTTGCAGCCCTCTCGCTGGCACCCAGGCAGGGTGCGCGTTCTCCATCACAGCACTGTGCCATGCACACTGTGCAGACCTTGCACTCTGTCCCCCTCACCGAAGCTGTCACCGGCAGTGACGGGTGGTTTGCTGGGCCAGTGGGACTGCAGGTGGCAGGTTTCCTGTAGTCTTGGTCATGAGCCACAGAAGGGGATCCCAAAGCCCCCAGGAGAGCAGGAAAGCCCCGGTGGCAGCAGCTGCATGCAGAGGGTCCCTCCAGTACCCTTCCAAGGGACCCTGTGGCCATCATGTCCCTGTGCCACCTCCCTCCCAGCTCTATCTCCAGCCTTTGCTAGGAGCTGCCTCTGGGAGAGGGCTTGCCCAGAGTGGTGTCTCCTGCCCTCACTCCCAGCATTTGGGCAGGGCACGGAGATGTCCCCTCCAGCCAAACCGTGCCCATGCTTAGCTGGGAGCCATTTCTGGCTTCCCCTTCTGGGGTTTCTCCTCCTCTGCTGAGCGGGTCCAACTGCCTCCACCACTGGTGTGCTGCCGGCTCCTGCCTGTGCTCACCATCACCGTTTGCCCCCCGCAGCCGAGCCCTGCAGCCTGCCGCTGGATGAGGGGGACTGCCAGCGCTACACGCTGCGGTGGTACTACAACCAAAGAGTCACCGAGTGCCGGCCCTTTGTCTACAGCGGCTGCCGGGGCAACCTCAACCGCTTTGACAGCAAGGAGGAGTGTGAGCTGCACTGTGGGCAGCGCCCAGGGGCAGGTAGGCATGGCATGGCATGGCCACCAGCACCGGCAGGTCCGGCAGCATCCCCACCCAGTGCCATGAGTTTGGCCGATGCAGAGCCAGGGGGACAATGCTGGTCCCCC
>NW_008824450.1:11720-12246 GCF_000699105.1 Pygoscelis adeliae
CGGAGCTGGGACTTGGTGTGGTTAGACTCCCCTCCCCTCATCTAACACCCTCATCCCCTTCCCTCCCCCCCCCGGGTTGTCGTGTCCGGCCCGTCCCCCCCGCTCTCTGCTGGGGGAGGCTGCCTGCATCCCTGGGCCAGGCGGTGCCTCCCTGCACGGCATCCCTCACCCCCCACACTGCAACCAGCTCCATCTGAATAAATTTCACCTTAACCTCAACCGGGATCCGGTTCCCCTTTTGCGGCTGTGATGGTTTGGCAAAGACTTGTGGGGTGGGGCAGAGGCTTTCTCTGTGCACTACCCTCCAGCTCACACGCCTGCCAGCAGCATGTCTGTCTTTAATCCAGGGGGTACTCACCTGCACCCCCGGCCCATCGGGGAAACCCTGAGGATGGTGCTATGTTAGAGGAGGTTCCTGCTCACCTACGCTCACTCTCAACGGCTTCGTGAAAGCGATGTCCGCTCCCGAGGGTCCACAGCCCCTGCCTCCCCCCCAGCCCCAGGGCTGAGTGGGGACGTGCCCCCC
>NW_008824450.1:12512-14418 GCF_000699105.1 Pygoscelis adeliae
ACAGCTCTTGGGCCGAGCGTGCCCCCTGCCCACCCCAGCTGGGATGCCCTTCCCAGCTGCTCACTGCTGGCAGTGCTGGCTGGAGGTCCTCGCCCCCCCAGGGACCCCGGTGCCCCATCCCCATGCCCCGCGCGTGCCTGGCTGACGCAAGCCAGGCCATGACCCCCCGACCAGGCTGTGACGTGTCGGCACGCGGGGCTGCGGTGCTGTGTGATGCACTGGGTGAATCAACACCACCGGCTAATTTTGGCTGCTCTGACAAGCTGGGGGGCAAGTTCCTGGCCATCCCTGGGAGGAAGAACAGAGCCAGTGTTATTTCCTCTCCCTGCCGCCGCCGGGGAGGCCGTGAGGCAGCTGGCGTGGGACGGGTCACCCTGTGGCCACAGGGATGGGCAAGTCCCCCAGCGGTCTGAGCCCCACCCCAGGCACCCTGTCTCCTCACACTGGCCAGCCCTCCAGGCTGAGCACCTACCAACCTGTCTCACGTGGGTGCCTGCCCAGCCTGAGAGCCCCTGGGTGCTCCCACAGCCACTAAGGGGGCAACTCTGGGGCAAAACCCTTCTGCATGGGGCTCACCCCACAGCAACACCTACAGGCAGCCGGCAGAGGGGCTGGGCCAGACTGAACTGGTGCAGGTGGGCTGCAAACCAGTGGCATCCCAGTTGGACTGGGTGAAGGTAAGCTGCAAACCAGTGGTGTCCCAATTGGACTGGGTGTAGGTGGGCTGCAGACCAGTGGCGTCCCAGTTAGACTGGGTGAAGGTGGGCTGCAAACCAGTGGTGTCCTAGTCGAACTGGTGCAGCTGGCTGCAAACCAGTGGCTCAGGCAGCGCTCTGGGGTTGGCCCAGTGGGGAGGTGATGTGTCTCCAGCAATGTCCCCCAGCTGGCCAGGGCCAGGGAGTCCATCAGGACAGCTGCGCCAAACCGGCACCAGGAGACGTCCGGGAACCTCGTGTGGCACAGTGCCAGGGAGGTTGGCACTCGCTGTCAGTGCCAGCAGTGATATGCGTGTGCATTTTCTTCCTTCCTTAAGTGATTAACCAAGGCTGACAGGAGCAGGAAGGCTCAATTAGATGGATAAAAACCATTTCGCGAGTCAGACGTGAAATAATTATGTCTGAGCCACCCCGAGTTCCCGGAATCCCCTCCAAACGCAGCGGATGGAGCTGAGGGGGCAAACACCCACCCATGGCCTGGGATGATTTCATCTGCTATTGGGCAAAATGTATTAGTAACATCATGTGTGTCCCCTGCTGCGTGTCACCATCATCCCCTCCACGGGTCAGAGGTGGAGCTGGGGGCAGGATAAGAGCCAGGGCTTGGTGAGGAGCAGGGCAAACCCTCAGCTCATGGTCCCCGCACCCCAGGAGCATCGCCTGAACATCAGGGGGACGAGGACCTGCTGGAAATGGTGAGGCTATGTCCTTCGGTGGTGTTTTCCAGGGGGAGGGTTAGCTGGGAAATGGGTTGCAGGGGGTTGGATGCTTTTCATTACTCTCTTCCTAGCTAGTTAAACCACCTCCAGCTGCCCGGTCCGATACTTTCCGAAGGGTTTCACCCTGGAGACGCATTGCAGCAGGCTGGATGCCTTTCACTGCCCTCCTTCCAGCTAGGCAAACTGTGCTGGGCAACTGATTTGGGGGAGAGGCAGGATTTGTGTGTGGCGGTGACCCCATGCCCACACTGACTCCCACCCCACAGCACAGCACCCTGACCCCCACTGCACAGCACAGCACCCTGCATCCCCTGGGGCCCTACCTGGCACCAGGGTGGGGGCCAAGGCGGAGGAAGTTGCTGAGGCTCGGCACAGCTCAGTGCATGTGGCCAAACTCGAGCCCTCGTCACCCCGCTGCCACCAACCTGCTGTGTATTTTAGGCCAAGTGGCTTTTGTCCCCCCCGGGGGGG
>NW_008824450.1:14484-15054 GCF_000699105.1 Pygoscelis adeliae
CCCGGTGGGGTGGCTTTTGTCCCAGAGAGCACAGCAGCCCCGTGGGGGGACGGCATCCGCCGGGGAAGGCGTGGGAGGAGGAAAGCCCCACAGCCCACCTGGCCCCGAAACCCCGGGCACGTCACGCTTCCCCAGCCAAAGGGCAGGTCTGGGCTGGGGAATGGCTGCAGTCCCCATGTCGCACCCCCCCTGGGTGGGAAAGTCCCCTCCCCTGGGTGGCAAAGGGCCAGAGGGTGTGAAATGGAGGTGACAGCCAGTGTCTGGCCAGGGGCTGTGGGAAAGGATGAGGACCCGGCTGATCTGCTTCCCATGTCCCCTTCAGCCTCCCCAAAACTCCCCCCCTGCCATGCAAAAAGGTTAAAATCAGGGTGGAAAACTGAAGAGTCCCCAAAAGGGAGGTGAGCCCCCCTGTGCCGGGCATGGCCAGCTGGCGTCGGGAGCAGGGGCTCTGCATGTGGCACCCTGGCGGGGATGCGTCCTGCCTGGGGGGCCACAGGGCCATGGCAGCGTGCCAGTGGGGCGATGCTCAGCGCTGGCCATGTGTTCCTTGCAGGCGCTCCCAGCCGTGCT
>NW_008824450.1:15517-16470 GCF_000699105.1 Pygoscelis adeliae
CTGGAGAGGCCAGCGGGGCTGACGGGGAGGCATGGGCGGAGGGGAGCGCGGGGTGGCATCAGTGTGACTGTGGGGGACCATGGCCACGGCACCTCGTTCCCCTGTTCCCGGCACCCATGGCACAAGCAGCAGCCACGGGAGGATTTGGTTTAATAACTGTCACCTCAGCACCACTGGAGAAGATACAGCCAGGTTTGCCTTTGCCGGGGCCGGCCCTGGAGCACGGACGGGTCCCAGCCCTGGGCACCACAGGGATTTCTATACCCTGCTTCGCTCCTTGCTCACCCGCCGCTGAGATGTCTCCAAAGGGGCTGCATCCAGCCAGGCAGGTTTTCCCACATGCCACCTCTCTCTGGGTGGCTGCAGCACACAAAAATCCTCTCTGAAGCTTGGCTGAGCCTGGAAGCCGGTGGCGGCAAGTGTGCACAATAAAAGGTGGCATCGAACGTGACTTGTTGTGGTTTATACCGGTCTTGCACCCCTCTCCATCCCCATTTTGTGTTCCCTCTCCCCGGAGCTGCAGTGGGGACATGTCCCGGGCTGGGGACCAAAGCTCATTAAGCCCCAAACAAGGGTGTCACCCCTTGTACCAGCAGCAGGGCCAACCCCTGGCCCAGAGCTGCTGCGGGACGTCGCGTTGCACCGGGTGGGGGACACAGCCATGCTCTTCGAGGAGTACCTGCTGCAGGGTGAGTGCAGCCCCTTTGCCCTGGAGCAGGTGCTGGCTTTGGGAACTGAGCAGGAGAAATCGGGGTGACCCTGCACCCCGCAGGAGGGACATATTTCGGTAGCCGGCGAAGGGGCGTGCCAGCAGATGGGTGGGTTGGGATGGGGAGCTGTGAGGGGAGGGTCCCCCCTCCTGTGTGTAAGGGGGGGAGCTGTGAGGGGAGGGTCCCCCCTCCTGTGTGTAAGGGGGGGAGCTGTGAGGGGGTACCCCTCCTGGGGGCAGCGGG
>NW_008824450.1:17464-21591 GCF_000699105.1 Pygoscelis adeliae
ACCTCCGGGGGAGCTGTGAGGGGAGGCTCGGTGCCAGCGTTGCAGCGGGGGCCGGCTGGTGTGCACAAGGGCGCAGTGAGCAGCACCGCGGAAGCACCAGAGCAGTCTGCTGCCGTCCTCCTCTCACTGCTGCAACCAGAGGCTAAACCTGTTCCATTGGCGCAGCGCACCAACGTTACCTGCTGCAGGTGCAGAGTCCGAGACTAAATATTGAGCATGTTAGCCCTCTTCACAGTTGCCCAACGCTCAAGCCAGGTGCTAAAGCAGGGTAGAATCCAATTTGTAGTTTCTAGCGCTGTTTTTCCGACACACATGGTCTGCTCTTCCAACAAGATTGCTGCCAGCTTCGGTGGGTCTGAAAGGCTGAAAGCACCAAAGAAACACGTGGTTGCTTGACCTTTCAAAACTTTAGGCCCGAGTAGTAAGGAAGAGGTTGATATTTTATGTGGTGTGTAATTCAGGTGGAATCGAGGCTCGATATGATAGTGTTTACTTTCACGCTTGTGCCTTGTGGTATCTTTTTCACCTCTCTATGAAGCTTTCTACGCAGCTTGTTCTGCATAACAAATCAGCGTGTCCTGATTCAGCATAAGTCTTAGTGATAGTTCTGTGTGACTGTGCTTCCTTTTTATTTTAATGTGCATTAAATGCTTTGCCCTTGTTTCCCTTGTCCAAAGCCTCCAGTGACGTCTTGATAAGCGGAGAATTTAGTGAGGCAACTGTTGGAGGGGAATCGCTCTTGGCTTTCATTTTTGGGGCTATTCTTCATTTGCACCTGCTGCACACTTCAAGGTATTGCGTTACCTATGGCCAAGGCTGGCAGGAGATGCACTTCCTTGTATTATGATGCTGACTCTTGTTGATTTTCTTCATACTGGGAGCTCACAGAGCTGTCATTTCTGGCACTGCTGCTTGCATGCTTCCCAATATTTTTTCTTTGCTATTGCCTTTACTGCTCATCCTACTGCTTCTGTTTCGAATGAAGATTCCTAGGATTTACTGCACCTGCCTTTCTCCTGTGGATTGTGTATATGTCCAAAAAGTATAGCCTGAGTGCTTGTCGTTCTCGGTCTTAGGTGGAGTGCATCATCCCTGAATTTACAAGCCTTTTATACCCTTTCTTTCCATGTGAAGGCTAACAGGACAGTCTTTTTGTTGAGATGAGTGTGTCCATTTAATTGGCTTCTGTTTCTTTGCTTTTCATGGATGGTTTAGGTAGTCTTGGATGAACTGCTTCCACTGGTTCTCAGAAATGCATTTTGAGATGTTATTCTGGCTATATCATTGATCTGAGATGCGTGCTCAGTCAGTGACTGTTTCTCTGCAAATCAGTACAACTTGTTGTTAGTCATCCAATACTAGGAGCTTTCTGAGCACACAGCCTCTGCCTTTCCTCCGTCTGTTTCTCCTCTGATGGAAAAATACTTTGACACACGGTGCTGTGAGGACGAAGACTTCACGTGTGATATATTTCAAGATCCTTAGTGCTATGAAAGATGAAGAGGCGATGCTCTGTTGTTGATGGCTGATTTAGGGATTGTAGACATGCTGGGCCATGGGAAATACTGTGCTGCTGGGCAGGTCTTTTGGAACACATTCACATGTTCATACTAGAACTGGTTCATACTCATACTAGAGATGTTGCTTTTGTTCTTTTCCCTTGTTTTCTTCTCTCCTCAACCCCACGTAAGTGTCTGTGCTTTGTTTAGCTACCTACTGCATTTGCAAACTTCTCCTGAGCCAGAGGAGGGCAGTTTATGAACCAGGAAGGAGCCAGAGTGCAGATGTGTTTGCCTTTAAGTGTAAGGCTTACTCTTGCAAAGGCTCCTGGGGCCAGCGTAGGATGCTTCAGGCCCAGGTCAGATCGGAGCTGGGCCTGGGAGCTGTGCTTTCTAGCAGATCAGGCTTGTTAAAAATTGGAACAGCACTGGAAATGGCTGTGTTTTGTCCCAGGGCCAGGCTGAACATAGGTACTAATTAAAACCTGCTTATCAATAACTGGCAGCTTTTGAAAAGCTGCAGCTCACAAATGCTTAGGAGGCAAGCTAATAGAGACCATGCAGAATGATAGTGCTTTTCCCTCTGATTATTTCATCCTTAATTGGTGGGGTTTTTAATTATTGAATATAATTTATTCTATTAAGTGGAACAATGAAAGTTACTCTGTGTCCAGACTCTCTAGTCTGCTGTCTTGTTCTCTTAATTAGTGATAGAGCCAACAATACTTTACTGGTGAATCCCTGATTGGTTTATAAGGGAGGGATAAAGCACTCCTGACTCACCAGTCTGGCAGGCGATACCTCTTTTTGTCTGAGCTTTTGTTTCTAGGCCTGTCTTATTGATGCTCTAACTGTCAGCAAGCTCCCAGCCCAGGGGCTGGAAATAGGTCTGTGGGGATAACAGTGGAGCGCAGTTACTTTACAGCTAATCAGTCTACCTCAGCTTATGGCTAGTTACTTCGGGAGGGGATGACAAATCGAAGAATGTTCTGTCTGCTCTGCCTTCCCTAACTGCTATGAAGACATCCAATTAATATTACTTAAAAGAGGGAGCTCTGGTTGCTTGGTGTTCACAAAAAAAGTTACCCCAAAATGCTCAGGCTGCTTTTAAAATATGGGCATGGTTAGAAAGTTGCTTTACCATAGCACTATCCCTGGAAAGACTTTTACTCTCTTTATTTTGCAGGTGGAGGTTCCAACCCATTCCAGCACCTGGAGAAGAGTGCAGTCTTGCAAGAGGTAAATCCTCAGACAATCTCCTTTGTGTACCCCTTTCTGGATAGAGTCTCTCCCTCTCTCGAGTAGGTCGCTGGAGAACTTCAGCGAGGAAGTGGGGGTTTGTTACAGTCCTGCTAGCTCTGAAAGAAACGGGCAATAGTCCTGTTAGTTCTTACTTTATTTTTGGAGGGAGGAAGGGAGAAGGTTGAAATGGTCTCTGTAACGAATTAAAGACTGTGAACTATAAATAGTAATAAAATGAATAAAATTATCTGGGAAAGCTCACCCTGAAACAGGAAGGTTGGGAAATTGGCCTTGGACACCCCGAATGTCTTGTAGATGACCAAGTTAATGAGCAGGGTGTGAGTGGTTATTGAATAGTCTATGAATTTGCTCTGAAAAAATGCCTTTCTGTTCAACAGCAGATAAACTCGATCCCCAGACCCTGTTGTTTCAACATTATTTGTTTGCTTGCAATGTTGTGAATGGTGTTGGCTCCTGTTTGCTGACAGATGACGTGAGCTCTACGAAGCTGAGTAGTGTTTTAGCTAGCACACAATCCAGACTCGTGTGGGTGAAAGTGTGATGAGGATTTGGCCTTTAAACCTTAATTGCACTTGGATTTGCAATCCCAGACTGTAGAACCAGCTGTTTAAAAGGATTCCATGTTTAACAGGAATTGAGGGGAAATCTGATCCAAAGTCATTAAAAATCTTGCCATACCTCGCTCACAATGTGTTGTTTGTATCGGTGGCCAAGACCAGACAGGACAGTGTTTGCGAGGGGGTGTTGGTGTCAGCATCCTTGTCTGTGCTCTGATTCCAGGCACGAGTGTTTAATGAGACTCCCATAAACCCACGAAAATGTGCTCATATCCTCACCAAGATACTGTATCTCATCAACCAGGTAAGGGAGAGAAAATTTACACCTATACAGAGATACCTGCAGCAGGCCCAAAGCTGGTTGTGATAACTGGGATTTCCTTCCTTCTTTCCAAACATCGTCTAGGGGGAGCACCTTGGTGTCATGGAAGCTACCGAATCCTTCTTTGCTATGACCAAGCTGTTTCAGTCCAATGATGTAAGTCTGCTTGTTGTTTTCTGCTGTTGTTGTCTGGTGGGCCAAGTTGTCAACAGTGGCTTTTTCAGCCTCGAGATATGTGTTTTTATACAATCAGCTTTTCCGTCCTGCCTGGAGCTACCTGATCTGAGTGGAAAGAGTAGGATGAAAGTTTAGAAACAGAGATCAGCTTCCTAGCCCTTCCCAGACCTTGTAGCAGCTTAACTGAAGCATTCTCTGTTCTTGAGACAGAGATTCCTCCCTCTGAATTGCTGTTTAACTCTTGAGATTGTGCTAGGCACAGATCAAGCATATAATCAGCTAGAATACACTATGCTTTGTGCCCAGCAT
>NW_008824450.1:21604-23930 GCF_000699105.1 Pygoscelis adeliae
AGAGTCAACAACAGTGTGTCCTGGAGGAGGCCAGGAATTAGTACCTACCCACAGCAGTAGTACCATCACTAGTTGTCCCCCAAATCACAAGGCATTAAAATCATGAGACCGGCGTAGAAATTCCCAGACTCAGGAATACAAATTGCTTGCTTTCTTGCTTTTGAAGCAACAGGGTGCCTTCAGCTAATGATTTCAAGTTTTTCTCCTTGTTCGTGTGAATGACAAGTGAAAGATGAAACTGTAGATCCAGCTAAATCTGGTATCTCTGCAGCTTCACCCTAAGATTGAGGGAAGAGGTGGTTTTTTGTACATCTTTTACACTCAGGCACTGGGGCTCTCTGAAGGTATCAGGTTCTTGATCTTCACAATAAAATCATGGAAGCAGGGAAAACTGAGATCCCTTCCTATCTGGGATCCTCTCAGCTGATACCTGTCTTCCCTCTTCCCTTGTCAGCCAACTCTTCGCAGGATGTGTTACCTGACTATCAAAGAGATGTCTTCTATTGCAGAAGATGTAATCATTGTTACTAGCAGGTCAGTCACTTCACTTTTCTTACTGTTACATTCATGTGTCCTCCAGTAATGCCTGTCCAACCTCTTGGAGATAACTGTAGTCCCTAAGCAGGGTGAGGATAGGGAATGCCCTTGGTGAGGAAAAGTTTTTCCTTTAAAAGAGGCCATTAAAATACAGACACTGAACTCCTGGTGATGTATGTGAAATGTGCTGTGTCTCCATATCCCATGCCGATGGGTGTTTGGATTGTCTCTTTTGGTTACACGATATAGCAGCACGGCTGTTTTTTCCCCTTTTGTGAAAGGCTGTTTCATTAATTCCTACTTTCCTGTCCAAATGCCTTGAAGCTTTTTGAAGATTTCTGGTATAAATTCCAAGGCTTTCAACAGGTAGGCAGGGATTTACTGCTCCTGTTGCAGTAAACCTGTAGCAGCACAGGATGCAACTTCACTGGGGAAAAAAATTCCCTCTCTGAGTCATTCCTGAATTGCTGCTCATCCCACTGAAAGGCTGGTGCCATATCAGGAGCCGGGAGCATGAGGGTACAGGGTCTGCTGAGGGCCGAGGCCATGCAGCAGGCAGAAGCCAGTCCCAAGTGCTGCCATGTGATGAACTCCTGTCTCCTCATAGATGGTCTCACACTGACCAGGATCCTCGGGAAAGGGCAGGAATGAGCCTTCCAGTAAGGAAGGCAAATGGCTCAGGGGCATGTGTGTGAACCCCAGCCTCCCGTGGTGATCAGGAGCTTGAACAGCCTGCTGATGGGCTTGGAACCCGAGCACTGATCTTTTCCTCCTGCCTTCCCACCCCGGTGGGACTTGCCCGAGACCTGCAGTTGCCTGCTTGGCATTCAGCTGTGATCCTGGCTGCCTGCTGCTCTGTCTGCACTGTGCGTGCACCTGAGAGCTGCTGGCTCAGGATCGCGGTATTGAGAGCTTCCTGTTTTCAACCAGCTTAACCAAAGACATGACTGGGAAGGATGACAATTACCGAGGCCCTGCTGTGAGAGCGCTCTGTCAAATCACTGATGTAAGTGCTGCTTTTCCCTTGGGGCAGCCCTAGGCCCTTCACCTTTCCCGACTTCACCCTATCCCACCTTTTGCTCTGCTTTTCATGCCTTTGCATCTTCCCTTTCACACTCCTGATGGCTTTTCTGTATCAGCTGTTGTTTCCATCTCCCTGCAGAGTACCATGTTGCAGGCCATCGAGCGCTACATGAAGCAGGCAATTGTTGACAAAGTGCCAAGTGTATCCAGCTCAGCTCTGGTGTCCTCCTTGGTATGTACTCCCTGCAGGGTGGGCCTGAGGGACAGTCAAGCTGGGAAGCAGTCATCTGTGGTGGGATTGGACATCTTGGGAGTTTCAGGGTTTCATTCTTTGTGAACTGAGGGACTGGTGCTGACTTTGTGGGATATCATCGACCTCTTGAGGCCATGGCCATCATGGCCAGGTCTCTGCATCGTGATGCTCTGCTCTTCTATAAGTTGCTGCCACCAGGGCCGTCATGGGGAAGGCTCGCTGCTTCTTAATATGAGCTGTGATTCCCAAAGCTTCCTCCATCCTTCTCTCATGGGTTGTCTGTGGCTTTGTCTCTCCCCCAGCACCTGCTCAAGACCAGTTATGATGTGGTAAAACGCTGGGTGAACGAGGCTCAGGAGGCAGCTTCCAGTGACAATATCATGGTGCAGGTAGGAAACCCGCCACCAACACAGGGAATAGCAAGCAGTGCCTGGGAGTGGAGCAAACTACTAGAGCTCAGCCAGGCACTTCTGGGCAACAGAGGGGATAGAAGTGGAAAGAATACACCATGGG
>NW_008824450.1:23945-37446 GCF_000699105.1 Pygoscelis adeliae
CTGGGCTTGCTTTACCATGTGCGGAAGAATGACCGCCTGGCAGTCAACAAGATGCTCAACAAGTTCACGCGCCACGGCCTCAAGTCACCGTTTGCCTACTGCATGATGATTCGAGTAGCCAGCAAGCTGCTGGAGGAAGAGGCTGGCAGGTGAGGGGGCTCCTTTGCCCTGCTGAAAGAATTTCCTCAGGTCCTCTTGTAGGCTCACTTGCCATCTCATGAGGGCAATTATTTCTGTCTTTGAAGAGCAGCATGCAGCTTCTACCCTCTTATTGTTGGTCAAAAGGCAGCAGAGAAAATACAGGATGCTTTCATGTTGTTATGGGATGGCTTCTGTGAGTTTTGTCTGTGTATGTGCTTGCACATTGAATGCTTTCTTGTTTCTCTTGCCTGTTTTGCATGGCTGCTCTTTATTGAGATATTCTACTTCATTTTCTCTTGTCTTCTGTAATTATTTGGCTATCGTGTATGCATTGTGGCTTCCAGGTGGATAAGACTTTGGTGTGTACAGTGAGCTCTCAGTGTGTGAGGGCTAAGGGAGATTCCCTTTAGCCCATAAAGCAGAGGGTGTCTTCTTAGAAGGCAGCCTGACTTCCAGCCCAAGCATGCTGGAAGTACTGTATAATGACCACTATAAAATCTGGGGACAGTGGATTTATGGCTGCTTTTAACTTTCCACAGGCTATGGGACCTGCCCATTTCTGCTGCCGGATTCTTCATTTCTGTTAGCACCTTTGTTTTAATTCATACTTGTGGTTTTTTTGTCCCTTAGCCGCGATAGCCCCCTGTTTGATTTCATCGAGAGCTGCCTAAGAAACAAGCATGAGATGGTGGTCTACGAAGCTGCATCTGCCATCGTTAACCTGCCCAACTGCACTGCCAAAGAGCTGGCTCCTGCTGTCTCAGGTAAATGTGATGCTCATGGCAATGGCGACAGTGGTGACACCTGCTGATTACCCCAAGAAACAAGAACCTTGTGTAGTTTCAGGCTTGTAATGCTGCTGTACACTTTGTTGCTTTATGCTGCTGCTGAGAGCCTGTGGTGTGTGTGAATAGCTTTGCTCCTGTAAAGGTATTTGCCTGGCGTGTTCAAGTGTGGGTTACTGGAGGGGTCTTTTTTTTTTTTTTCTCTGTGAAACAGGGCTGAATTCTAACTGATAAATCTCCCTGCTCTAGACTGAGTGTAACAGTGCAAGAAGGCAAGACGTTGGGGTCCTGCATTCCCAGCTCAGTCCAGTCCAGAGATTCTCCTGAGCTGGGACTGTTGGGAGGTAGGGAGGCTGTGTGTCACCTCTCTGCACAGGGAGGGTGCCCTTCATGGGCCAGACCTGGGAAAGGGACAGGGTTTGCGTAGAAATAGAGAATAGCCATTCAAATTGGCTTAATAGGAAAGATGGCAAGGTGATGAAATTAGCTTTCAAGAGGAGCAAAGGATAGCAGCACCATGAAAGAAGAGGGAGGTGGGTAAGAGCTAGTTGTCAGCAGGGATGTGTGCCAAAGGGGACAACAGGGAAGGAGGGGGGAAGCTGGTAAATTCACAGTTACTTCTTAAGCATGCTTCTAGTTATCTTGTGCTTGCAGCTGTCTCTTCATTGAAGCTCTTGCTTTAGATATGAAATGCTTCTCAATAATAGATAGCCTAAACATCTGCTTTTGGTTTTCCCATCTTGCAGTTTTGCAGCTGTTCTGCAGCTCCCCAAAAGCAGCACTGAGGTATGCAGCTGTCCGTACCCTCAACAAGGTAGGAGCTGGTCTCTTGGAAGCTGTAATAGTTTCTCATGTGTGAGAAGTTGCAGACTTCAGAAGAGAAAGGGGGCCAGATTATGTGATGATTTTGTGTGAATAACCTCTACCCTGGGCTACAGCCTTGCATTTCATTGCTTTCTGGGTGGAATAAAACCTCAAAGAACACTTTACAGATGGGGAAAAAAGCAATCTAAGAATGGTCTCTCTAAGAATGTCACTGGTCTTACGAGTTACTGCTGTCCCTTCTGAGCTTCATGTGATGAAGGAGCTCCTTGTAAAACAGGGATCAAACCTTGATACTGCTTCTTGCCAGCTCCGTGGCAGTCTTTGCTCCAGCTTTTCCCTTGACCTTGTCAATTCTAAAAAGAAAAAGCAGAATGGCAGTGTCTGGTAACTGCTGTACTTCCATCCACAAAGCTGTTCTGCACAGCTGGGCTCGATGAATTTTTGGTGGGAATTCATAGCTTTCTTTGCAGAATCTGAATCTTAACATATAGAGGAGAATGAGAGAGTTAAAACTAGTAAAAGATTGTTTATTACTACTGCTTCTCTTCCAGCAAGAGATGCAATTCCGCAGGAAGAAAGTGCTTGTTTAACCTCAGTTGAGTTGTTTCTCTAAGATGACTCTTGTGTACAGTCTGCAGCATTTATTTTTATAGGAAGGAGCGAGAGCTTATAGAGACTTAGTGTTTTTGGCCAGCTGGGCCTTTTGTGTATATTCAGTGATTTCCACTCTTCCTTCTCTGCTCTAGGTGGCCATGAAGCACCCGTCCGCTGTGACTGCCTGTAATCTAGACCTGGAGAACCTTGTGACAGACTCCAACCGCAGCATAGCCACCCTGGCCATCACCACACTGCTGAAAACCGGCAGTGAGAGCAGCATCGACCGGCTCATGAAGCAGATCTCCTCTTTCATGTCAGAAATCTCAGATGAGTTCAAAGTAAGGAAGCGGGAGGAGGAGGGACATGCAGGTTCCTGAAGAAACCCCTTGGTCTTTGTCCATGTTTGTGTGTGCATGCTGAAACCTGCATGGAGCCCCTTCCAGCAGCTGGACTGCAGCATATTTGTAGGAAAAAAAATAGCCTAAGCCATGCCTCAGTCATACAGCACCCAGCTCCAAAGTCACATGCTCTCTTCTGGGGGAGAAGCCCTTTGAGAATTAAATCTTTTTTCTTCTTTCCAGTGGGTGTGGGCTTTTGCTAGAGGCTGGCCAGTGCATAAAGATCAATCTCCTCCAATTCCTAGGATTGTACCTCCTGGAACTGCATTTGTTGGATAAGCAAAATCAAAACCATATTTTCCAGGCTAGGGACCAGCACAAAATTGACACAATTCAACTATTTTTTTTCCTGCCCAGTGAGATGGAATCCTTTTTTTACTTGCCCCCGTTTTCCTCCAGGTTGTAGTGGTGCAGGCCATCAATGCACTGTGTCAGAAGTACCCTCGCAAACACGCTGTCCTCATGAACTTTCTCTTCACTATGCTTCGGGAAGAGGTAAGTTTGCAGGACAACTACTTTGTGTTCCTTGTTTGTATGCATGAACTGCAGGACTGCATAGTGGCCCCTGTGAGAGTCAAGCTTTTACTGATAATGCTGTGCAATAAGAGCCTCTCTCTAAAAGGCTTGCAGTCTAACTGGCAGAAATGTCCAGCTGTGCACAATAGTTTTACACATACTGCCAGGCACATTTTTAATGTGGTTTTCATTCTTTGATTTTTTCTGGGGGTTTATTAACTCTCAAAGGAAATGCAGACAACAGCAGATCTGTTGGCAGTCCATGTGTGTTTCACATTTGAACCAGCTTTCTTTTATACTTTGACAGCAAATTCCAAGAAGTTTTGTCTTGTACACAAAGATTTGATAACAACCTATTTATTGATGACACAGGACCACTTTTGTTCTGTTCTCTGTGCTGTGGCAGTGAAGGGATCACAAGTACCTATAACCATTCTCTGCATTCAGTCAGACATAGAATTGCAGAAAGACAGCTTTACAGAGGTTTGCTGAGGCCGTTTCTAAATGAGCTAACATGCCTGTAACACAGCTGGCACCACTGCTTGCTCTGATATCACTTTCTGCCAATTACAGCCTCTCATTTGGGAACAAACCAGAGCATCTCATTTTCTCCTGTGAAAAATGGACCGTTCTCCTTTCCCAGATTTTCTGTGGGTGGATGGTATAATTTTGAATGTGGTTTTGTAGTTCAAACCATTCTGCTTTACAGCTTTTTTTAATCCAAAGTAGCTCCAGAAAGATCCCCCAAATGCCCAGCACTGTGCATGTAATTGACAGAGGATAGTGTGCAGTTTAATCCCCTGGTGTGTATTGAGGACACTAGTAAATAACGTCTGAAGATAACCAAGCATTAACGGCATGGCAGGTTATGAGGTGTGCCTGGGGACGTATTGATTGCCTGTCTTCACACACTAATGGGGCTATTTGCTGGTCCTGCTGTGGCAGATATGATCCTTAATATATTTCTCTTGTGATTCATCCTCAGATGTCTGATGCTAAAGGGGAGAGGATTGGGTTTTTTCTCCTCCCATATGGCTGTTTTTATGTGCTAATTCTAGCAGCAGAGGATTTTGAAGGAGATGTAAACCCTTCAGGCTCATGGATTCTTTTACCCTCTTTAGGGCTTGGTTTTTTTTCCTCACTGCAGCCATTCTGAAGGGAGCTGGCAAGAGAGCTTGGATATTAGCTGGTCCTCTGGGTGTAAAGAGGGTCAAAAGCAGGGTAGCATTACTGCCCTTCTCCTTTCAAACACAGATTAAAAGCACTGAGTGTGGGTGACCTTTTCGAAGGAAATTCTTTCCTGTCTGGCTAGTTCAGAGTCTCTAAAATACTTTGAGATTTCCAGCTGAGCAGTTCCCTTTGCTCCCTAGGGTGGCTTTGAATACAAGCGAGCCATTGTGGACTGCATCATCAGCATCATTGAGGAGAACTCAGAGAGCAAAGAGACAGGCCTGTCTCACCTCTGTGAATTCATCGAGGACTGCGAGTTCACTGTGCTGGCTACTCGTATCCTCCACCTCTTGGGGCAGGAAGGGCCCAAAACCAACAACCCCTCCAAATACATTCGCTTCATCTACAACAGGGTTGTCCTGGAGCATGAAGAAGTCCGGGCAGGTAAGAGACAGACCTGGAAAGCTGTCTGCCCTATGACCAATCTTCAAGGAAATATACCGCATGAACACCTCTGCTTTTGAGGATTGTGGTTCACTCTAGTCCTGAGCAGATCTTTTTACCCAGCAAAGATCCTGCAGTAGTATTGATGGAAGAGGTGGCCTGCAGCTGAGAAATGGAGAGGGAGATGCAGTGACTGAAACTAGACAGCGGAGGTTTACAGGCACTTCGCTGTCATACATCTGCCTCTTTCTAGTCACAGTAATGTTTTATACTAGTGCTAGCATCTCTGACATGGCATTTGAACAAGGCCAGGAAATGGAGAAAACTTCAGGTGATTTCTTTGCTTTCTAATTCTGTTTTCATGACTTGTGCTACAGGTGCTGTAAGTGCCCTGGCCAAGTTTGGAGCCCAGAATGAGGAGATGTTACCCAGTATCTTGGTGTTACTGAAAAGGTGAGTTGTACCTCAGAGTTTCTCAACATCCTGGGTGAAAACCTCTGTTTGCTTGAGGGTTAGCATCCTCATGCATGTCTAGTCTCTTCTAGCTGTGGATCTGAGAAGGTGCAGCGGTTACCTGGGATCCTGTGATGGGATCACCACTGCATTCAGCACCACAAAGTGGACAGAAGCCAACTGTGGTGGATGATTGCTTTTCTAATACAATTACTAGTAGACTGCTGGTTGTCTCCTACAGCATGTTCTTTCTGGCCCTGTAAGGTGGCTTAGTCACCTGGATTCATTCGCAGGGACTGTGCTGCCTTGCACTGAAGAAAGTTTTCCACTTTCCTCTCAGGTGCGTGATGGATGATGACAACGAAGTGAGAGACAGAGCCACTTTCTACCTGAATGTCCTGGAGCAGAAGCAGAAAGCCCTCAATGCTGGCTACATCCTGAACGGTAATGCAGGAAATCCTCAAAACAAGTCTGGACCTCCTTCCTGATTTAACAAGTGACAAAGAGCTGGCATTATCTGTGGTTTCAGTGATCTGTTCCTTCTGTCCCCAGGTTTGACGGTGTCCATCCCTGGCCTGGAGAGGGCTCTGCATCAGTACACCTTGGAGCCGTCCGAGAAACCCTTTGACTTGAAGTCTGTTCCTTTGGCAACAGCTCCTATCATCGAGCAAAGAGCAGGTGAGGAACAGTCCCCCAAATGCTGGTCCAGACTGTCAGTAATTCCCTAGCAGCTCCAGCCCTCAGACAATAGACTGCATTGGGCCTGCTGGGAATTGCTGAGCTCCATCCTACTTGAATTTTGTGGGATTACATCTTCTGTAAAGACTAAGGCCAGCAAATCTGGTTGCTCCCACATTAGTGTTTTGGTTTAGTCCAACTGCTAATAATAGTAATAGTTGGTAATCCTCATTGGAGCTGCTGCAGTTCCAAAGGTGTTTAGGAAGCTAAATACAGGTGTCTAGTCCATAGCAAGATGAGAAATGAGCTCCCTTCCTTTCCTTAGTCAAATCCAGACATGGATCTGTTTTCTGGTTTAGTTACTTCTTACTCTTCACCTTCAAATCCTTTTGGGTTTTTTTTGTTTGTTTGTTTTCTTTTTCTTGTACAGAAAATGCCCCTGTTACTGTAGTCAAACAGCCAGAGAAGGTGGCAGCAACACGGCAAGAAATATTTCAAGGTAAACTGATGGGAGACCTTTCCTATGCCTGTGTGTGAGAACCATATAGCCACCTCTTGCTGAGCCTGTCTAGCCCCTCTGGCTTTTTCCCATCTCCTTTCAGGGAGTGACATGGCCTCCCAACTTTAAGTCAACTGTTCACTCCTCGGGCCGGGGGGTGTGTGTGCCTGTAGTCCTGTTCTTTCTATCTTGCAATAGATGTGGGCAAAGGATGACTCTGCCTTTAGTTTTAAAAGTCCATTGTGAATGTTTATGGATGTTTGATGGATAGTTCCTTGCTGCAGCAGCTTCTGGCAGCTTAAACGAGGGCTTTGAAGCTGCTAACACCTTTCTGTGAGTTTGGGAAGGCAATGGTTTCTGTGTCCTCTGTTTCAGAGCAACTGGGGGCAATCCCAGAGTTTCGGGGACTGGGCCCGCTCTTCAAATCTTCCCCAGAGCCTGTCGCCCTGACAGAGCTAGAGACGGAGTACGTGGTTCGTTGCACCAAGCACATGTTTGTCAGCCACATGGTGTTCCAGGTGGGTAGCTATGGCACGTGGTGCTGAAAGAGGATTGGAAAATAAGCTCCTGACCAGTTAAAAGCTCCACTGAGAAGAAATATGTCAGGGATATCTGTGTTCAAAGCACGTCACTGCAATGAGGAGTCCTTAGTTTCTCATCCAGGGCAGCAGAGCCCCAGAAAAAATTAATTAGGGAGCGCGTGTGTGTGGCTGAACAATGCTTACACGTACAGTCAAAATAAATCAGACAAGCGCTAGATGGGGCTGTTCTCACTGAGCAGTTGGCAAGGGGAGCTGTGTTCTTGCCTCAGGGTCCCCCAGCACGTGGTTTGGGCATAAAAGAGTGAAGCTTACTGTATCTGAGAGGCTGAAAAGGGTACCCAAGAAAGGGACGTGGTGGGGGAGAGCTCTTCATCCCCTACACTTTGTTTTAGCCTGTGTAATACAGGTGCTTTTTTCTGTACTTCTTGGCCTTGGCTGTACCGCCCTGCTGCTACATGTGATACATTAGGATTGATGTGCCAGCATCTCTGCCTGGGCCTCGGGGACTTCAAGGCACAGCGAGTCCTACATTAGCTTGTGAGCCAGCAGTGTTTTGTCCTTAGCCAGCTCCTTCCTCAAAAGCTCCGAACTGCTTACACAGTCCTCGTAGGGGTTGATCTTTGTTTCTGTTGTCCATCCACCAGATGCAATTGTATGAGGTTAAGTGACTTGTCATTGCAGCCGGAATGAAGTCTAATCAGCAAGTTTAGACTTGCTGAAACCATCAAGCTTGCTGAAACTTGCTCGAACTACCCCTAGTTTGAGCTGTGCAAAGGATCATCTTCCCATCTGCTGTGGGGCGCTGTGTCCCTGTAGCATCAAGCGAGAAGATGTAGGCAACGCAGTAGTCACATTTCCATACAGCAAAGAGTTAACCTGGGAATTACCATCCAGGGAGAAAGGACAAAGTACATTTAGAGGAAAAAGTTCCATACTAACTGGTGAACTGAAACAGGCAGAAGCTGTCACATCCCTGCCCTCGCTGAATTTGTGTTCCTGCCTGGGTTGCAGAGGGCAGGCATTGGATAATTGTGTACTGGTTCATTTTAAGTGTTGTTTCCTTAAAAAAAAAAAAAAAAGTTTGCCGGAGCACTGGTGTCCCCTGCAGGGTTTTAGTTTCTCCCCTAAAGCATTTAAATGAGTAGCTTTTAGTCACAGTTGCCCTGTGACTAAACTGGAACGCATGAGCCCCCTATGACTAGCCAGCTGATAGCGAGGTGCACTGTTGAAACACAAAGAGCTAGGGGTTCACAAGTTGATAGCATGCTCCCAGTGCCTAAAGTGAGTCTGCTATTAGACCTGTAGCGAGCAGCTTCAAGCTGTTGCTGCTTTCCCCTTCCCCGTTTAGTTTGACTGCACGAACACCTTGAACGATCAGATCCTGGAGAATGTCACGGTGCAGATGGAGCCAACAGAGGGGTATGAGGTCATTGGCTACGTACCTGCCAAAACCCTGGTGTACAACCAGCCGGGTACCTGCTACACGCTGGTGGCACTGTCTGGAGAGGATCCGACAGCAGGTAAACAGTTTGCCCTCTGTGTTTTCCTGACATCCCCCAAATTAAGCGTACCTTATTGCTCGCCCCCACACATTCTACCTTGCATCCTAGCCAGATATTTATAGCCTGTGTGTGGGTGCAGCCCCGAGTGATGCTGAGCATGACTTCTCTTTGCTGTTTGGGGGCTGTCAGGCCTCCCTTCTCCCCTCCTGGTTCCCTTGTGCTGTAGCATTGTTGAGTCAGGCTATGAGAGCTGGCAGATGAGCATTCAGCTCTGCTGAGTCATCTCCCATGCACCCTCGTGTGTCCTTTAGCCTGTCTATTCTTTGTGTTAGTATGCGGGGCAGCTGGTACTTGTAAAGTGCTGTGAGTGCCCAGATGCTCTGAGTAGCAAAGGGGTATTTCAGACAAACCGCTAGAATTTCAGGGATGTCTATTTAACATTCCCTCATTTGTCACTGTCCAGAACATGAACCAGGCCTTACCTGTGCTTTGGTCTCCCTGGTTTGTGTTCTGGGACTGCTCACCTGTGTGAGTTGCTGCAGTTCACCCAGCAGTACCCATCTTCTCGGGGATGAGTCATCGCTTCCTCTCCCAGCCAAGTGGTATTAATCAGCTGCTGGGTTGCAGTGCAAGGTGGTTTCATTTGAGAGGCACATGAACCGATCTCTAGATAAGGATCTTGCCTCTTCACAAGGTGCTGGTGGGACATGTTTAGTTAGTACGAACCTCAAGTTGTGTTGGGAATCAGTAGTAGCACTTGATCTGAGGACTATGGTCTTGTACCACCATCATGAGCCTGTCTTTATCACTGTTTGCTAGCCTTAATATTACAAATAAATACCTTGTCTTTGAGACACAAACTGTTGGAGAGCCCTCTCTAGGTTACTGGCTAAGCCTGCACTGCTGACAGCAAGGGGGAGAACTCAGCTGCCCCAAGTTTCCCAGCCCCATTCTGCTGCAGAGGATTGCAGATCTGGTGGTAATGTGAGCTTTGCCTTTGCCTCCCCCGTCTCCAGTGGCCTGTACCTTCAGCTGCATGATGAAGTTCACTGTCAAGGACTGTGATCCGAACACGGGTGAGACAGACGACGAGGGTTACGAGGATGAGTATGTGGTAAGGAGCTGGGTGTGTACCTGATCACGGAAACTGCAGTCATTTTCAGGGTTTTTGTGATCTGTACTCAGATCCCTGCAAGCAACTATGTGACCACTGACACCGATGTGGGCAGCATTGCGTGAAGAGCGGGTTCTTGCTGTCTCTGTGGTGCAGAGTCACAGGCTGCAGATGTGGGTTTGGAGAGCTTGCTTTGTCTTGTTTGGAGTATCCTCCTGTTGCTTTCCAGGCAGACACCTGACTCTGCAGGATACTTATGTTTTGGGAGGCCATGGTGTGTCCTTCAGGCTTGGCTGGCTGTGCCCTACAGGCTCCAGCAGTTGCACAGTCAGGTTTGTGGAGACAGGGGGCCATTGGACGTCTTTTGTTCTCCATGAGCTTCTTTCTGTGATGGCACAGTTAATTGCCTAGTGGCTTGCCTGATACAGGCAGATTGCCGTCCTTGTTCTTGCTCTGGGGAAGGTGGGCCTTTTCCCTCCCCAGAACCGAGACTGAAAGCACTGATGCTGCAGAAGCACCTTTCTTCCAGGCTCTGCCATTTCCAGGACGGCTGTTGTACCACCCAAACCTCACAGAGGGTGGTGTTTACCCTCCAGAGAGGAAGGGATGTTGTGACACAACCTCAGCTTGCCCTGTTAGCTCCAGAAGCTGTTTTCTATGCGTTGCCTGTCACTGCTGCGAATCTGATTAGAGGCACTGCTGTGCAGTGAGTCACTGAGGACACAGCGTCCTCCCAGAAGGAGCAGGGAGGGTTTTTCCCGAAGGAACATGCAAGGTTAACCCCTCTCTCTGCTTGTCACCAGGGCATCTGAGTGATATTTAAAAAAACTCTTCCATGTGTTGCAACTACAATCAGGAGGAGATTCTTTCCTGCAGCGTTGGCTGAAATGAATGCAGGCTGGTGTCTAGCCAGCTCTGGCACCGACTGCTCTTCGATGCATGCTCTGGAGGGACAAGCCCACTTCTGCCTTGCACAGATGTAGTCACAGCAGCAGTTCAGCTAACCCGACACACATCGTTAGGTGATAGCAAGTGTCTCGCCGTACTTTACCAGCCTAAAAAATGGTGGGCCAGAAAGGCAAAATAGCAGCTTATGTGCATTCCAGGGAAGGAAATGCTGCATCTGTGTGAGCACAAGCAGGTGTTTCTTAGCTTTTGTCCTCTGTTTCGGATGTTTGTCCAGTGCTTTGATCTCTGTCAGGCCAAGGGCTGTGCTCAGAACGGGAACCTGCTTTGTAAACCCTGGAAATGGCATGACCAGTGGCTTTGCCAGGCCAAGCAGTTGCTCAACCGAGTGGTGGTTGCTCGAGCAAACCAGAAGGGGCAGGGCTCCCTCTGACATATTTGTAAGTTGAAGTGGAAGCTGTCTCCTACACTCACCTGATCTCAGGGAATCCAGTCTAAAGCTCACTCTGGAGAGAGCAGAATTAGGAACAACCATGTTTCATTTGAACCTCTTCTACCACCAGCTTGAAGACCTGGAGGTAACAGTGGCTGATCACATCCAGCGAGTTCTGAAGCCAAACTTTGGAGCAGCCTGGGATGAAGTGGGTGATGAGTATGAAAAGGAAGAGACCTTTACTTTATCTGCTATTAAAACCCTTGAAGGTAAGGGGGTGCCTGAGCACAGCAGAGCTCTTAAATTTTCACTCTCTCTACAACAGGCAAAGTCCAGAGGTGCAGTCTGGCTCGCTATAGGTCTCTCACAGAAAGGCTAATGGGGCAAAACCCTTCACAAGTAATTTCACCGTAGCTGTTAAATGTGGAGCTACAGTTACTGTGATAACAAGTTAGTTCAGGTTTCAAAAAAACAAAATGAGTATTCTGGGCCCTGTGGAGACCAGGCTGGATTGTGGGAGGCAAGAGAACATCTTGCTTTGCTCTCGCACTCTACCCTCCCAAGCAGACAGACTATAGTTCAGCTGTGAGCTCCCACTTTCCTTCTGTGAAAGGAGGAGATGCTCTGACCTTAGGACTCAAGACCAATAAAAAAAGATGCATAAAGCAGAAGATATGAGGTTGGTGGGCAGGCTTGTGGTGTAAGCCCTCTTCTCTTTCATCATGTATTAAAGATTCGTTTTGTTGTTCCTGAGAAGCCTGTAAAAACTCGGTCCTTTTGATGGCTTAGAAGGGTGTCCTTGTCCTATAGCCATCCCTGTGCTTCCTTGCACGGCACCTTGGGCTTGAAATACCTTCCCTGAGGCCTTTTCAGATTCCTCCTGAAGACCTTCGAGGTGTCTCCTTCCCTCTGCATCTGTCCCCAGAGAAGCAAGCTGGCTGTCAGGGTTGCACAGTAAGCGTGCAGCCAGCTGCACTCTCCTACTTCCGTTGTCTGACTCATTCACCCTCCTGTTTCTGTTGCCCCTTTGCTGCATCAGAGAACAGAACTGCCGTGTGGCAGTGGGTTTTTTGTGTGTTGCCTTTGCCTCCCTGATGGCCTCTGAAATCACAATACTGGCCAATGCTATGTGTCCCTCAGGACAAGGAACATGAACCCTAACGTGCAGGGAGGGCTTGAGTCACCTTTAGATGCTCTTTGTGTGTCCCTGTCAAGACGTGTGACATGGAGCCTGTTTTATTTATTTTTTCTTAACAGAGGCGGTTAGTAATATTGTGAAGTTCCTGGGGATGCAGCCCTGTGAGCGATCGGATAAAGTGCCAGACAACAAGAACTCTCACACACTGTACCTGGCAGGTGAGCTGTGGGGTGAGGTCTCTGCTCGAGTAGCAGCTCTTTGGGAGGTTGCACAGAGCTGCCTGTTGAAAATCAGGGCAGGAGTTTCTGATGGAGCCTGCTGTGCTCCGGGTAGGATTTGGAGGCTTGTCCCTGCCACGGTTTTCTGTCTCCGCAAGTGTAGAGCAGCTGGTGTTGGGATCAGGGAGGGTGCTGTGGCGGGGGGATGTTGGGATCAGCCCCAGGCTCAGCTGGGTGGAATTTGCTGTCCATGATCTGTGGCATCCTGGTTTGGAGTGAGCCTGGGGGGGGGGGGGGGGAAGTACAACACCCTTGCCCAGCAAAATGGATGTGTACTGGAGCTCTTAGACGAGTGACTGGCAGTCACTGAAGGAGTGCCTGGATCTCTTCTCAGCTGAAGTTTATTTTACACTTCGCTTTCATGAGTTTTACAGTAGCAAGAGTCCCAGGTACGTTCTAATGAATGCGAAATGTGCTGCTCGAGGGTCTCTCCTGGCCCAGTGCTGGGGATTTGCCAGCCTACATACGGGAAACCTGCCCTTGCCAAGCAGTAGCGTTCATTTTTAGGCTTGCAGGGGAGGGTGGCCTGCAACACGCTCACTCCTTCCTCCCTCTCCCCCTTCCAGGTGTGTTCCGGGGTGGCCATGACCTCCTGGTACGGTCTCGTCTCGTCCTGACCGACACGGTGACGATGCAGGTCACCGCCCGCAGCGGAGAGGAGCTCCCCGTGGATGTGATCATGGCCTCTGTTGGATAAACCGCCCTTTCCAGGACTGTCCTGACACCGAGCCCCCGCGGGCAATGCTTCTTTCTCTGGCAGCAGAATAGGGATCACATGCACTACAGCAGCTTTTGTGTTCTCTGCAGTACAGCTGTATTTGGGGCTCCGTCTATAAAATAACGATGGTTTTAAGTCTGATTTTACGACGCGCTTCGGCCCTGCAGTGGGGGGGTTTCACAGCCGGTGGCCAGTTTCTGTCGCGGTGGCAGCGTGTGGAGGGGAGGCGACACCGGGCCGTGACGTCGCTCCCTGTCCTTTTTATGTCGTTCAAATAAAACCATCTCGTGGCTCCTCCTGGCCTGTCTCACCGGGCGGGAAAGGCGCTTCCGCGGTCCGGGGCCAGCCCCGCCCCCGCCCGGCC
>NW_008824450.1:37912-40305 GCF_000699105.1 Pygoscelis adeliae
GTAACGGCTTGCTTGGCTTCTCTTTGCTCAGTGTGCGTGGCGGGTATTGAATTTTCTAGTTGCAAAGGTGTCTCTTCTTTGATAGTATTTATGTGTTCCTAAGGAGGGCGGGGAATCAGTACCATGCTTCCAGTGTAGCGTTATATTTTCTGCAAAAATTCATATATAAGTGATTAACTGTGGTAGAATTCCCAAATTCCTATAATTGCTCTGCTGGTTTTATTCTGCTTTCCTGAGGCTTTTTTTCATTTCATAACACTGCTGAGTGTGTCCAGGTCGCATTGGTAGAGGAGAGTAAAGAAAAAAAAAAAAAATCTCAGCTTCAGAGCTGTAAAATAACTGTACACCTGTGGTGACCGTTATCCCGGCTAATTTAAGCCTCACCAGACCTTCCTCAGACAACCTGAGCAGCCTGTACAACTGTTTGTGCATCTCGTTTGGTTTCCGCATAAGAGGGTGCCCGGCGAACTGCTGCTCTTTCGTGTTCAGTGGGGGGAAGCTGGGTGCGCTGAATTGAAACACCCCAATCTGGGCTCCCTCTGCTCTTCCTCCCCTGGCTGGTGGGGCAGCGAAAGGGGCTGCTGCACTTCGCAGCCGTTACCGGCACAGGGGATGGGGTGGGACGCCTCGGTGGGGCCGCTTTGGAGTGCCATGGGCGATGCCGTCAGGCATCCTTCATACCCACCTTCCCTGCCTTGGGGTCCCACATCCCGCTGAGAGCAGCCGATAAGCTGGCGGAGCAGAGGAATACGGGGCTGGGAGTGCGATACAGGTCACAGGCAGACAGCTGCTCGGTTGTCCGTCTCTGTTCAGCTGTTGGGACACAGGCGCGGTGTAAGTGGCCCGTTTTGCCACTCCTGATTTGTGGGAGGCTCTGGAAGACTTCACAAAACTGGGCACATCCATGTCCCTATATATATACACCTATAGTAGGTGTGTGTATATATATATATGTCTACTGCAGTTCTTTGGGAGCAAATGCCCCCCGGGGCCTCGCTCGCCCCAGCTGTGTGCCACCCGGGGCTGGCAGCTGCAGGCAGAAAGCGAGAGCGAGCTGGGGGGAGAAGTGAAAGCCACAAGCCGTTTCCATTGTCCAAAGGCAGATGATATGCAAAGCACAAGGAGTGAAAGTGAACCGGGTCAGCAGAAATCACGTTATTGAAATTAAGGTGAGGCTTGCACCCTCTGGGACGCTCGCTGTAGAGAGGGAAGTATTGAGGACCTTAACACCGGCCTGACGTGACCGTTTACTCAAGCGCTGGGGGGCTCGCGTGTCCAGGCACTTCCCGTTGGAGAAAAACTGCATTCGTTCCTCCAGAGAGTGATCAGGCGAGCCTCACTGAGACAGTTATTAGTTATTTATTCCTGCAAAATATTCTTGTGCTTTCTGCTGAAGATTAATTCTTACAGGAAAGCTGTTAAGAATATGCAAAGGGTTGTTATTAGTGGCTATTTCTGCATGGCTTGTGAGTGGCATCCCTGCAAAAGAGCAGAGGCAGATTTGGTGCTGGAGGGGCTGCGAGCCCCAGCTCAGCTCTCGGCAGAGATGCTGGCCTGTTCCCCCCCTTGCAGGGGGAGAAGCCGCTTCCGCAGGGCTCCGTGAAGCCCCTCTCAAGCTGTGGGGATGCTTGTGGTCCCTGAGACGTGGCTCTGACCCGAGGTGTTTCTCTGTCTCGTTCGAAAGGATGCCGACTCCTCCGAGCGGGTCCTCATGGACATGCGCTGGGGCCTGGTTCCCTCCTGGTTCAAAAAGGATGACCCCTCCAAAATGCAGTTTAATACCTCCAACTGCCGCAGCGATACCATGCTGAAGAAGTCCTCCTACAAGGTGAGTGGCTGCTGTCTTTGTGTCCAGCTTGAAGAGATCTTGTAGTGGGCAAAACCAGAGCCGAAGCATCTCCCTAGCGAGTACCGGTCACCGTCTGCCTGCTGCACAGGGGAGTAAGTCCCTGTACTGCAGAGCTGGTGGATCTCATTAAAATAGAACTGAAAAGGTTGTCGCTGGTGAAGCTCATCTTTCATCACAGTGCTGGTGGTGGCATTTGTGCACCCTGCGGGGCAGTTTAGGGGAGCCCCGAGAGGGAGCAAGCGGGCTGGGTGGTCCATCCTCCCTCACAGGCTGCCTGAGGCTACTGTTCACAGCTCGCTTGTGCTTTCTCTCCCCCAGGGTGCTCTCCTCAAGGGCAAGCGCTGCGTGGTCCTGGCGGATGGCTTCTATGAGTGGCAGCAGCACAGTGGGGGGAAGCAGCCGTATTTCATTTACTTCCCCCAGAGCAAGGACGCCATGGTACGGAGTCCCTCGCCGTGTCTGAATGCTCACACCCAGCTCTGAGCCCCTGCTCCCTCCAGCTGCTCTGGGAAAAGCCCCCTTCCCTCCAGCTGTGCCCATCTCT
>NW_008824450.1:40330-44304 GCF_000699105.1 Pygoscelis adeliae
CGGCGGGCGTCCCCGGCCGCTGCGGTCCCCTGGCTGTAAACGGTGCCGCAGCGTCCCCGCCGTCACGCTCACTGGTCCCCGCATGCCGGATATTTGCATGGGTGGGCAATGTGTCTCGCAGGGGACTGGGCTGGGAGTTTCGCTACCTCTTTCCTTTGGCTGAGCCGGCGGCCAGGATGTTCAGAAGGGGAGGAGGGCGCTGGCTTGCCTGCGGGAAGGTGAGGCACCCGGTACCTCTCCTGGAGTTACCTTAAATTAGTAGAAGGGCTCCTGGAAAGCCCTCAAATTAGTTCAGTTCATGACTTAGATCTGAGTGGTTGACCTGCCATGGCACTGGCAAGTCTGTGATCTGTGATGCTTCGGCTGTCCGTGGGTTGGCACCGACCGGGGCGATGGGGCCTCTCTCCTGCAGGCCGAGGGGAAGGAGGGAGACGAGGAATGGAGGGGATGGAGGTTGCTCACCATGGCTGGGATTTTCGACTGCTGGGAGCCGCCGTCGGGAGGAGAAACGCTGTACACTTACACCATCATCACTGTGGATGCCTCCAAGGACGTGAGCTTCATCCATCACAGGCAAGTGAGAGCGGGCAAGGGGGCTGCAGGGCGGTGGGGGGGCGACAGAGGAAAGCTGCGCCTTTAAACACCAGTCTGGCAGCACGGAGGCAAGGAGTCCTGCCTCCTCCTAATGCCCTTGGAGAGAAACGCTACATTACCGGCTTGTTTCAGGTCACCGGCTCATGCCCTTTCCATAAATCACCATCTTTGTGCCCCGGCAGGTGGCAGTCGGAGTTGGATCACTCTCCGGAGTTGGATCACTCTCCGCCTGACCGGGGCCTGGCAGTCAAGCCCTCTGCCTCTTCCAGCAAAGCAGCTACCTGGGTGAAGCGAATGTGCGCTCTGCCTTGCAGAAGAGCATCCTGCCACTTCGGTTTTCCTCATTTCCCCCTGAGCTGCCAGCTCCTTGCTAGCTTACAAGCCTGGCTTTTGCCACCCGGCTCTGCCATATCAGCGCTGGGCTTTGGCTCTGACTGTCTTGTCCCCTAGGATGCCAGCCATCCTGGACGGGGACGAGGCCATCAGGAAATGGCTGGACTTTGCTGAAGTGCCAACCCAAGAAGCAGTTAAACTCATCCAGCCCACAGAGAACATCGTTTTCCACCCAGTGTCCACCTTTGTCAACAGCGTCCGCAACAACGCGCCCGAGTGTCTCACACCCATCGAGCTGGGAGCCAAGAAGGTGAGGGCTTGGCAGGGGAGAGCTTGGCCACGGTGACGTCCCTGAGTAGGGATGGTGCTGCCAGTTTGCAGGAGGGGTAGCAGCAGGCAGCGTCTGTGGGGCATGCCTGCGCTTGATGCTGGAGTGCAGAGCCCTGAACAGATTCCCTTTCCTCCGCTTCCAGAAATAAACTGTCACCCCATGCCAGGATTTCTCTGCCAAATGAGGCAAATTCCATGTGAAATGGGGCTTGGAACAAGCCTGTTCCAGCAGCCTGGGGAACCTCCTGCAGATGTACCTGATTGCAGGCAGGGCCGTGGCTCCAGCCTCTGCATCCTGCTCTGGACCGGCTCTCGGAGTCAGCTGCCTGCCGTGCTCTCGCTGTGCTTCTGACTTCTCTCCCACTGTCTTTTGTCTCTCCAGGAGGTCGAAGCCACCCCAAGCAGCAAAGTGATGCTGGGCTGGTTAAAAAACTCCCAGGAGGGCTCTCCCCAGAAGAAAGAAAATGATTTGCCCAGGTGGACGAGTCAGTTCATCCACAGCCCTTCGCCCAAGAAAAGCAGCGCGGATATCCTGCAGCAGTGGCTGGGGAAGGAGGGAGAGCCGGCTGCAAAGAAGCACAAAGCTTAAGCACCATCTAGAGTGGCTGGCCATCCTTTTCCCTCCTGATTTTGCTAAGCAGAACGAGGAACATTTTTTGGAAGGCTTTGCAGATGGCTGTTGAGATTCTCCAAGCCTCTCAGGTGTTGTTTCAATGCTCTAGGTTGTTGTCTCTCTTCTTCGTGTTTTGTTAAAGGTTGGTGTTTGTCTTTAAAGGTTTTGGCTTTGTCTTGTGCTGACGGGAGTGGATATAACATGCTGGCCTCCCTCCCTGGCAGTCGCTTGTGCCAAGTGCAGATAAAGCCTTCAGAAGCATCTCAGCCTGCTGGGGAGGAGTAGCTTCTGCCTTCTGACAATGTTCACAGTTCCCGTCTCCTGTTTTCTTTTCTTTTCTTTTCCTTTCCTTTCTTTTCCTTTTTTTTGGTATTAAACTGATACCTTGTTTCCATTTAATTCCATATTGATTCTGTACAAATTCCTTTTGAATACTCTCGCCCTCAAAAGGTGGCTGCAGAGGAACATGCAATAAATACTAGGAGGAAACCCCAAGCTCAGGAAGACCTGCCAGAGTCATCCCGCTCCGCACCAGCATTGCCATGTGCCTTTGTGGCTCCTAAACAGGGAGATGTTTAAGCGGTGCCTGGGAGGAACTGGGCTTTGCTTGGGTTTCCCTGCAGGCAGCGGGGTGGGACAGCGTGTCTTGGTCACATTGTTTGTACAATCATTTTGTTAATGGGATTTGAAGACTTAGAGAGGATTTTCTTGATCTGTGGAGGGATGTGCTCTGCCTTGTTCATAAAGGTCATTCATCAAAGCCCAGATAACCAAAGTGCTATTACAGAACAGCATAGGGCAGTTGTTTTTGAGGTCAGGGATTTTGTAAACAGAGCCAGATGTTACAGACGAAAAGCCTTACACAGTGGGACCCTTGCTGGAAAGCAGTACTTCATTTGTGTTGGAAACAATAAAACGGGATTAACTGGTTGAAGGGGCCGTGCCCTTGTCCGTGTGTGTGTCTTTGTCACCCTTGCCCACCGCAGTCCCGTCACTCCTGTTTCGCAGGCAGAGCTCGTATCTCCTCTCCATCTGCTGAGGGGGAGACCAGCTATGAGCTGCTGAGCTCTCAGGGTACCGGCAGGGCCATGTTGCTGGAGCATTTCCATTTGCCAGTGGAAAATATTCCCCAGGGATTTATTCTGGGGTTTCTCTCAAATGATCTGTCCCTGGGGAGCTGCAGGGGCGGCCGTAGCTGGGGCTTATCCCTGGGGAGGGATAGCAGAGCCGAGGCAGGAGCCACAGGAGAGGCATCCGGGGAGACCCGAGCACTCTTGGAGCCAAATCTGTCTCTGAATCCCTCACATGCCATGGAGGTGGCTGAGCCCAGAAGGTCTCCTGGTTTATGGGAAGCTGGGGTGGGATTAGGACTTCCAGCCAGAAAGCCTGTTGCTAGCTGGCTCCTCATGGCTCCCATGGTGACTTGAGACAAGAGAGTCACTGCATTAGTAGCTCCTGGCAGAATAAACGGGTCTTCAGGCGCTGAGGCTGTCTCCTCAGTGCCTGTCCTTGCAGGAGCCACAGGGGAGGTTCCTCTCCCTGCCCGGCCATCGCTTCTCCAGAGTGAGCAGCTTAGCTGCCCTGGCCTGGTCGGTGCTAACTGCAGATCAGGCTTTTCCAAAGGTCACTGGCTCATCTCAAATTCATTTCAGGTCTCCAGCTGCTGTGGAGGGAGTGAAGATGCTGAACACGAGTGGGGGACGCTCACCTTTCCCCCCGTTCTGGGGAACATAATCCCTTGGGGAGGCAGTGGCGAGGCAAAGACTCAGGGTACAGATTATCTCCCTCCAGGCTGTGGGCACCAGCAGCACCATCACCGAAAAAAACTACGCTGAGGGTTTAATGAGGAGGTGTTATTGCTGAACCACATCGCCCAACGCCGTTTGCAGCAGTTGCTCCTACCTGGCGAGGAGGTGACCACACTCGGTGTGACCTGGCCCCAAAAGCTGGCTCGGGGGCAACTTTCCCCTTTGATGCATGATGCTCTGGCAGGGAGGGCAGCGCTCGCTGCGGGCGGGGGGCAGGCTTCGGGCGGGGGAAACACCGGAGCATCCCCCCCCGCCCGCAGGCGCCGGCACCCTCCCAGGAGAGGCATCCCGCTGGG
>NW_008824450.1:45231-46116 GCF_000699105.1 Pygoscelis adeliae
GCGCCACGAAGTGACCGCTCCCCCCGGCCCCCCTCCCGGCCCCCCTCCTCACCATTGCCCCGCTTCCCCTCCCAGTGGGGCTGGGGGTCTCCTTCCTGCCCCCCAGCCCGGGCTGGGTGGTGAGCCCTGGCAGCACCCTGCCAGCCCTCCACCTGCCCCCTAGCCTGGAATGTGGTGGGGTGCTGGGGGAGCACGGGTGAGGTCGGGCCTTGCTTGTGCACCCACCCTGCCCCTCTTCCCTCTGGAAGAAGTGTTTTTGGAGGAGGCAGCTGGATCACAGCTGTTGGCAGTGGTGGCATCTGGAGCCGTACGGTTGGGTCACGGTGCAAAGCTGCTGGTAGCTGCTGAGGATTGCTTTGGCTGGCATGGGGATGGACACAGGCACCCCTGGCTGCCTCTCCCCTCCACCAGCCCTGGGGCAGTGCAGGGCCCCCCCCAGCCAGCCCTGCTCACCCTGGTGTGAGGTTGGGACTGGCTGCTGCTGCTTCCCTCCAGCGATGCCATCCTGGGCGTACTGCAGCAGGGAGGGCAGGGGGCTGGAAAATGTGAAAAGGAGGAAAAGTTTCTCCGTTGGCAAGAAGTGACTGTTAGTCTAGTTTTGTTCATGGTAAAGCTAGTGCATTGCCTACTGTAAAGAAGCTCTGGTCCTATTTATTTTAAGGTCTCTTATTTTGGGGTACCTCCCTGCAAAGTCACCTTCCTGCAGCTCCCTGGCTAGGTGGGCACTGGGGGACTCGGTGGTCCCACATGCCATGGGTCCTGCTAGCAGGGTGGGGCGGAGGGTGCGGTGACAAATCCCCTCGGAGAGCGTCGCAAGGTCAGGCGCCTGCCGGGAGTGGGAGCTGCCATCTTCTGCCGTGGCTCCCCCCCTCTCCCCGCTGCCGA
>NW_008824450.1:46217-48537 GCF_000699105.1 Pygoscelis adeliae
GTTCTAAGAAATAAAGTGATGATGATATCTGTTAACTGTAACCCTCTATGGATTAATATTTCTTTTTAAAAACAACCCTGGAGTTTGTATTAAAACCCACTCTTTGCTAGTACTGTATTTATTTAATGGCTGTGTGGATAATGTGCAAGCACGGGGGCAGGCTAGCTGTCCCGTGACACCCGGAATAGCTGATGCAGAGACAGCTTTCCTCGCTGCCCAGAGCAGCCTGCTTCTGTGGAGGCCGATAGTCGTGTGCATGCGGCAGTGTCTAGGCAATTGGACTGTAGACCTTCATAACATGTTTTTCAAGTAAAAAAAAAAAAGAACAACTTCCATTTATGTGCTGTAAGTAGCATGTGTTCAACCTATTGAATCAGCTGTTAATCTTGTGGATGAAGTAACTTACCCTGGCTCCGAGTTTATTATTATCTAGAGTAGATGAACCTGGATGCTTGTCAACTGGTTTTATGAAGAGGTTTTTCACTCCGTTGTGGAACATGGAAGCAGTGTGCTCATTAGTGTTGGCACTAATGGGGGTGCGGACGTGTCCTGTGGTTACTCTGGGGTACTCTGACCTTGGGTGGGTGGGGGGCACCTGGCCACAGCCCTGCTGCTGCGGCACGGACCCCCTGTAAAGTGACTGTTACCGTTGGCGAGGTGGGGATGAGGGGTTTCCTTCCCGCTGCCCAGCGTGGTGGTTGACGTGTCTGTATCCGAGTGTCTTGTTCTCTCCCTCTTGTTTTCTCCAGGACCAGCGTTCTGTACCACCCGAGAGTGCTTTGTATTTCTTAGAAAAATGCAGAACTTGTGATACTGAAAAGAACAGTGCAAACCCAATATCTGATTAAAGTGGTTCCCTGTTGAATGCTGTTGAATGTGCTGTGTCTTGTCACCTCACCAAACCTGAATCTGGGAGCAGGCTCTCTGGTGGTAGCTTAGTGTCTGGGCTCGGTCTTCTCCAAGCAGGGAAGGACTGGTAAAACACCAGATCTGGCCTAGCAGTGGTCTTGCTTGCTCTTCACTCAGACAAATAGTCTTTTCCTACCCTTGGGAGCAGGTAAAACCCTTCTCCGGCTCTCCTCCCCGCTCTGGGAATGCCACATTGCCATGTCGATCTGTCACCGGTGCCAGGAAGCCTCAGCTGCCTCTGGGCTGGGAGCAGCAGAGGAGGAGTGAGGCTGGGCCCAGGACCCTCCCTCAGTGCTGGAGGTGCTTTCCCCACCTGATGGGCTGCCCCAGGACCCTCTGGGAGACCTTGCAGGCAAGCAGGCAGAGACGGGCTTCTGGATGTCAGATGGGAAAAGCCGATCCTGATGGGGAGGGAGGAGGCCTGGAGATACGGGGCTGTTTCTGAACCCTGACACCCTCTCCCTTTGTTGGACATCTCCCAGTTTGCTGTCCTGGTGTCTGGTGTGCGAGCGAGAGTTGCTCCCTACTTGGGTTTTGGGGAGGAAGGGTTGTGGGAAGCTTAGGTAACTTCCAGTGCGGTCAGAGTTGGGTGCTGGCAAGGTCTGTGCTGGGCTCTGGAAGGGGTAGGTCAGGGCTGGAGCTGCTGGGTTGGTCTCTATAGGGCAGTATCGCTGCCTTCCGCCCTGCTAAACGTGCTGTCCAGAACAAAAAGCAGAAACTAGTATTAAGCAGCTGGGGGTGCCCTGGGGCAGGGAACAGGGACAGGTTGGGCTGCTGCACTGCACGCCTGGGGCCGAGCAGCTCTGCAGCCACCCTAGCTGTCGTGTGGCTCTGCCCAGGCTGGCGGGGTGATGCCTGCAGCTAGAACTAGGAGCTGGTGGCTGGGCACTGGTGGCACATGTAGCGCCCTTGACACTGAGCTCCAGCTGGGTTCTGAACTTCCTCTGCCAGCCGTGTGACAGACCAGCTGGGAAAGCTGGGCTGTTGCAAGGCAGACCAAAGGAAATTCTGTCTGCCTTGCCAAGCGTTGCTAAAGTGCTTGGCCTTTATCACTGCCTGAACTTCACATCTGAACATCGTTGCGACCAGGAGAGTGGAAGTCTTCATCTTTATTAGAAAACTGGGAAGGACTTTGTCACCTTCAAGCCTGCAGCTCCAGAGACAGGTCTGGTGGCTTTTTGGAGCAGCGTTGCTGGTCCTGGCTCTTCTGAATGCTTCATAGCACCAGAGCAGTTGAGCTCATAAAACGTGAAGGACTTGGCTGAGTAGAGCCTTCCCAGAGGTCATGTGAGCTTGAAAGGGTGTCTGTTGGTCTTTGCTTCCCTCGAGGAGAGGGCGGGGGGGACTGCAGGGCTCTTCCCCTGCCTCCTTTTGGGCACCTGAAGGTGAGATGAGCACAGACCTGGAACTG
>NW_008824450.1:48626-49652 GCF_000699105.1 Pygoscelis adeliae
AGATTCCCCCCCGGCTGTGGAGCCTCCTGCGGCTCTGGGACTGGCTGTGTTTGGGTGATGAGACTGGAGTCACTGGCCCTTGGAAGTCCTCGGGGCTTGGGTTTCTCTCCAGAGCCTGGCCCTTGTGGCTGGCAGCACACATGGGAGCTCACTCGGGGATGCTCCAGCATCGCAGCTCCCGGCAGTCTCAACCTGTGAGGTAAGATGCTGCCAGCCCCTCTGACCAAGAGGCGAGGGCTCCAGCTGGACCGGCACGGTGTGTCACCCTGCTGCCTTCCTTCTGCTGGGCAGCCGGAGGCTCGCTGCCTTCCCTCTGCCCTCACCTGCCCAATACCTGCCTACGGGAATGCCACCGGTGGTTTACCTTCGAGGTAATGCTCCTTATCAGTCGAGCAATTTGCCTCGCAGGTCAGTGCTGAGGGCAGAGCCGTGCCCTTGCTGCGAGGCAGTTGGTCTGACTGCCCCTCCTGGGGAGCGGGGAGACCCTTCTGCCTGCAGCCGTGCACGCTCCAGGCAGCTGCTCGAGCCTGAAGCGTAACACCGCTGCTGACTGTGAGACCAGCCAGCCGTCGGTGAGGGCATCCCCTCCAACCCTTCAAAACCTGCAGTGTCATCTATTGACTGAGGAGGCAACTGCAGATCAGTGCTGGAATGCAGCAGCTCTCTCCTGGTACCCGGGGCAGGCACTCGAGCTTGGTGTGGGACTCGCGTGGGCAGCGGGACGGTGGCTGGCCTGGGCTGGCTGCCTGTCCTAAATACAGACCCGGAGGGAGGCTGCAGCCTCCCCGAAGCGGAATGTCGCCGGTCTCTTCCAGGAGCACAGCTGGCTTCTCTTGCTGAATTTAGCTGATGGACCTTTCTTCAGGGAGTAAAACTTGCTTCCCTTCTGCCTGCTTGTGCTCCGAGGCGCACAGGGATAAAGCAGCTGCACAAGGCCTGGGCTCTGGAGGAAGGGGGGCTGCTCCTTTCCAAGGAGTGTGGAGGGGCCCTGCTGTCACCTGGGGTTGTGGCTGTCCCCAGGCACAG
>NW_008824450.1:54223-61183 GCF_000699105.1 Pygoscelis adeliae
CCCCGGGACCCCCCAGCGGGAGCCCCTCGGCCCTGGGGCGGGCAGCATTGCACGCCCACCCCCCGGGACGCGGCACCCACCGCCCCGCCTGCACGGCTGAGAGGGGGGTGGGTTAGGATGTGTAATGTATAGGTACGTGTGCAGAACATGCAAACATGTGAGTGTCTACATGTGTAGATCTAATGCTGTAACCAAATGGAAACTTACATCTAAGCTGGCTATATATTATGGTTGTATAGGGGGAATGTGTATGTATGTCATGTATTATATATGTGTAATATATAATAGTTATTATCTATTGTAATAATTATATGTAAATTTAAAAGAAATGTCAGTGCACGCATACACATAAACACCTAGGTACATATTTTTAAAATATTTACATAAAAATATAAATATTTAAATAAAATATATATGGGTGGGTGGGGGTGTGAGAGAGAGGCGGGGCAGCGCAGGCAGCTCACGCTCGTTAGTGTGGCTGCGAGTGTGCGCAGCAGGCACGGTGGTTGAACACCGCACACCCACACGCGCAGTGCACCTGGGGTGTCTGCCTGAGCGCGCCTCTCCCTCCCCCCCAAAGAGATGGCAGGAAACAGCACACACACACACATGTAAACGTATGGAGATATAAATACTTGAATAAAATATATGGGGGGAGGCTGTGTGTGGACGTGTGCTTCTCAGGGAGGGACAGATGCAGAGAATGGGAGAAAATAGCCCCAACACACACACATTCTCTCCCTATAGGTACATATATACTTACACAGACACAGAGAGTGAGTCTTGTTCACATACATGTGTGTCTCATATACATATATACATACATAAATAGAGAGCTGGTCATACAGACACACGCTTGTCTCACTCTGTATATGCATTTATACACCTATACTGAGTGAGCTGTTCTCACACAATTGCTCTTGCTATATATACACACACATATATAGGCATATATGCATACGTATTTATAAACATATAGAGACACACCTCAACACACGTGCGCACACACGCACACACACACACACACACACACACACACTCTGCTATGGGGGCGAGAGACCTGTTCTCTCAACACACACTCTTTTCTCTTGACCTCTTTCTGTATGCACATATATATATATATACACACACACACACACATATACGCACATACTGAGAGAGTCTATCATTCTATCTCCCCACACAGACACGCAATACCTCCCTTGATATATAGAATTGCATATATACATCTATACTTAGCTGTTTATGCACAAATACATATATAGTATTCTCTCTTGTTATATACATATATATGCATAGCTACATACATACACGGAGCGAGCAAGAGCTGTTCACAAACGTTACTCTCTCTCTCTCTCTAGAGATATATGCGCATATATATTTGAGAAACAGAGTGAGAGCTACTCTCTCACACACACATTTTCTATCATTCTATCTCCCCCCACCCCACATACATGTATGATCTTTGGGGTGCATAAATGTATGCGTGCGTGTCTGTGCATGTGTAGTCTCTCTCTCTCTGTATGGATATACATATGTAGAAAGCAAATGAGAGTTTTTCTCACACACAATACTGTCTCTTTCTATATAGATGCATATATAGAGAGTGTATACAGAGAGATTGTTCACACATAATTCTCTATATAGGCATATATACTTATATAATTAGAGTGCTGCTTACACAAACACACACTATTCTCTCTCCATATGTATGCATATATATCTATACACTGAGCTGTTCCCACGATACACCTTTCTCTTGCTGCATGTATACATATATATGCATATATACTCTATATACAGAATTCACACACACACAATTCTCACTACATATATAGACTTAGGGAGAGAGCTGTTCACGCACAGTTCTCTTGCTACACACACATATACACACGTGTGTATACAAAGGGGGGGCAACAGCTGTTCACACACGTGCAATTTGCTCACTACATGTATATACATACATATACTTAGGGAGAGAGAGCTGTTCACACACAAATTCTCTTGCACTACACGCATTTGACTGAACCTCTGAGACTAAAAGCTTTGCTTCCTCCATGCAAATGTGAAAAAAAATCACAGCCTGAATTTTCAAGTGGTTATTTTATAGCAACCTCCCCCAGCCATTTGCTTTTGGATTTCTTGTTAACCTGAGCCTGGTCCCAGGCCATGTGTGAGGTTGTACTATTAGCTACTACAGATTAAGGTGGCAGCCCTGGGAATCGAGGCCAATAACATATGCAGATTGAGCCACGGAGCAGAGAAGGAGATAACTAAATGAAAAAAGGGGAAAGGGTATTGTGTTTAAAGAGGCAGCTCAGCGATATTCTAGGCTTTCGGCTCACAGTTATTCTGAGCACAAGGTATGAATATTTGTCAAAAAAAAAACCAAACAAAAAACTCCAGGGCACTCTCTTCCTCACAGTCCTGGTTGGTTTGTTTGTTTGGTTTTTACATTTGGGCAAGACATTTTACTTTATTGGGATGAATTTTCCTTAGCCAGTTTCATTTCCAAAATATAAAACTTTAAAGAGCCACTGCTGTGGGCACAGCAAGTGTCTAATCCTCTGGCTCCCACAGGATCTTGTGAGAGGTGCCTTGGACTGGCCTTGGACTTTGAGCTTCCAAAGAGAGAATTCCCTCTGGATAGTGTCAAATCTGTCAGTATCATTGGTGTATATCTCAAAAAAAAGCCTTCAATCTGGGATATGAGTTATTTAATAATAGAAGTGGGTTTGATACATGTATACACACACGCATACATACTGTATGTGTGTGTGTGTGTGTGTATGTATATATACAGACAGAGCTGTTCTCAAACACACATAATTCTCACTACATATTTATACATACATGTATACTTAGGGAGAGAGAGAGCTGGTCACACACAGAGTTCTCTATATATAAATATACATATATATAGGCATATATGCATACATATATAAATACACACACACAAAGCTGTTCACACACATAATTCTGTCACTATATTAAAAATATGCATATATTCATATATAATGAAAGATGGACCTGTTCTCTCTTTCACATACATACTTCTTTCTCTTGAGCAAGGTATATATACATATATATGTGTGCATATTTACATATATACAGAGTGTGAGAGATGTTCACACACAGAGTTCTCTGTCACTACATATACACACACATATATACTTACTTATATAGAGAAAGGGGGAGAGCTGGTCAAACACAAACAATAGCCTCTACACACACGCATACACACACGTGCACATATACACTGGTATGGGGGGAGAGAGATGTGCTCTCTCTGACACACACACTTTTCTCTCGCTCTCTCTCAATATGCACACACACATATATACACACGGAGAGAGAGAGCGCGCGTGCACTTTTCACACACATGCAGACACACGCTACCTCCTCTATAGAAAATTGCATATCTACATCTCTACTTAGAGCGAGCTGTTCACACATAAATGCACGCACAGCATACTCTCTCTGTCTGCATAGGTACATATATACTGAGAGAGAGTGCGCACGCGAGCTGTTCACACACACACTCTCTCTTGCTGTATCTATATATTTAGACATACATACGTAACAAAATGAGTGAGAGCAATTCATACACACAAATGTATTTTCCACCACTCTCTCTCCTCCCCCCCCCATGTATAATCTCTGGGGTGCATAAATATATGCATCTCTCTCTCTCCCTCCCTCCCCCCCCCATATGCATAAGTAGAGAGAGCAAGAGCTGTTCTCACACACACTAGTCTCTCTTGCTATATATATGACTATATAGATGCATATATGCAGATTGTTCACACATAATGCTCACTCTATATACATATATAATAAGAACACATACTGTTTACACAAACACACTATTCTTTCTTCATATGTATGCATACATATGTATATACTTAGTGAGCTGTTCTCACATGTATACATTCTCACATCTTGCTTTATGTATACATATCTATGCATATACACATATATGTGCTCTATATATAGACAGCTGTTCTCACACACATGCACACTTCTCACTACATATATAGACATATACTTAGAGCTGTTAACACTCACAATTCTCTTCCTATATATACATACACACATACTTACATATTTATATACATATATATAGAGACAGCTGTTCACTCACACAATTACACAATTCTCTCTTCACACACACACACACGTATATACACATATATACTTAGATATTGGGGGAGAAGAGGTAACAGGTCTCACTCTCTCTTTCCCCGCCCTCCCCCCTGCATATATACATATATACTGAGAGTGCTGTTCAGAGAACTGTTCTCACACACACAATACTTTCTTGCTATATATATGTGCATGTATATACACACATGCATACAAACATGTCTTTTTTTTTTTAATATACATACACGCACACGCACATACAGGCACATATATACTTAGAGAGCCCTGTTCACACCCACCCCTTCTCTCTTAATCTCTGTCTATATGCACATACATATACATATGTACGCAGAGAGAGAGTGTGAGGGCTTTTCACACACACGCTCTCTACCTCCCCTCCAATATATATACATCTGTACTTAGAGAGCTGCTTATGCACGAATACGTACACAGTAGTCTCTCTTGTCACACTCTCTCTCTCACACGAGTGGGTGAGAGCCATTCACACACATTATTCTCTCCTGAAGTGTGTGTATATATATTCAGGTATATTTGCCTATATACTTGAGAAAAAGAGTGAGAGCTTTTCAAACACACACGCACATGCACACACACATATGTTCTATCATTCTCTCTATCTCTTTCCCCCCCTCCCCCCATGTATAATGGGGTGCATAAATATATACAGATACATGTTTATATCTTCATATATATTGTCTATGTATATACATATAGAGAGAGCGATAGCTGCGCTCACACACACACACTACTCTTGTTATCGATATGCCTACATAGATGCATATATACATATATACTTTTTTTATATATATACAGAGAGACTGTTCACACACATAATTCTCTTTATGCATATATACATATATAATTAGAGAAAGTGCTGTTTACACACACGTATATACAGAGCGAGAGCATGCGAGCTGTTCACACACATGCATAATTCTCTCACTACATATATATACACTTAGAAAGGGATAGAGAGCTCTTCACACAAATTCTCCTGCTATATATATACTCACACACATATATACATATGTAGACTTGTTCTCACACACACACTTACTTCTCTCTTGCTATAAATATATACACATATATATGCATATATACTCACCGAGAGCACTGTTCACACAAACACACAATCTCTCGCTATATATACACACAAATATATGACTATATAATTTTATATATTATAATATATATAATTAGATGTTCACACACGTGGTAGCCCCCCCATCTATACATATATACTTAGACACACAATACCTTCTCTCTCTGTGTGCATATATACATATTTACTTACAGAGAGAGTGTGAGGGAGAGCTGTTTACACACATATTTTTCTCTTGCTATACATACACACATACATGTGCATATATACATATATGTGTGCACTATTCACACATGCACAAACAGCACATTCCCCATATCCCCTGCCACATATACTTTATTTGTTTACTTATATATGTAACTAATTGTGTGTGTGTGTGTATTTTCTATCATTCTCTCTGTCTTCCCCTCCTCGCCCCGAGAAAGAGAAAAAGGCCTACACAGAGAATGGTAAAAAATACCCCCCCCTCACACCCACGCCCCCCCATAAAAATGCGTGTGTGTGTGTGAGGTTGTGATCTGTTGTACCCTCTCTTCAGCCCCCATATATAATATCTGGGATGCATATATGTGTGTGTGTGTGTGTATTGATCTTGAGATATATTGTGTCTGTCTTGTGTGTGTATATATGCAGAGAGAGCACAAGGGAACTGGTCATCTCCCCCCCTCCCAACTCACACGCAGATATCCCCATATCCACCTCTACACCAAATTTATTTAAATATTTATTTACGTGTCTGTATTTTCTTTCATTTTTCTCTCCCCGCCTCCCTCCCTCCCCCTCTCTTTCTCAAAGAAATACAAAAATAGCTAAACTATAAACACCCCCCCGCATGTATATGATCCATTTATATATATAAAACACAGAAATGTAGAAATAATATATAAATATATTAAAAATATATAAATAATATACATAAACCCCACACATATAAGTGTACGAATATATTAAGAAAAAAATATGGGGGGTATCTGTGTGTGTGTGTAGACAGAGAAAAAACACACATGCACACATACAAATACAAGCATATAAGTATAAAATAATTTAACATGTGTCTGAGTGTGTATGATCATCTGTCTCTCCATATATGGGGTGATAGATAATACAGACATATACACGTTTGTATGTGTGTATATCTATATCTATACATTCATATTTAAATGTTTTTATATAAATATATAAAAAATATATATATGAGTAGCCATATCTATGTGTGTGATAATTTTTTCTCTTTCGCTGAATATATCTGTACATGAAGAAATAAATACTTTATGTTGCATGTGTGTACATCAGTAAGCCTGCAACCACGTATGTCTCATAAATGGAAACCTATAACTCAACTCACTTGTGCTCTTTGTCTCTGAGCCTTGGGATATGTCTGTGTAAGTATAATAATACAGCAACACACACACACACACACACACACACTCCGTGTCCATGCTGTCTTGTTTGTGCTCTTGTGCTTCCCTGCTCTTTTGCTCTCTAGCTCACAAAAGATGTGTCTTGATAAACATATATATATACACACATTACTGCTTGTGTAAATGTGTTTGAATATGTAAACCACATACACACAGGTGTTTAGCTAAAAATATTTCTGTGTACCTATAGATTACTGAACATACATTTGTGCCTATATCACACATTTCCCTACGAGCAGCCGGGGTGCGTGCTGGGGGGGTGGGGTGGGG
>NW_008824450.1:61294-83459 GCF_000699105.1 Pygoscelis adeliae
GTTTGGGGCTCCAGGTGTGCAAGGCCCAGGCTGCGGCAGCGGGCACTGGGCTGGCAGGAGGGCTCCCGCCCTGGGGTCAGGGCAGGCTGCAATGCAGGACACGTCCAGCCCCAACGCCCACCTGGGTGCTGCTGCGAAGGCACGTGCCGAGCTTTCCTGCCCCAGGCTTCACAGCTCGGCCTCTCCGTGCCACTTTCCATGTGCCAGCGCCGGCGGTCTGTCTTTAATTTCTTTGACGCTGCTGCCCCCACACAGCCCCTGCAGCACAGATGCGGTTGTGCGATTCCCCAGCTTTCGTATTTGCACCAGCATCTCACAAAACACAGCTGCCTTCGCAAGCGGCTCCAACCACTCGGCAGGGAGCAGCTGCAGCCGCCAAGCCCCACACCCGGCTGCCCTGCCACAACCTCGCAGGGTTTTACCCACTGACAGGTCTCAGGATCACACCACTTTGCAAATTCTGGGTGCTGGTTGCAGCTATTGCCTATTACACTTAGTGTGGATGGGGGAACCGGCCCCCTCCCCTCCCACCAGCCAGCCTCCTTCTTCAGGTCTCCCCCTCCTGCCCAGCCAGGAGCTGGGCAAAGAGCAAAACCCGCCTTTGAGCTCAGCTGCCTCGGTGCATCGAGGCTGCACGAACACCTCAACCTCTTCCAGGACGAGGTTTCCGCTGCAATTTTCCCAGCAGCAAGTCACCCTTGCACACATCACCATTGCACCTGCAACTCATCAGGCAAAAAGGTCAGCACAGAAGTAAAAGCCATGAAGCCTCATTGATGATAGAAGTGATTTTAAGCACACTTGTACCCTGCGGGGACAATCGGTCCGGCCAGCTTCTCCAGACCACAGTGATGACATGAGTGATTCTTGCAGGAACACCAGTCCCCATCTATGACACCATCAGCATCAGCCCTGAGTGTAACAGCATGGCACTAATTCCCACACTGCTCGCCTCCTGCACCGGTTTTCATACACTTGTGTGCATATATATTATATTCCCACCTGCAAAAACATTGGTTTGTAGGTGGTAAATGGAATCCTCCCCTCCCCTTTAGCATCCATAACATCCTGTGGCAAGGAGCTCCGCAGCTGTCCTACCCTCTGTGGAGCACTCTCCCTTTGCTTTGTGTCACTGCCAGTTTATTTGATGGGAGAAACATTAGACAGAGTGCCTCTTCAGGGCTCACCCACCGCTGCACCGTGCAGCCCTTCCAGCCTCAGCTCCACCACCCAAGGCCAAACCAGCGGGAGGTAGGTGCAGAGTTAAGTCCATCCCCTTTCCCCCAAGCATCACTTCATAGTTATTGCTCCCCCCTCCCCCAGCTTGGCTTTCTCCACGTTAGAGCTGTATCTACGGAAAACAAGTGCAGAGCGATGCTTTAAATGGAGACGAGCAGAAGGTCTGAGTCTTTCAAAAATATGCAGACAGGAAAGTAGCCCCACCAGGACACATTGCTATTGCAGAGTAGTTACTTGAAATCGATGTGGACAGCAAAAGCCCAGTCAAGTGAGAGAAAAGCACGATAGGACAAAGCCATAAAACAGGATATAGAGCACAAAGACTGCCAGAAGCCTCTTGAAATAACTGGCCTCATTTCTCTATACCTTGTTTTCCATCTTCCTGTGGGCACAGGAGTAGCGAGCTCAGCCTTGCTGAGTGCAAGCGGAGGGTCATGCCCAGCATCTAGAAATTAAAGGCTTAACCTTAACTAGACTGGACCAAGGAAAGGTCCTTAACTCACTCTAAGGTACCCCAGGCCAGCCTTGCTTCTCCTCCAGCTGAAGCACCTAACTGGTGAGCTGGGAAGGGCTCAACCTACTCTTCTCACCAACTCCTCCCAGAGGAGGGTAGCAAGATCTTTAACAGCACTGCCCTCCTCTCCACCCTGAGAGCCCAAGGCTGATATGCTGGGACAGGGGCTGAAGGACCATGCTCAGAGAAGAGCAATCAGATCCAGCACTGTTCCTGCCACTGCAAGCAGCTTCAAGAAAAGCAGAGGGGTAGCTGCCCAGTTACAGTCTCGGATCAGCCAAGCAAGCAGGGCCTGCTCAATCCACTCTTGAAAACCAGACTGGAAGGCATAGACTTTATAGTAAGGAGGAAGCACAAACATCCTTCAGTTAGCAGGCGCTGGCTTGCTAAAATGGTGACTAGACAGAGGAAAGCAAGCATGTTAGTGAAGGGAAAAAAAGGAGAGTCAGAAACAGGAGTAAACAAGAAGGTTTGTTCTTGTTAAGTTTATTGGCATCATGTTTGTCTCTTTACATAAGAGCTCAGCCTACGTACTAGAATGTAGACCTCTGGAAAACAGGTAGAAGGGCTCCATTTAAGCAAGCTACAAACGCAAGAACAAATACCAGGAAGAAAGGAAGAGAGGAAAGGGACTAGATTGCCAGGTTTTTCCATACCAAAAATCCAGATTAGCAGTCAGTAAGAAGAAAGGGAAGATTCGTAGTCCAGGTCATTCATCGAGAAACAGCTACCACAACCCAGGTGGGAGAAGAGCTCCTTCCACAGTACAAAGAGCCACTGGGACACCTCAGCTCTGGCTCCTTCTCACACTCGCTCCAGGATGTTAGGAGTTAAGCAGTAGGGGAGGTGAACAAATGAGGTCATTTCATAGCTGTATTTAATTTTAAATCCAATAATCCAGTGTGCATATCAATGGTGTTATGCAAATCTGAGAATTTAGATACAAGGAAGCCAGACAGATTTTCCAGAAGATGAAGCCTTTTGGCCTCAGAACAAGAAGGCTTACATAGTTCATTTCTACTGTACAGAATACTGCCTCTATCTGGACTTTGTGTGGCTAGCACGCTGCAGGTCACAAGTGTCCTCCTCACTTTCTACACAATCTGTGTTTCAGTACTTGAACATGTAATTCAGGAATTTTACACTAATTTATACATTTTTAATTGGTTGCATATATTAACATGTACTATAAGATTTTTCCTAAAGAAGCATTACATAATACATGGATACTGTAAAAAGATCTGATTAGTTAAAAGTAACAAGCATTAACAGAGATACATACAAAACTCAACCTAGTTGGACTGAGTGCTGAGCTTGCAATGAACTATGGGTAATCAGCCTTTCCAGTTGCAGCCTTCACAGGGGAAAACACGAGACAGTTAAAAATGTATGTAACTTGTTACACAGATTACCTGTAAACAGTTTCTCTCCATTGGACACCTGGAATTAGATTCAGTTCCAAACATACATAAGAGTTTCCATTTTAAACTAAGGGAAAGGTCTGTTACCATGAAGTGTGATGTGGATGGTGTGGGGACACGAGCTCTGAAGTGCAGGACTCAGAGATGCTCATGGGAGATGGGTGGATTTTGGCAGCTGGAGATGGAAATTTTTTTAAATTTCGTTTTAAACACAGAAGAGGGGCTGTGTGTTTGAAGGCCTAGGTGTGATATTCGTTTGTGAAGGACTGTGCTCAACCCCTCCCTCTCCCCTCAGCAGCTGCAGCTCTCCGCAGAAGCCTTCACTCGGTCATTCTTGTCTAGTTTGATGGGTTCGGGGAATTCATTGTAAAGCTCCACTTCGGTTTCCTAGTGGGAGAGAAGGGAGGAGTTAATGCCACGGCTCTACAGACAGCTCCTAGCACGCAAGGAGCCATTCTCGGCTGCGGAAAGCTGTTGGGAGAGCCCAAGGCTGCCCACAGCAGCTGAGCTCGGCAGGCAGGACCGGCACCGGCAGAGGGCACCCACCGGCCCCCTCCCTACCTGTTTAAGTGCATTCCGTGCAATCGTCTGGAAAGCTTGTTCCACGTTAATGGCCTCCTTGGCACTGGTTTCGAAGTAGGGGATGTTGTTTTTACTGTAGCACCAGGCTTGCGCCCGTTTTGTGGTGACCTGGGTGGACAGAGAGGAGCATCACCACCTTTAGCTATGCAGGAAGGGGGTTTTATTTCCAGGGCAAGGCCAGAGACCCCTCATATCCAACCTGAGCTAAGACAGCAGTTCTGACCTCATCAAAACTACAGCCTTGATACAGAGCACAGGAGACTGCTGCCCACCACCACATACACTCAGCCCTGGGGCAAGGAGCACCACGCCTAAGGAAGATGAGACCACAGGGCACAGACTGCTCAGGCATCCGCAGAGCAGGGACTTGCTCCCACAGGAGTTTCTCAGCAATTCTGGAGGAAGAGAATCAGCTTCTCTCCTTGCATCTACCCAGGAAGCTGCTGCAATCCTTCCACCAGTGGGCAGGAGCATGCTGTGCACAGGGGTTTGACCTCTCCAGGCAGGAGAAACTCTTCCCCAGTGGCACAAAACAGCTGAGCCACACTCAGGCACCTCCCACTCCTGTTTCTCAGATAACCCTCCTGTGTTCCTACAAGGCCTCCCACTCCAGCAATTTCTTAAGAGGAAGCTAGCAAGTCCCAGTACTCACTTGTCTGTTTTCTAGGTCAATCTTGTTTCCCAGCACAACAAAAGGAAAGTTCTCAGGATCCCTTGGACTGGCCTGAATGAGGAATTCGTCCCTCCAGCTGTCTAGGGTTTTGAATGTGTTGGGGGCCGTGACATCAAACACCAGCACACAGCAGTCTGCTCCCCTGTAGAAGGCAACTCCCAGAGACTGAAATCGTTCTTGTCCTGCTGTATCCCATATCTGGAGCAAAAGACAGGGCAGATAAGCCAGCTCTACTCTGACATAGTCAGTCCACAATTAGGGCATTCATTTCAAAACTCCCCATCAAGCACCTACAGCCCCCAGCTAGCCAGAGAGGAGCACCTGAAGGCTTGGGAATTTCTGTAGGCACTAAGTATCAAAAGCCAGAAACACCCTTCTAAAGATAGTTAACCCTTTTTGTGTTCAGCCTCAGCAAGGGACATATCCTTGTTCTAGGCAAGCAGGACTTAGGTATTAGGGTCAGCAGGTGACCTGCCTGCAGTGCTCAGGTGCACTTGGGTCCCAGCACAGCCCAAACACTCCTTTGATGGCTGCAACAGGGCTTTTGCTGCCTTGCAGTCATCTTACCATGGAAGGTAAGATGAACCTTCACATGAAGGTTCAGATACTAGAGGCATAAGCAGACTGGCAGGTTAACACTGTACCCACAGGACTCAGGGCAGCACGAGTAGTTGACCTGACTAAGGAGTCCTTTCCCAGCCCTTTCCAGTTCCTGAACACCAGGGAAGTGCATCTTTCTAACAAGATCTAGTTTACCGACAGTGCCAAATGCTGGTTTTTAAACTGGGCCTGGCAAAGCTGCTGATCAGTTTGCTGAAGGCAAACTGATCTTTGCCTTCCCTTGTTCAGCCCATACACAGATTTGTAGAGAAGCCCAGCAGCATCTACAGCCAAGAACAGTTCCAGTGCAGATAAGATTCACACCCAGTGCCGCTCTGGACTACACTGGAGCAGATACTTCCACACAAGTGTGGTCTAGGCAGCCAGGCACCCCTTGCAGCAGGGAGCAGAGTCACTCCTTACCTGCATTGTCACTAGCCTGTCATCCACCATGACCTCTTTTGTCAGGAAGTCTGCGCCTATCGTAGCCTTGTACTGGTTACTGAATTTCTTGTTCACATACTGGTTCATGAGCGATGTCTTTCCCACCCTGTACAGAAAGACAAAAGAGACTAGGTAGGCTGTTTCTACAACAGTGTTTGAATTAACCACCCTGAACAGAACATCCCAGTGCCCTCTGCCTTCCACCATAGTGTCCTGGCTTTTCAACCAGGGAAAGTGCATGCACCTCTGCAAGCAGGGGCTTTTACAGCAATAGATGCTGAGGCAACATGCTGAGTAAGAGCATTAGCTACCTAATGATATGAAGGATTACAATCTTGAGAAACCTTGTTTCCCCCATCAGTAATCTGATCCTTACCATCCAGTAATCTGGTAAGGAATATGCATCATATTATGATCATAAGGCCAATTTCGGAAGAAGATGAAGTGCCCCAGAGAAACCCACCAGAAAGAGTCATCTTCAGCCTCTGCAGAAGGAGGAGGTGGAAAAACAGACAATCTCAGCCTGAGAGATTGAGCCGGCAACAGCTCACATACACATCTGCTAGACACCGAGAGGTGGCTCTCTGGAGAGATCTCCAACTTAGAGGCTCACATGCCCTCTCTGTGGCTGAGAAACACTCCCTGATCAACAGCTTGCTGGGCACAGCGGTATAAATAAGCCTTATGTCATGGGAGTCAGGTTACAGCCTGCACGGCAAGTAACCTGTAACAGCAGAGCGGACTCCTTGCTCAACAGCACAGAGCAAAGCCTTTCACTCCAAGAGGCAGGCTCTAGCCAGATCAGACAGAAGCTAAGCAGATGGCTCAGTATAAACTATGTCTCTGACAAAGGCAGAGTTTTAAGAAGTCACCTAAGATTGCTTACTAGTGTTTTTTTGTTTGTGGGTGTTTTGGTTTTTTTGGGTTTTTGTTTGGTTGGTTGTTTGTTGATTTGGTTTTTTTTAAGTGAAATGCTCATTTCAACATCACACATCCTCCTTGCAGAAAGGCTATCCAGTTCTGCTACTGGAGTGGTCTGCCCACCGCACTTCCCCTGTTTAATATTGTGTCAGGACTTCAAGATATTAAACTGTGGGGACACATTCAGGACAGAGGGTGGCGAAGAGTTCTTAAAGCTATAAGGTAACACAACTATCTGGGGCTGTAAAGTCTCTCCTCCCAGCACTGCTGGTTTCTTACGGTGCAACCAGGCTCCCACTAGTCAAGAGCACTGCTCCAGCCAGATGCAGATTGGCAGCTTAAAGGCTCCTCCACTTACCCAGAGTCCCCAAGGATGATGACTTTCAGTAACACTTTCTTCCTAGAAGTCATCTTTTACACTAGAAAGGAAGAGGAACAATCCCATCAGACACCATTAGTATGTCATTCCTCAAGGCAGAAAGCAGCAAGTTTGGAGTCTGAGAAACCTGACTCCCAGCAAGGAAGCAACAACAGGCAGGGCCCAGCACTCCTGAAACCAGACTCCTTCAATTCAAGGCTACACTTGAGCACTAACAAGTGTTTGCTCATTTCATAGGCAGGGCCATGTCAGACCAGTAGCGGCAACTTAATACCAACAGGCAGATGAGCCAAGCACTTGTCCTTTATGGTACCAAGTCCATTTTGGACCCTATTTCCAGGCCATTTTGTGGGTATGCAAGCCTAGGCTATCTCCCTTAGCCTCACTGGAGGCAGCGCAGTAAAGCATATCAGCTCCCAACACAGGCTAATTCTTACACATGCTACTAAGTGAGATGTAAGCAGAGCTACGTCTAATACCACACTCAAGCTTTTTTATGCTGTTCAGTAGTTTCCCCAGTAGAAAAAAATAAAAGAAAAATGGGCTTCCTCCACCTTTCAGGTTCAGCTTGGAGAAGCAATAGCTTTCTCTAGCAGCTGTGCTTTGTGAAAGTATTGAGTCCCAAGGATACGCTGTGGCTGAAGCGGTCGCAACACAACCACACAGGCCAGCTGAAGAACTGAATTACAAGGCAAACCGCTACCAGACTCCGCAGCTTTGCTGAGAGCATATGAAGCTAACTACTGCCACCTCACCTTCAGTGGAAGGACAAGTAAGGCTACAGTGACAAACCTCACAACATTCAGTCTATTGCTCTGTTAGATGATGAGTTGTTTGTTCAGTTGCATCCTGCCATGACTTCAGTCCACTTTGTAGGCAGGTGGCTCTCAACAGGCCACTAATGCTCCATCCAATTAGCAAGAGTGAGAGTTGAACTCCAGAGATCCACACCCTTATTTGTTCCCGGGTGTCCTTCAGATTAGTGAAGCAGCTAGAAGTACATCAGCTGTAGCAGGCCTGAATACACTTCTGGATATGCTTTAGCACAGTGAGAGCAAGTATGAAGTCTTGCTTTTAGTGGTTGAGCATGCCTTTCCTACCATGAGGCCCTTCTCCCTGCTTCTGGGGAAGGGATGGGACAAACCATTCTTAGGTGCTCAGGCTTGATCAGATCACAGACCCTGGTTTGGTACTGAGCTGGTCCACAACACAAGGACTCCTTGGCTTTCCCTGAGGAGCCCTGGCAGGTTCTGTACAGCAAGAGGAGCCAGAAGATGGTTATAGCTGTGCTGCTTGAGTTCAAAGATCCTTGACAACCAGCTTCATGTATTAAGCCCTTATATGGGGACTTGGTTACCCTAAAATTCCCATCCTGCTACACCACATTCATTGCACCACACAACTCCTACTCTTCAGGAGATATTCCTGACTTTCACAGCTAAGGAGGCCTGCAGTTCTACAACATGGGTATATGTGTCTTCTGAGCAGCTCAGTCCTATGCACTTCCCAGGATATGCAACAGCCTAAGCTGCTAGATAACTGCAACCCGCTTCATCCCACTACTACAGGAGGTAACATGCTTCAAGCTGTAGGAGCCTCCTACTAAATGCAGAGTCCAGTAGCAAAAAGTCTTAATCACCTCAAGCTTTGAGAGCTGAAAGACATGCCGTCTTTTAGACTTTACCATCAGTGAATGCTGCAGAAGCTGAAGAAGCCCTCCTGCAGCCGCTGTAGGTAGTAGTGCACTTACAGCTACACCTTATTGGACCACACCCACTTCATACATCTGGCAGTCCATCTAGATGGGAAACACTGTTGAGAAGGTAACAGCCAGAGGCTGTTGAGTGAACAGCAGTGACAGGCCACCCACAGAGCTCATGCTATCCTTAGATGGGTGTTAACAGATGCTAGAGAGCCTGCATAGGACAGTTTGGCCAAGTGTAAACACCTCTCCTTTCCAAGGCTGTCTATGCTGGACTGCATTGCTCAATGATCCAACTGGCAGCCCAGCTATACTAGCCAAGATACAGCCAGCTCAAAGTTGTCAACAACCCCAACATTTAGTCCTGCTTCTGCTCTTGCCAAGATCCACACTCTATAGCTTGTCTCCTCTATAGCCATGGGGAGAACAGACCATGTAAGCTCCTTCAAGCAGACTGTACCTCCTGTGTTTTCAAAGCACATAGCACAAGTGACACTTGTGCTAGCCAAGCCAGAGACTTCTGCAGCACAATCAGCCCAGATGGAGCAAGAAGTAAGCGAGCAGAGCTTTAAAAACAGCTTAAAGACAGCTGTGTACACTGAACTGTCATGGAAAACATCTGTATAGGTTCAGGTCCAGTGTGAGTCACCTGTTTTCCTCAGGGCAGAGGAAAACAACTCACCCTGAAGTGACTGTGCCAGAACCCAGCATGTACTGCTTCTCTTTTCCTCTGAGTGTTTTCAGTATCACTTGCCATAGGCTGCTGCAGCTCACCGCTTCCCAGTATTTGAAGCGGCTTTGGACAAGCTGGCATTAGTTCTCATGCTCAGGGAGGGATTTACAGAGCCCTAAATTACAACACTAAATCACACTGCATGCGTAACACCCAAGTTCAACACAGCCTGAAGTCCCACTATGAAGGCAGGGGAAACTGCTCTGTCAAGTCTCATTAGCTTGGAAGTAGCTCAGCTGAGCAGCCACCTGCAGACATGGGAAGGAAGCCTGAGTCAGACCTGACACTGCCTTCTTGTCATAGTGACAGGCTACCCCATCAGTGTGAAGGGCTACTACTGCCTCATGAATGCTGGTCAGGTGAGACACTCGGCTTCCATCCAAAGTAATGCAACAGATATGAGCCATAGCACAGAAGGAGCTGCCTCAGCTTGGTATTTGTTTTGGGCCGTGAGACAGTGAGAAACTCCAGTCCTGCCAGGGGCTAGCAGTGGACACTGCTCAGAGTTTCCCCACCCCTATTCTACTAGGCTTGATCAATGCTACTTTGAAGCCCAGTCAGTTGATGGGCCAAGCCTTCTTATTAATCTTCTCATTACAGGTATAAACAGACAAACACTTCAGAGTTATTCCTCGTCCAGTACAAGAAGAGACCTTGCCTTTGGAGAGGAGACCGCATCTCCAGGTCTTGGAGGAGGTACCAGTGTTTGATCTCCTGGACCCTTCCTATAGAAGGAAACCCCTCTAAGTTTAAGTAGCATCAAGTTGCTCTCTACAGCATCTTTGCTATCTCCCTTATCCTTACCATGTTGTGTGTGGCTAGGCAGGTCTTCAACAGCAGCTCCAGCTTTAAATCAGCTATTTGTGCTAAACCAGAGGTCTGACTGGTCCTAGTGAGATCTTCAATCTAGATGGATTGAAGACATCCCTGTTATCTTAACTGGGGTTTCTTATGAAGCAACCCAAAGAGTCAAACTACTCCAAGGACAGGATACCATGCTTCCTTCAATGTTTGCTTTCAGCCACAGTGTTTTTAACAAGCTGAAGTACTGGGAAGTGAGAGACACTAGTGCTCTCTGAAGGTCCTGCAAGTGAAGCCTTACTAGTCTCCTTAACACCATGCAAAGGATTTTCGTGACTTCAGCTCATACTAAGCCAACAGCAAATACATCTTCATGGCAGAGGATGCTTCCACACATTACAGTTCAATTAAGCTCAGAAATACCTCAGTCGATCCTGGTTACAACATGTCATTTGCTGTGTCAGTAGAACAAGGTGCAACCAACCCTGAGCCAGGTTCAATACTCAAAGATTTGCTTGCCTGAAGTCAGAGGCAATTTATGATTATTCCCTTTTTAACACAGGCTGTTTCTCACATTACATGGCATTGAGTATGTTCATTACTGCCTTGTGTTCCAGAAACGGAGCCCACATACATGCTCTAAGCTACATAGACCTCATTTCTGGTGAACCTTGCTAGTACAAAATCAACTAAGGGAGACCAAGAAGACTATAGCTTTAGCTCACAGACAAAGCAGGTTTGAATACCTGAAGGAGCAGTTAGTTCACATGAGGAGTTTCTCCAGTCACACCTGCAAGAAACATTAAATTACTGAGCTAAGCTGAGATGTAGGCTGTGCAGGGTTTCCCCAATGCTCTTGCAAAGAGCAAGCTCAGCTTGAGTTGAGATCAAAACTGTGATAGTGCTGAGTCAGTGGTATCCAAGTCTAAGACTATTTTCCACTATATATGCAGCTTGTCTTGCTCTATGATATTTGGTATAATTACTCTAGAGCAGCATCCTGTAAGAGTCACATAAGCCCTTAAGATGGCAGTGTGCAAGCTCACACGGGGCTCACATCCAGTCCCAGGAGCATTTCTGAACAAACACTTCTTTTCAGAGATACATGAAGAAAAACCTGTTTGTTAAGATTTGATCCAACACATCAGTTCTGTTTTTGACTGTGTGAAGTCTCTTGGAGCAAGGTCACCTGCATGACTGCTCAGAACACAGCCTACCAGCACACCCACCTAGCCCTGCTCGGGAGCCATCAGAAACTTCCCATCAATCAGGAGACCAGTCAGCATCATTCCTCCTCCTGGCTTAAGTGCTGCCAAAGGAATGACAGAGCTACCTCTGATACAGATGAGGAGTCCTTCCACTCAATTTTTTGCCTACCCCTCTAAGCAAACAAGCCATTAGCATTATGTTGAACCTCACGAGATTAAGCCTGGTATAGCATGCTCTCTCCCACAGTAGCGTTACTACCTTCGTAAGGCTGGCCTGCTGGAGCCGCAAGGGAGAACCCCTAACATCTGACCTGCAAGTGTTACTGGCTTAGCTGATCTGAAAGGAAGAGTCAAAAACTGTCCTATGAAGCTCCACAGTGCTACAGCTCCTCGGATGCAAGAGGAAACAAAGCCTATGCCAAATCTAATTAGGCTTCCCTTGTTGCTTCAGAGTACATTACAACTGTCCTTTCACTTGCTATATTAAGACAGCTGCTTTAACTCAAAGCAGAAATGGATGGTTAAGGATTCCTTAGAGATGTTCACATGTGTCAAGTCACAATGCAGGCATTTTAATATTAATTAGGTTGGTACAAGCAAAGAACAGTAAGAGCTTGCATTGATGGCCCACCAGATCTCTTAGATTAGCTATCCTTTAACAGTCCATGGAAGACAACAGCTCCCTAAGCAGCAGCATACCCATACCAGTTTTGAACCTTCTGACAAGCTGTTGGAGCAGTCCTTACTGTTGCAGCTTTGTTATTTAACAGTTCAAGTCACAATCCTAACCAAGAACCAAAGCATGTTTATACAGAGGCTAGAAGAACTGGGACATTTGACCAGGAGTTCTCTGCTCCTACGTCTATCAGCTTGCCATCTGCACTTTCCACTAGAAACCAGCTGAACGCTGAAGCAAGACTGTTGGACTGCACCTCTCCCCTTGTGTGCTTTGCCAGGGATCCTTAACACTATGCCAACAAGGCACAAAGCGGTAGGTGAGCAAGCATCAAGCAGAGCTAAACTCACTGCAGCACTTATGAATACCTAGTTCTGCTCCGCTGTTCCAGCAGCCAGCACAAGAGTAAATAGGTGTTCCACAAAAAGGCATATTTGAACCCGAAGTACTGCAGGTCTGTTCTGGGCACTGTGGCTGATAAGCAGAGCATTCACTTCTCCACTATATGAGAGGACCTTTAGTGAAAACACCCAACCATGAGAAAGCAGATCTGCATAGAGCAGTACTCCATTAGGGGATACCACGCGCTGTAGTGGGCTCACCACAGTGACCAGACTGAGCAGAAGACAGCCACACTCGAACACTGGAAGAACCTTCTGCCCTGAAATGCAGGAAAACTGTCCTGAAATGCAGCTAAGTGCACTTCCAGCACAGAAACACCATCCCTGCTCACTGTTCTCTCGCATGGGGGAGGCTACAAAGCATTAAGTCTCCGTACTACACTAAAGAGCTATTTTTACTCCCCCCCTCCAATAGTTCTGCATTTCTTCAAGGAAACTGAAGCTGGAAGAATGATTCAGGACCAGCTCAGATTGAACCAGTTTCTTCCCAGAAGTAGCAAGTTCCCTAGCACGTTGGCACCTCAGGGGGTTATGTCTGCTTAGACCTTCAGCCACTGAAATGAGATGATCACTGGATGTTTATCCTGTTCTTACAGGATCAAGCACACCAACAGACTGGCACATATCACTTGCCCCATGGTCACATAGTCCCCTGCCATGATTTATCAAGCCAAGTTTAGTTGAGGCTTTGAGTAGACACATTAATTTGTTCCAATTCAGCTACCCTGAAAATGCAAGGCCTCATCCTGAGGCAAGGCAGATAGTCTGCAATCGCCGTTAGTTGACCAGGATCACAGTTCCCACTTGCAGAGAACCTAAGTGGTCCAGACACCCTCTGTATTGAAGCCTCAATCTACAATTGCAGCAGGAGCTCAAGGTGGAGCTGAACAAGTTTCACCAATACAATTTAGTAACAACAGCTTGGTTCCAACTACCTGGTCACACAGACATTGCTAACAAGGTGTCTGCTAACACAAAGCTACAAGTGACAGCCTGAGCAATTCAACATGAATGCCTACCTGAGACCAGCAGATATCAATCTTTAACATCTCTCACTTGCATTCTCCTGAGAGTGACACAACAGCCCACAAGCAGAGCAGAAGCCCTGTCCTTTCAGCTGGGAAAAAGCTGAGCACTAGCCAGAGGACAATCATCAGGGGCTGTTACTTTCATATGAACATGGCTTAAGAGATGCCAAGCTGCCTTTAAGGAAGAAACTAGAAATAAGCCTGCCTTTGATTTTTTTTTTTTTGACTGCTACAGAGCCTGCATATTTTCCTTACCAAACTTGAGTGCTCTACAAGTGGAACAAGTGCCTAGCATCCTCGCATTGAGGACTGCTACAGAAGCACATGAAGTTTTAACAGCCTGTTGAGTCTTGCATTGACAAGGGCTGCACAAGCCGGACAGTACCCTCTTCCACTCCCATGACAGGTCTACTAGTAGCTCAGCTTCCCCAGCTGGCTGGAAGATCCCATCTAGGAAAGCCTCACCTTTAGTGGGGACATCTGCTGGCTTTGTGCCTAAGAAGCAAATTAGGAACATCTTGCCATTCGGGTTGACACCTTCCAAGAACTGCTCTCTGTAAATGGGTTGCTTTTTAGGACAACAGGCTCCTATAGTCCATACAGTCAACAGAGGTGCTTTAGAGGTGCTTTCAGACCTCCCTGATGCACCAGAGAAGCAAAGTGAAGCCCACACCAAAAGCAGCTGGCAAGATATTCCTGTGACAGCTTCACAGAAGGGTACACTCTAGCTGCTGCTGTATCAGTAGCATCTCAAAACTGCTTTCCACCTCCTTCCTCCCCACACATTTATGTTGCTGTTCTAACCAACATATTCCCTCCTGCTGGTACCCAGCCAAGAGCTCAAGCACAGCTCATCGTTCCCTCCTCAGGAGGAAGCAGCTAGGCTGCCTGCTACTTACTGCAGTTTCACCAAGAGCAGGCTTCTGCCCAGTTGGTGCCTTTTCCTGTGAGGCAGGAGTTACCTCTGTTCAGGGAGCTAGGAGCCTCAGCTACAAATTAATTTTTGATACCTTGTGTAAAACATTATATTGCAAGTTGTCAGGTATAGGTATGCTGTCCAGTGTCTCCCACCCCCACCTGAGAATTCTAAGCCAAAAGCTTCACTTCCTTGAAGAACAGCCTAGAGCTTTAGATGCTTGCTAGCACACTGACACGGCTCAGATGAAAATAGAATCTTAAAACATGTTTCAGTATCCCATAGGAATTGGCTTTTTAGACTACAGCTGTCTGCAGTAAGTTTCCACCTCATTTTGAGGGTGGAGTTGCAGCCTCCAATGCCGGAGGAGCTGCTTTAGGACCAAGTGAAGCTCAGGAACCAGCCAGCAGCAGCCAGCTACAGCTCAGCCACATGGCTTTGAGTTCAGTTCGTTGGCTGCTTCAATGTGAGCACCAAACTGGTGTGACATGGTGCTAATAGCCAACTGACCTGGTCTGTGAGCTAGCTACCAGATGGATACGACACCAGGCCCACACACATACTCTGCTGCATCCTGTTCCTGGATAACATGCTCTTAAGACAGCTCAGTGCTAAAGGGAGAGAATGATGGGGCAACATGCAGCTTGGGGAAACACGTAGGAAACCCAGCTAGAAAGCAAAAGCTTTGGAACAGTTGTGAGCAGAACAGGATCCTGATGTGATCAAGGAAGCTCCAGAGCCAGTGATGGGGAAGACACTCCTTTCAGTGGCAATAAGGTTTTAGCTTGCCTCAGACATACCCTCAATCCCCAGCTGGAGGCTCTAGGACACATCCTTGCTTCGGCAAGGGCTCAAAGAGCTCCTTGGAAGAGGATATGCCAATGGCCAGTTTGCCAGAGTCCAGATGACACAGGGAAGAAAGAAGCAATGCCACTGGTAGGAGCCATGCCTGCAGTGGAATCACAGGACTTACACGTGAGAAGGGGTCTGCCCTGCCCGAGGTCTCAGCTCAGCTGCAGCTCCATTAGGGCTGCGAGTGTTGAGATTTGGAGAGCACTGCATTCCTGAGAGGCACTGATGCACATGATCAGTCAGGCTCAAAGCCCGAGTTCTCAAAGCCAAGTTCTCCAGTCCAAGCCTCACTGATTCACAGCGCTGTTACACCTCCCGGCATTTCTCCAGATGAGAGTTGTTTTATGCCTGCACAACGTTTAAATACTAGATGTGGAACTGAACAAGTTTCTTGCTCTAAAGCTGCCATTATGAATTGTGACTCTACCCTAGAAAAGCCCAAACTACATAGGACTAGCCCCCATCCCCACATCCAGGAAGGTATAAAGCTTAGATACTGATCTCTACTCTTTAGATATCACAGCAGCCACCTTCTCTTGAGAAGATATCATGTTGATCTGACTACATGGTTTGAAAGTGGGAGCAAAACAAGCACAGAAATGCATTTGCTTACAGTACCAAGGCAGATGTGTCTCTGCATGTTTAGTCAAGACCACCAGTGTGCTTAGGAGCAGTGGGAAAGGTCTGGAGGTCATTTCTTGCTGTCTACAGGAACACTGCTTTGCCCAGACTGCTGCTTAGCCTAAGATTACAGCAGCACACATAGGCTCTTCCAGGTGATAAACACCCTGAGCCAAAGGGAGGGAGGGAGGGAAGGGAGTGCAGAAAATGTCCCCAGCAATGCAGCCAGCTGTGCTGGACAGCCATCCTGGACAGACCACTTTGCTCCTCAGCAACCTGAGGGTGATCACGATCATCTCCACAGCAGGTAGCAGGTATTTGGAGACTGCAGTGTGCACAGGACCAGAGTGCAGGAAGGCCCTTTTAGAGCTAATGCCACACAGTAACAAGACCAGGATTCCCAGACAGAAAGCCAGGACTGCTGAAGTGGTAGTCTTCAGGTTATAGGAAGACAGTTCTGAGAAAGTCATACCCAGAAGCTTCACTGAAAGCTGGGTGTTTCCAGTCATGAAATTTTAGTCCACCAGGTCCTCCAGCAGCTGAAGGGCCCTTATACCACAGGATATCTTTGTCCCAGGTATGGGCAGACATATACAGAGCCCTAACAGGCCAATAGCAAGTGTCTGAAGATCTTCAGCTACCCTTCTTTTGGAGGCTCAAGTTATGTTGGCATTCCAGAATCAGTACTGCTGCGCCCCTACCTTCCAGGGGGAAGCAGCTCCCCTGTAAATCCTACAGGATTTCAGGGAGTTCCCAGTTGATTTTCCCCAAGGATCAAGCTGTTACAAGAACAGGCATGCTTGCTTTAACACCCCTCCCCCTTTATCAGACCAAGCTCAACTTCCCCTATTCTGCCCTGGGGGAGACAATCTCAGGATGTGGGAGGAGAGTTGAGCACATTGCTGGCTGCTGGGAGACACTAGGCAACAAGCCATGTGTCTTGACTAAGGGCCTTGCCTACGCAAAGCATTTCAGCTATACCAGTATAACTTCCATGTTGCCATGCCTCTACCAGAACAGTCTCCTTGGTGGAGAGCTGTCAAATCAAGCAAGACAAATCTTATACTACTAACCGGAATACAGCTATAGTGCCCATACAGCCTGGTTTATACAGTCATATCTGTCAGCCTTTTGGCACACAGCCACCCAACCAGTAGAGCCAACCAACAGTTTCAGTAACCCCTACATGAATACAAGTAGCCCAGCACAGTTCTCACATCAGGCCATCCCACTGAACATGATCCCCCATTACTTTCTATAAATCAAGCACAATGCCAGGGGCAGCTGGGTTTTAATCTTCATGTCCAGAAGATAAGGCTGACCAATTCAAAATATTGCAAGTTAGCCAGGCCACTAAGAAACAGTAAAGTTGTTAGATCTTTACTATATCTGACAGTATTTTCCAAGTGCTCAGATTAATGTCTAGTTTTGTCTACAGCTTCCTAAGGTTTCACACATTCCTGTCATGCTTTCAGTTTTAGAAACACAAATAGGAGGTGTTAGATTACCTTTGCAGTGGTAAGCAAAGCACAGATCTTAGACCTTGTCAGTGGTAAACACACCTTGTTTATCTACCCCTGGCTGATAGCTTCCACCAGTTCCTAGAGGCTGGGCAGGAAACAAGTGACTGAAGGGAGACTTTGACCAAGGTTCAGGCCTTCAAGTCAAACGATGGCCCTCAGGAGGCCTGCCAGACCCTGTAGCTTACACCTGAGATTCAGACCTGAGAGTGAATATTGTCTCTTCTTCAGCACCAGGAGCTTGATAGAAGAGATAGGACAAATACTGATGGGAGATCCTACCACCACACAAGTAGATGTGGAAAAGTAAAAGACCAATACTAATGGCAAAAACCTTACTCCTGTACATCTATTCTAGGAGGTTTGTTCTCAATCATGAGTCTTCTAGAGCGGAGGCTTCCTCTAGGGACAGGTTGCAATCTAAGAACCAAACCTTGATCTACGAGCAGAACTCCTGATCCTACACACACTCAAAACCTCTTACTATGCTAATGCAGTTTGCAGAGCAGGAAGGACAAGTATTTCAGTACCAGTCCCAGGATGGGAGTGTAACAGGTAGCTTGCCATGACAGCTGAGTCAGTGCCTAACAAGGAATTCCTACTGTGGAAACTCGGTTTCAGACTCATACTTCATAACCTCATACCTCTCGCACAGATCCTGCATCAATACTTTACCAGCTCTGCTATTCTCTTGATGAAGCTCCACAAAGGACAGAAAACCTCAATGAAGTGACTTGCACGGTGAGATTAAGAGAGCAGTGCTGGTAAACTGCATCTTCTTGTTGGGGGGGAGAGATCAAGCCTAGGCATGCTTCAGTTACAACCACCTCACTGCTCATGCTTGAGACACTGTTAGCACTGTGCCAGTTTGGACTTCAAATATCATTATCCATGTCTGAGAGCCAAGAGGAAGAGAGCTACAGAGCCAAGTGACTCAGCCCACTTGAGGGACACAAGTACCAAGCAGGTTACTTTCAAGAGGATGCTGCTTCCCAGCTGGAGAGAGATCAAGGGTTCAGCACAGACTCATTAGATAAACTGCAGCCCCAGCAACCGAGGTCCAGGTACTCCAGCGAGGTAGCCTCTGAAGGCAGCTCCAGCTGCCTGCCTTCACTTTTGTCCACCACTTCACTAGCCCAGCTTGTCTGCCAAGTGACCAAAGTTACATTATACCGTGATATAGGACAGACTCCAGAAAAATACTGTTTTCTTAACTGACAACACAAAGATCTACTCAATTTCATTTAGGAATTTCTGCTTGAAAGTCAGGCAAGTACAGTTAGATACAATTAGTCACCTTAAGTTGGCATTTTAAGTAGCTATAGAGAGGCAAGAGCAAGTCACTCACTACGTCAAGTGCCTTTAAGTTATACAAATAGGAATCTGTGCCACAAGTTTACACTTCAAGCCCATCTCAAAGGCAGTGCGCTCCACCTGAAGTTTCACTGCCCTGTGAAAACAGTCATGGCCTCAAGAATAGGTTCCCTAGCAAGAGAAGTCAAGGCTGTTGAGATCAGCTGTAAATCACCACACTCCAGTGGCCTTGACGAGCTTGCTTCCCTCCCCATCACTGACCATGAGTTAGCAACAGCAGTGTTGACACAGCTTCCCCCATGGACGGAGTGCTCATTGCTGGCACCAGAGAGGAGGAGCAGTCTTGCAGGAACAGCGCTAACAGCAACAATGACATCACCACAGCAGATCTCCACCGAGCAGAAAATGCAGCAGCACACCGGGTTTGAGCACTGCATCCCCGCGAACAGGGCACAAAAGCAACAAGCACACTGGAAGCCAGAGAGCAACCATGTGATAGAGGGGTATCCCTTCACTGCCTGCTATTTCTGAACAGCACATGTGGAGTCACTGACCTTGGGCACTCGTTTGGAAGTTTTATTCAAGGTGCATTTAAAGGAAAATATGATCTTCAATAGAGCAGCTAACTGCAGAACTGAAAATGGTATATTAACTATTGCCATTCAATTAATCATCCATACCTAATTCAGTTTTGAGAGACACAGCTCATGTTTGGATTGCCACTGCAGAAAGTGACCCTTTTATCCTCCCAATCTACTGTCACAACTTAACTATGTCTGAAGGCAGGTTGTTATACAGCAACTACAAGAGATCCTTTTAGGAAGCTGGAGGGGGAAGCCAACTGAACTCCAACTCATCAGGCAATTAAACTGCAATTATCAAAGCAATGCTGTGCAAGGATGAAGTACTTCAGCATCTGAAAGATGCAAGATTGCTGTCAGTCAAGCAGCATGCAAGTATGCTAGTGCCCAGCCAAGTTCAGCATTTAGGTAAGGTCTTATCTGGACTCCCTTCCATCAAGGCAACAAGCTTTAAATTACTCTACAGTTCTGCAAGGGAATCTTAGGTCCATCAGGCCCTAGTACCAAGGGCTTAAGAGCAGTTGAGGTCACAGCCAAGGAGAAGTCCAGAAGACATTAGGGAACACTGGCAACATGCAAGGTGAGGGTTCTGTTCTTGTTTATCAAATGCTCAGTTTACTTCAGTTACTGAAGAAATTGCTATATTATAACAGCAGGGACAGCCACCAGTAAGTATCTGCGAGCCCACACATCCACCAGTTTTAGAGAATGCAAACATCCAAGTGCCCTATTCCATAGCCCTTATTCCCAAACCAGGGCTTGCCAGACACCTACCTCACGATGCAGCATTTAAAATGCACCCTAATCAAGCACAAGCAATTTTGTTTACAACCAAATGTTAAGTTCTGCATAAACTAGTCTCATTTTCACAGAGAAGTCGGACCAAAATCCCATACATGTTAGAGACAAAGCTATTTATAGTTTTGCACAGATGGTTTGATTGTAATTGTCATGTTTCCTCAAGGACAAGCTTTGCCAGAGATTTGCTCCGACAGGTAATTCACATGACCTTCCTACACAAGGGTCTTAAAAGAGGGCCTTTAAGAAGGTCCTGCAGAAATTGAATCTGGTAGCCCTCTTGCCTGCAGGTATTCATTTTGGGTAGTAAACCAAGCAAAGTGGTGTCTTCCGTAGGTGATTTCAGAGGAGAAGATTTCAGATAGCAGAGCTTGTGAATTTTCCACTTTCAGTTAAGGATTCATCAACATTGTAACAAGCCTGTGCTACTCAGCATAGGGTTTGATTCACTGGCTTTGATAGGAGGGCAAGGATGCCTGCAGTGTAGTCTCTGCAACACAGTTATTTACATTCTTGACTTGGCACCTTTGCCTTTTAAGGTACGCTTAGTGTGCCACGTTGAACTATTAGTAGGGTATTTGAGGACATGGACCACTGCATGACACCACAGGGAAGAGGAAAGCTTAACATAGCTACTGCCTTGCATCTTATCAGCTATACCTCTCACTGCAAGTTAGGAAAGCAAGCAACTGCTATTGGATTTTAAAAGTGAGGGGTCAGATTAACCCCATCTTACAGCTTTTCTACACCGGAAGTAGAGTATTAACATAACAGCACAAAAAAAAAGGGGCGGCACTTGAAAATAACAGTATTAGAGCTGCTTTGGATTCTGAGGACTCAGGTCAGGCATGGTGGGTCTACTCACTACTTCATGGAGGGCAAGTCATGTGTTCAGTCAGCTGTTGGAAGTCACAAGGGGGAGGGGGGGAGAAAAAGAGACAAATATACTTGTTCTTCCTGAATAAGTACAGCAATGGAGCCCTGATTATTTAACAAGGAATATTCAAATGACTCCACCCACTTTAACCTCAAATGCAGCTACTATGAGAACAGGGTACATTGACTCCAGCAGCCTGGCTCTACTGGAAGCACAACAAGGCTGCAGTTCTATCATATGCTACTGGTACTACCACAGCCCGTGAATGTGGTATAGCCACAAGTAAGCCTTTAAATCATAGCCAGCCAAACACGGTGGAACAGCTGGTTATGTACCATTCCCCTAAAAAGAGAACTCTCCACTTCCCCCAGCCCCAATTCCCACACTGAAACACAGAGTGCTAGGCACAGGTCAGAGCTGGCCAGCCATTGGCAAGTACTGGAAGCTTTAAAGCTTCCATATCGGCAATTGTCAAACAAAGAACAGCTTGCTTACAGTTGGGAGGACTTTGTTCTGTCACGTGTTCTCAGTTTACATTTAAAAAAACCTCATATACACATATCATAACAGGTCCGCTTATCAGCAAGTATTTTTAGTTTTCAGAGAGATAATACCAAGAACTCCTGTTTTGACTCAAAGAGTTTGGAGTTATGGGTAAGACATACTTATTTTGATGCTGAGGTTACCTATCTTACTTCATATTAAGACAGCCTTTTAACAGCTGTTTTACTACTAAAATAATCCCTCTATTTACAGGGAAAACAGTGCAGTTGTCTTAAATACAATGATTAGGTATTTCCGTATTTATTAGTCTACATATACCTGAAGACTAATAATGTATCTATCATTTAATTTACCTTATTATACACTCACAGCCAAAAACACTTCTAACATCCACTCTAATACTTCTTAGAACTGACTCAAGCTTTACACATGCTGAGAGCTGCTTTCGCAATAACTGCCAGTCTCTTCAGCCGCCTGTTTTGTCACGTTAATTGCTCCCCGGGCAGCCTGCTCATCTGAAAAGCGATCTCCTCCGACCACCCAAAGCAGCATTTCACCACCCCAGCCCAGCGCTTCCCCAGATCCCAGCGCTCAGGCCACCTTCGGCCACCCGCTGCCCCAAAGCCTCTTCACGCTTTGGGAGAACGCTACAGCAGCACCACATGTCACAGACGACACGCTCTCCGCCCGGGAGGCACCACTTCGGGCCTCTTTAAACCTCTCCGGAGAGGAAGCTCCCACAAAGGCCTCGAGAAACGCGCATCTCGGGAAAGGCCTGCGGGTCCTCCCTCCCGCAGCGCTGCGCGGAGCAGCCCTTTCCCAGGGCGACCACCGCGGCCCCAGTTCCATTGTTCCGGGGG
>NW_008824450.1:84113-92090 GCF_000699105.1 Pygoscelis adeliae
CGGCCTCCCGCTGGAAACGGGGGTTTATGTGGGAAGAGGGGCCCGGCCGAGCACGCCCCTCGGGAGCCCAGACGTCGCTTGTGGTCCCACGCAAGCCGCTATCCCGTGCGGGCGCGGAGGGTGTGGGTAGGAAGGGACCTGCCTCCTCGGCGGCCCCCCCTCGCGCCAGGGGGGCTGTCGGCGGGGCAGCGGTGCCGGCAGCCGCAGGCCTTTCTTGGAGGTCTAAGGAGAGGAGGAAACGGCTGGAGAAATTGTCTTGCTCCATGCTTTCAGAAATAAAGGATGGGGACACGAGGGCACAAATCTGTTCTTTGGGGTCTTTCTGTTTGCAGCGGTGATCTGGAGTGAGGTAGGAGCAACAGCGTTTGTCAGGAAAAAAAGACAAAAAGTAAAATATGGCAATATAAGAAATATTCAGGTTGATTAATCAGGCGATAACCAGTTCCAAGATCAATAATGCAGGCAAGTGAAATAGGACTATGTAAACCCTCCAGCACTTTAATACATGGGAGAATAACCGCCCTGGTGGTGCATGAGAAATCCGTATTTTCTACTCCGCATGTTGGCAGCAAGTTCATTTTCTTATTCAGATATTACTTGAATATTCTGTTTTGTTCATCCAAGCCACATGACTATTGGGGGTTTTGTTAACCTGTGAACTCGGGAAAGCAAAAACTGCAGCAACCAAGGAGAAAAAGTATTTTTAGAGCTAATTGAAGAGACAAAGGAATGAAGCTGCTTACAGCTACATTAAAAAGAAAATGGCTTCTGAGCAGCGTACAGCAGACTGCTTCCAGCTCTGATGGGCTGATGTGCAGAGAGATCGCAGAACTGGCAGTCGGAAGACCTTTGCTCTTCCTTCTGTCCTGAGACAAATCTGCCACATATCATTAGGCAAATTGCTTGCCTCTGCAGAGGAACACAATTTCCCTGTGTGTCACCTGGAAACGGGAACGCTCACCTCGGAAAGATGCTGCAAGGTTTGATTCATTAATGCTTGCGAAGCAGTTTGAGATCAATAGAGTAATTGCAGCATGGCAAGTGTGCTGTTACAGTCATCCTCATCTGTTGGGCCTGGCCTGAATCCTTCTGAGGAGCATCTATCGCAGAGCACATGGGGTGTCCTACTTTAGAACAGTCGGATAACAGTGGCGTAGGGGCCTGAGCCCGACTTGGCGTCTCTGTTGCCCGGAGAGAAGCCCGTGTGCTGCCTGCAGCAGGAACCACCTCCGCTCTGAAGGGCAGCCCAGCCCAAGCCAACTTCAGGTACTCACTGTCATGCTCCCCCTCCCATACACCAGTGCCAGCTCTCGACTGACCCTGCTCTGAGTCACTTAAGCACTAAATCTGCTCATAACTAGCAACAAAAGCAGCATGGATAAATCTTCTGCCAGCTTAGCGCACTGAACTTCCTTCGTGCAGGGTGCACCTCATGCGAGGGAAGGAGTGGGTGAGGCAGGACATGGCCACCGGTCCTTGGGCTGGTTTAAGCTGTGGAAATGCAGGGTAAGAGAAGGTGAACGGGAGCCAGGGCTGCCGGGCTCTCCTCATATGATGCTGGAAAGTTCATTACCAGTTTTGTATCTTCATTTCTCTATCTGCAGGACTGTATCACTGTTAGCAATCCATCTCACAAGAGAGGGGAGCCTGTGAGATCTAGTTAGTGCTTTTAAGGTGCCCCATTAGATGCAAAGAGCTGCAGAAGAACCTGGTACCAGTTAAAACCTGGACTGGACAAAAGACGAAAAGCTTTGATTAGTGAAACGATGGAGGAAACCCTCCCAAACACACATGATTTCTTTGGATGGGGAGGAAAGTATCCTCTCAGGTCAGCCCCAGGACTGTGGGCCCTGGGCACATCAGCAGCTGGTGGGGCAGAGCACTCGCCTGCCCCAGTCCATTTCCTTGAACAGGAGACCCACAGGCTGGGCTGTTATGAGCAGACATTAACGGTGAGTTACAGGGTGTTCCTCAGCTCTCTTTTCCTAAAAGTTTTCTTTTTTCTTTCTTTTTACACAATACGAAAAGCAATCAAAAACTCTGTGAAATTTCCTCCTTCCGTCTCTACCACAGAGCGATCCTGGCACCGTCTATCACATCCCTTTGTTACACAGAGGATAACCTCGCACCAAGTTCCTGTGTCACTTGCCAGCTTTCTTGGCATGACCAACAGCTGTGTCATGCAATGGTTGTTCGTGATGAGTTTCTGAGCCTCTGTGGGAATGCAGCATTTTCTCAGACTGACGAGGCAAGATCCTGCCTGCCTTGAACATACAAATCCTGGCACTCGGGAGGACCAATGTCAGCAGAGAGGTCCTTGCTATCCGGGCTGGATGCCTGTCTTTTGGCACCGATGAGAGCTACATCCACAGTGGCAGAATGAAAGTAGAAAGACAGTGGTAAGAAAGTGGCAAATGGAAGTACTGAGTGGTGGCTCTTGTGTTTTGCCTGGCCGTACAGACATACACACGCACACCTCCCCACCAGAATAAACACGTGGAGAAACAGGAGTGTGGTACAGTGAGCAGCCCAGCACACTTAGTTTCAGTAGTCAGTGAAGAAAACTGTATTCCTCATCTGAGCACTTACCTGATAATATCAAAACCCAATGAAAACCCATAAAAATAGATCAATTTGAAACCCAATGCCAAGCGTTGCCAATCACTAACATTGCTCTGAAGAAATCCATTCTCTGCCTTTGAGGAACCTTCACACAGGTGAGCGGATCCCTAAGGTTATAGTGACAGGTCTTAAGACATTTACCAGTACAGAAACCTCGACCTGTTTCATGCACTCATTCCTCTAAACCAGGAAGTAAGAATGTCTCCAGCTTTGATTTTCTTCCCTCTGTGACATCTACTCTCTATTTACTAATCTTCCTGATCGAATTAGAGACAGTAAAACATGATATGTCTTACACCATCTCTTTGCTTTTGTCCTTGGATCAAAAGGGACCCTCCCTTTCTCTTAGTCCATAAAACGGCACAGTGAACAGAAATAGCAGGGATACAAAACACCTGCTGATTTCAGAAGGACCTGACAGAGAGGTCCAGGGAGCATGTTGGCTTAGCTGTAGTACCTACAAATCCTCGATGTTAGCTGTGAATGTCTGACGTTCCCCACAGTGCCTAATGCATTCACGCTTTTCCCATGGATGCACAGCTACTCCACCTCTGTCCATCTGTGATACTAAAAGCTTGGAGAGAGCCTGCTCATTCCTCTGATACTTGTCCAGCATATCTCAGCTCTTCAGAGTCCTGCAGTCCCTCCTCCTCATCGCTGGGCACAGCCCTGGGACCCTTCGTTGCCACGGTGCCCAGAAAGATGTAGCACCAGCCCACAGTGGCTGTACTGCCCAGTGAAAACTGACTGTCCAGAGATCCCTACGTAAAGCTGTCCTTTCTCAACTAGCTATGCAACGCTTTCCTCTTGTCACCTTTGGCTTTCCAGACCAGCTTCCTCAAAATATCATTATAATGATCTAACACTAAAATAAAAAAGGGGAACTAAAATGCAGTAAACACACAGTATCTTGCTTTTGTACTCCAAGCTTCGTCACCCTTTGATTTATCTTGTCTAAAGCAGATTCACCCTGCTTCTGCTGCCATTTTGTTCATTAGAAATCTTCTGCTATTGCATGACCACGTATGCATTTCCACTGGCAAGAGCACAGCCATAGCCTTTTGCCTGGCCTCTAATCCCTGCCTGCAGTACAAATACCGCTCCAGTAATCTACTAACGCTTTCACCTTTGCAATCCTCAGCTGATTTCTAAGTCATACAGCAGCAACACATGAAAGCAAAAAGCTGGCTCTGGACAAGACTTGATCGCCCGATACCAACCATAGGAAGCAACTGCAATCACGTTATCTCATGGCAGATCTCCAGCCCGAGCTTCTGCTGAGGAGCAGAGGACATTGCATATCGCGCAAGGGGTTACCAGCATCTGTACTCACTGATAAAATGCAACTGCTGCAGGTTGAACATCTTAAAAAAACAAAGCACTGATAAAGGGTCTAAATGCAGCCACTGAAGCCTGAGCCCCACACAGTGGGTGGGGGCTGACCTGCAGTGCTGCAAAGCCTGATTCTGCCACATCCCCTCACACCAGACACCAGAGACACAAGCACGTAAAAGAAATGGCTTTGGACTTGTTTGACAGCTTCCCCCTGCTCAATAGCAAGAGCCACAAAACCACTGTGGAGTTGTGATCCCTTTGATACTGGGAGGTGGCAATGCTGGCACCTTCCCTTAGAGGCCAGCTCACTCCCTGATATGTGAAGGTCCAAATCTCTCCCTTGCTCTGCCTTTGAGTCAGCCTGCTAACAGAGGCTATGGACAACATGCTGAGCACAGGGGACATCCCCTTAGGTAAGTGCCTACACTGGCCCTGCCAAGACAGGCAGGGAGAAACAACCACATGCTGCTGGGCCATGGTGTAAGATGGGCACCACACAGCTTTGCACTTACCCATTTGGCACCACCGTAGCTACCTGGATCCTGGACTGGTGGAAGCCAGAGCCCAGGGAAAGTTCAAGTGTCACTGGGCAAAGGGGTGTTTTGATGGTCCAGACTTTGGGCTCAGGGGTAGAGAGGCATCTACATCCTATTTATGACCATAATCCCAAAAGGCTGTCACACAAATAGCAACCACCACCTGAGTCCCCTGCAGGACTCCCAGGTGGCCTCCCCAGCTACAGAGGTTCTTCAACACCACCACCACCTTCCCACTTTTACAGCCGGTGCTAAATACCAGCTAATTAATTTTTTACAGCTGCATTGGAGGTATGCCGGGTAATTTCATGTGATTGTTCTCAGTGCTCAAGTAGGGAAGGTGATCCAAGGAGTGAAGTAACTTCCCTGAGGCCAGAGTGAGTCATTTACTTTGTCAGATCTGGGTGTCTCTAAACATGGACATTTCTGAAAGGTTTTTTTAAACCATAGGAATGGTATAAAAATAGGTACAGAGGGAGGTGCACACAGCCAGCACAGAACTGCACAGGCCTTTGCAGAACTGGCCTTTCTTCAAGAATCAAGGTTTTGTTAGAGCAGTGTGTTACCAAAGCAGCAGGTTCTGCGAGCTGTTACTTACCAAGCTCTGAAGCCTTCACAGTGAAGGTCTGGTATCCCTGAGACCTTCCAGCTCATGACGCTAGTGGGTTTGAAGCCATGGGGCCAGGCAGGACAGGCTGATGGCTGGCAGTGCCTGGAATGCTCTGCAGGACCCACAGGTTGCGTGCCACCGCTCCTCTCTGCACGGGGCATTGTGTGATGGGGTGGACCAGCCACGTGAGCTCTGCAACCAGGCGGTTTTGTGGCAGAGGTGGCCATGACATGCTGTTGTTGTACCCAGAATGTGTCATGGGACTCGAGCTCAGTGCCACGTGACCACTGTGAGCAGGACACTTTATGGGACAGGTGACTCGCATGTTGCTTCTTCCTTAACTGTGAGTCAGTGCCAAGAGGTGTCCCAAAGGCAGCGTTCCATGGGTAGAAACCAAACTGGCAGCATGCATGCTCTCCAGGATCTGCAGGTCCATTCTGGATGTGAAGGGGTTGTCTGCAGAGGCCCAGGAAGCTCTTCTGGGACCCTCCCTGGGAAGGACACAGGCACATCCCACAGTTTGCTCCTCAAATGCCAGCCACCTCTCTGCAAGCACAGGGTGCTGCATATTAGCTTCATATCTATCTGCCGCAACTCTTTCAAGTCACAGATTTTCACAATCCCCTCTTGTCGGCTCTAAAAGGAGAAGTAAATTCTGTATCAATGGCAACCATGAGAAGCCTGTATAATTTTGACTGCATGTTTTTGAAGAGGGTGACAAAGATACTCAGCCTTGAAGGATAAGGGTGTGTGGGCAGTGAGGTTTGCTTTGCTTTTATCTTGGACAACACTTTTCAATGCCTGGTGCCTCAGCAGCTGCATTTTTGACTTCAGGGAGTTATGACTCACTGTTTGCAAATCCCTGAGCCACCAAATTGAAGGTATGCCCTGCAAAACACAATCGCCTAAAACTGAAATGGTTATAGGTGGGTGTTAAAACTTCAATTACTCTGTTCTAGCGCTCAGGGCTGGCTTCATATCCCTGCCTGAATTTCTGGCAAATAGAAAACAGCACCTCTTACTTTGTTTAGATGAACAGGATCTCTCTGGGTTTGTCTCCTTCAGTGAAGTCCTCAGCCAACCTGAGAGCAATCAAGCTACAAGAGATGCATTATCCCATCTATACCAGCACAATGCCAGCCTGAGGAACATCCGCTCTGCCCAATCTGCACTCCTGCATTCTGCCAAATTGCTTCAGACACCAGGGCCACCCCAACATCAGACCGGGCCTGGCCTGCTGGAGTACAGGGCAGAGGCTAAGGCTGCCTTTTAGCCTGCTTTCTGGGTGATCTGTGTGGGGCTACGTGCTCTACTGCCTGCCATCCTTTCTGTTGTAGTGGATCAGTTCGCTAAGCAATACCTGTGACTTGGGGAAAAACAGTGCAAACACTGTATCAGGCATTTCTTAGCAGGCAGGTAGGAGGGCTGTGTGTGAGGAGCCTGAGACCCGTCAGTAAAGAAATGAATAAGAAAGAATGATCTTTTATCCTCAAGTTTCTTTTTTTTCCTAGATCATCAGTGTTTTTCTTTTCAGGAAACAGTGATTGCATTCACTGCTGCAGACCAATGCTGTTCACACAAGGCTAATGCTCCCTCTTTTTGGGTCACACATCAAACAGCCTGTCGTGGGAAGGAATCACCACCAGCCATCTGCCAGGGCATGATGGGATTGTCTCTGGGGAAGGGGACATGGCGGACCACCACCTACACGCACACCCGAGGTCCATGAACAGCCAGGCTTGGGTCAGAGGTTTTGATTGAGCCTGGCGGGGGCACAGGGGCTGCCTTTGCAGGAGAAATGTAAATCCCAGCTGGTACTTTGCAGAGCACCATCTGCGGATGGTGCATGCAGAGTCCCCGCCCGCGGATTCCAAAATTTAGTAACCTGGTGAGAAATCTGCATTATCTCACAGCAAGTACAGCACAAACACGAGGCTCCTGGAGGAAGCAGAAGGCACAGCAACAGCTGCCAATCTGCAGATGACCCCCTCTTGCTGCTGCTAGCGGGATCCTCAACTTCCCACTGTCTGTGGCAGATCCTGCAAAACGGGGGCTTTAAAATCCAGGTTTAAACTCTATGTGAACAACGGGCTTCCAAGGTAAATACACCAGCAAGCGCTTTCCTTTACAAAAACAAGCTGTGAAAGAGGATGCATGCGAAGAGGATTCCATGCAAAGATGGAAACTCAGTTATTGTACTGAGAGTGGCCAGTGATGATTCCTTGCTGGGCTTCACTGACACTGAGGCCAGGATCGTGGCCCTGGGAATGTACTATTTGAGGCGGGTCCTGGCACCACGTTTGCTGGACCTTAAAAGGTCAGAAGGAAAAATGTGTTACCACTTATCTGAGAGATTGGGCACTAAATCACACCATGGTCCCACAGCAGCTGGGCACTGCATTACTGCACAGCCTTTCTTTCACCCAGGAGAGACACGTGCCACCTCTCCCCGTCCTTCACCCCAGGGACAAACTCCACCTCCTGCAGCAACCCCAGGAGAGGCACTGAACACCCCGTAACCTGGCAGATTGGCAGGTCAGCGATGACAGCGGGATGATGCAGTGAAGTCTGCTGATCCCTGCAGCGGATCACCGTAAGGTGCTCTGTTACCCCAACAGATTTGGGTGACTTTTGCCCATCACAAACAGCCAGGGGATACCACCTCATCGGGGGTTCCTGCCAGGAGCCTGTGGGAAGAGAACTGGGCCCTCTCTTTCATTAAGGGAAGAGAACCGAGCCCTCTCTTTCATTAACTGTTACTACTAATGTGAGAGCTGCAGTGAATGGGGCGGTTAAGCCAGCAGCGGCAGGCAGGAGGCGGCGGCAGCCCGGCCGCCCCCAGGCAGGGCTTGCCCCCGCGCCGGGCCATTGCCC
>NW_008824450.1:92321-97058 GCF_000699105.1 Pygoscelis adeliae
GGCTAGGCAAGGCTTTTTGCCACCCCGAACAGAGCTAGGAACGAGCTCCATTTCCCAGCCCAGGCGGGGCAGAAAGGGCAGCGCAGCTGCAGGGCCTCTCTGTTCCGGCACCACTGCCTGCAGATACCAGCCAGGACCCCAGCACACCTTGCTCACTTCAGGGAGCTTGGCGCGGCCGAATGGGTGCTGCTACCTTGGAGCATGTGGGTTTCCACTGGATGCTCTTTCACGGCATTTGTCCCCGTGTTTTTCTGCCAAACATAGGTGCTGTTGCCTCCACTGCCTGCTCTGGAAGGTTGCAGTGCTGGGGCAAAGAAGCAGCTGGCAGAGGTCTGATCCTGTGCCAGGCCCTGGCAGGAGGAGCTGAACACAGCCCATCTGCACCACAAGGGTGCAGTTCAGCCGCTGCCCCAGGAGCCAGCTCCCCTCTCTGCCCGTGGCTAGGACCCCCAGCCTCCTCCTGTGGAGCGTGGAAGGACAGCAGCTGCCCTGCCCTCCTGGTTCTCTGTACAAGGCAGCATTTGTCTTTTCAAACCAAGATTTGCACCCCATCCTCCTTACACCTCCTCTGGCTTTGCAGACACCCATCTGCCAAAGGCATTTTCAAGCTGTGGTGTGATGTGGCCGGGCCACTTTAGGGTTGGTTGAAGAGGGTATTGTATCCAGGTCCTGTCTGCACTGGGAACTACTTGAGTGGCAGCCCTGCTCACACCCTAATTTTCTGATACAGTTAAACCAACACTGTTACCTCTATCCAAAACATGCTCTCATCCTGTAACAAAATCCAGGCCCACCCAAACCGAAGCAGATCCCTTCCAGTGGGCAACATACGCATTCCTTGCTCAGGCTCTGCATTTTAACCACACAGTGTAGCAGATTTTTTCTATCACTAGCCCACCAGTGCCTGTCTATGGCTATTTCAGTTACATTTCTAGTAAGCTTTAAAAACAAAGTTAAAAGTACTTTTTATACTGATAAAGTATCATCCTTGTTGCAATGTGTTCCTCGCTATTGCAACAATACCTGTAACGTATTGGTCTCGCCCCCTGACAAGACTCACAGACACTCTCCCGTTTTCCTCCGGCAGGCTTTCCTATGTGCTCCCTGATGCTTCGTACAATTGGTTTTTCCACTTTCTGTGCACCGTTAGTTTTCTCCGTTAGTTTTTCTGAGTCTCATGGTCTAACGTGGGAAGGAAAACAGATTTCTTTTAAACCCAGGAAGAAATTATTTTAAGGAAAGGTCAACATTGTAAGGGGGGCTACTGCAGATTCCTGAAGTAACTTGAAGAAACCCCACAGGAGCAGCCCCTGAGCAGACAGTGCCCCGTCAGCACTGTCTCTGTGCGAAGGCAGGACACGTTTCCAGGGCAGCTGAACAAAGCGCAGGAGCTGAGCCCCAACCAGCCCCCCCTCCAGGCCCACCACTCCCATGGAAATCATAGGCGAGCCCCAAGCAAGAATCATGGTGTGTTTTGCTTGGCAGAGGCTCAGCGTGAGTTGTGCTGACTAGCTGAAAAATGAGGTTGTAAAAATAATGAAACTGGAAGACGACTGTTTTTTTCTTTTCCAGCTGCTTTTCGAGGGCCTTAGCAAGGCTAAGTAAACTCTGCCATCACTCAGCCAGGTCATACCTGCACCCTCGTGGCTGGGAACTGCAAAACCTCGCTCGGGATCAAATACAGAGAGAGAAGTGCCCTCTGCCTCCCACTGGCAGCCAGAAGGTTGCCTTGATTTTTCACGTACAGGATTAAACAGTGAAACACCAATAAAATCTGAAGCACAGAGTTTTTTCTCGGTCATCATGACAGCCACGTGCCTGTGGTTTTTTTCAGGATTGCTGTTAGATTTGTAGTTAAATCTCCAAGCTAAGGTGTTGCCAGGATGACTTCTGGTACACATGCACAGCCCTGTTTAATATCTCCTGCCCCTGACCTGGGCTCCTCGGAGAGCAACACATTATATCATGGTCCCTGCATATTCCTGGGGCAAGCTCCCCGCTGGTATGAGGATCACAGCAGGATAAATCCAGTTCCCTGCTGCTACAGGCTTCAGTGTGCTCCTGTGGTCACAGCCAACCCGCTCCTTCAGGAAAACAACTTCTTCTCCTTTCCTCCTTGAGAACAAATTGCTCTGACAGATGACAGCTCTGAGTTTGGCATCAGCCCTGTAAAAACAGAAGAGCGCAGGGTTTTTCCTGGGGTGCAGTTCTGTCCATGGCTTACCCTGCCAGAGGCATTTATTAGACTGCTCTCATCCCTCAGCCCTGGCAGACGGCTCCATTGCGGCTGTTCCCCTCCCACTGCTCGGTGTCCCTGAGGGTGACATGCTCTCTCCACAGCACGTCACCAGGAGCTGGGGCATTACGCCAGTGCCTGGATGGCAGCAGGGTCTGGTAACCTCTCTCATGCTGCTTCCTGACCCACAGCTCTCTGGGGCATTACTGCTGGAGGGAGACATTCCTCGCAATGGGAGAATTAAAAAAAAAAACAACACATGAAGAGAGAAAAATAAGCAGCTCTGGACTCCTGGCTCTTGCTGCTGCTTGGCACTGGCCCTGGGTGGCCGGATCTGCATGCAAGCACCACAGCCTGGGACAATTAGGAGGCAGCAGGCCCTGCAGTGCTCCTCGCCTGCAAAAGCAGCCTCTCCCTGCTCAAACACATCTAGCAAGCTATCCGCGAGCTATTGCAGCCACCATAACCAGCACACCCAGCCAGGGGCCTGCTGCCAGCTGTTAACCAAACCCATGCACAAAGGAACAACAGCCTGGCACCACTTGGTGCAAGCTTAAAGGTCTACACAACATGCAGAGCAGCAGTGAGAGGGGCCTGCAGAGCCAAACTCATCCTTGAAGCAAGCCTAAAGGCAGCAGCTTTTCAACCCAAAGATAAATTTAGCCTACGTGGTAGGGCTGAAGTCTTGGAACAGACGCTGCACAGGCTCGGCATGACTCAATTATCACAATTAGAAATGGATCTGAACACAGGGTTAGCATATAACAGCCTGATTCAGAGCTCGCCAGGGTCTGGGATGGGTCAGATGTTGAAACTTTTGCATTTGCCAGCAAGCTCAGATCCAGGCTCTGGGCTGAACCCATCAGAGAGAAACCTTTGGCCAGGGATGTAACGACTGAAGCCCAATTATCTCCAGACACAAGGGGAATGTGCATGTATTTATTTCCCTCCCTTTGCAGGAGAAATTGCCCTGAGGGAGAGAGGGGAAATAAAGGCTGGAGCTGCACATGTTATTAAAGACGCAGCCTAGAGCTCATTTACTCCCTGTGATATGGAGGCTGGGGTTGAAGGAAGGACAGACAGCCGCTCCTAGCAGAGGAACTTTCCACAGCAAAACCAGCCTGGACAACTGGAGGGAGTCCCCAGACGCAGCACCGCTGGCCAGCCTTAAATTAGAGCCTGCTGTTTTGCTCAGCCCTCCATGTTTCACGGTTGTTTCTCCCTGAACCTGCCTACCCAGTTCCAGGGCCCCAAAGGCCAGCTCTTTGGAGAAGAGGGCCAAGATAAACATGCTTTTCCTGGAGAGCAGAGGGACCTGGAACATTTCCCTAGCTGGAAGCACGAGGCTGAGGAGCTGAACACCCATCCCTGCGACCATCTCCTGCTGTGCTGCTGGAAGATAGCCCCGCTGTCACCCAAAACATGGTGACAAAACTACCCGCTTGTGCTAGGATATGCTAGCAGGGCCAGCTGCCAAATTCACAGGTCTGATGCCTAAATAAATCAAAGGAAAATTGAAGTCATTTGCCAAGAAAATTTCCATGATAGGAATTGGTGGGGGGTGGCGAGGGGAGAAAGGGAAGGCCAGTTAGGAGGTGATGCTGTTTTGAACATAGCACACCAGGAGACATCCCATTTTATTTAGCCTTTGCCAAGGGGCTATTTGACTCCAGATCCAAACTCACAACATTTAGGAAATTCCCTTCTGATACTTGGCAATCTCAGGCCAATTCAAAGAATTATCTCCGTGACTCATATTAAGATCTTAAAGAAAGGTCGAGTCCTGGATCATATTATGCAAACATGAAAAGCCTGTTGTCCCACAGGGCTCACAGGCAAAAGCCTTGGTCCGGCAATCATGGCAGGCAATATCCGTTCCTCGCTTTTATCTGCTTTAGATGTTTGGGAATAAAGTGTCAATCACCTCTTCCCCAGTCATGTGTTAAACCACTAACATTTTCCTTTCTCCAGCTCTCTTTGCCTAAGTTAGTTCAGGGCCGGTTATTATGCCTCGGCTGCCTGCAGCACTTCTACTCCAGCATCATTTAGCTGTCAATTATCAGTGGTTTTCAGCAGAAGATTTGGATTCAGCTTAAAATCTACTTGCGTAAAACATTGCCTTACAGAGCAACAGCAGTGCACGTGCCAGCGAGACAAACTGTCCCAATTTGTTGCTCATTTATTCAGCAGGGTAATCAAAAGCACCGTAACTCCATCTCTGGTGCTAAATCCCAGCGCCGCCCGTGCTGACTGCCCTTCTCCGGTGCCACCCCACGCCCGGCGCTACCACCAGGCTTTAAGCCTTTGACCGCTCGAAGCCGCCACTGTCAGAGCCCTGGCAAGAGCCAGCTTTGGCTAAAAAGGAGAAGAAAACAGAGCTGCTTTGTGCGGCAGCTGGAGAGGAGACTTAAATGGATGCCCTGAGCGCCCCGTATTATTTATTATAATTGCTTTTTGCTCCACAGTGGTTTTCCACAGCAGAGCCGAGCGAGTGGCTACCA
>NW_008824450.1:97898-111209 GCF_000699105.1 Pygoscelis adeliae
CCGCCCGGCACCCAGCCGGCGCTGGCCGCGCTGCTCCTCCGGTGCTCCCGCTGCCTTGTAAATAATGAAGCTAAGGGTTCTGTCGTTTTACGGAACAAAGGGGGGTGAATGGCCGAGGTGGCAAGGTCTGGGAAGCGATGAGGAGTCGAGAGAGATGCTAATTAACGTCCGTTACTGCTGTAACGGGAGCAGCCGCAGTCCCTCGGGTGGAGCGGTGCTTGCATCCCCAGCTAGTACAGGCCCGGGGAGGAGGGGGTCCAGCTTCTTACCCCACGGGACGTATGTGCGAGAGGGCTCTTCTAATCCCAGGAGTATTTGCACCAATCTCCTTTTTGCTTGCTGGCCAAGTCAGATTCCTGTGGCCTGCTCACTCCCCAGCCACTGCAGAGAACATACAAGAGAAATCACAAAAGCAGTTGACCAAGATTCTCATTTGCACAAGTTACAGTGACTGTGCTGGCTTGGGAACCAGGCTGAGGGGAACTTGAGAGGTTTATCAGAAACCTCCAGTATCTGTTCTTGCACACTGATTGCACTGCAATTTGTATTAACGAAAAACATATAAAATGCCTTTTATTTTTAATAAAGTAGTTATCTATCAGCTTGTACTTTCTGGAGGGCATCCCCCTAAAAAGTGGATAGGGACTGTATGGAGTTTGCCCTGGACGTGTTAAGTCTTCTAAGCAGCAGCACACTGATGAGTCTGTTGTTTTGGAACAGGTAAAGGGTGAGGAAGAGGAGGAGAACACCTTGGAAGTGAGAGAGACTAAAGTTAAGGGCAAAAGGTGAGTGTCACCCTCTAAGGTCAGTACCTAGAGTTGCGCAGGGGGGTTCCACCATCGTCCTTACAATGGAGCAGAAATACTACCTCAGTCCCACGTACCTAGAGATTCTACAGTCTTTTGTTCCTGAAAAGATCCACTCTGTACTCAGGCTGCGTCCTGGGGTGCTACAGAGCCAGGGAGCACAGTTCACACAAGCAGCCAAACCCAATTCCTGCAGCCCAAGAGGCCCCTGTAAAAGTCATTCCCCTCCTTCAGATGCTCTTTCCTTGGGAAGATAAGCACATGTGGCTTTAGATCTCTGCACTGAGCCCAGCACATACCTTCTCACAGCTACGCCAGTGAGGGGAGAGCCCTATAAGGGAGACAATCTCTCTCTTAAATGCAACTCAGCTGCCTTCAGGGGGCCTCAGCTGTGCTTAGTCTCTTGTACTCAGTGCCTTAAGTAATGCCCTGTTCCTTTATTAAGGGACATCAGGTAAGAGAAGCATTATAGCTATGGTCATGCTCTTACCCATTGCTCCCTTTTGAGGTCTCAAATGATTGGCAGTGGTGATTACAGAGAGATTGTAAGTGCTCTTTGGCTGTGTCCCCAGAGCACCGCTCTTAGTCTGGGGAGTACCACAGTGGGCTGGACGCTGTGGCTCAGCATGGGCTGTTGCCTGCTGCAGGGAGAGAGGATGCTGTCTTTTGCCCAAGGCTCTGCACTGCCAAGCTTGGGATACTGTGCATATACTGCAAGACTGGGCAGGTGGGTGCTTTCTGAGCCAGGGGAGCTGAGAAATAAAGGGTGCTTGTAAAGTGGGTCAGAAGCACAGTGCTGCTGGGTTTCAAGAGGACAGTAGCTGCAGAGTTAAGTCGCCAAGGTAGACCGTGGTTTCTGACATATCTGGAGGCCTCGTGATCCTGCTCTTGGGTCACCAGGCATGACTTGAAGTCCATTCACTTCTGTCATCACCTTGATCCATCTGGCGCATCCTTACAGGTTTGGTGAAATCTCAATCCTTTCTCTAGAACCTCAGTCCAAAACTATGCTCACTTTCTGGCCGTGCCTTAGTTTCAGATCCTGTGGGCAAAAAGCTGAGAATGAACAGACTTTGTGGGAACAGGTGCTTAAGATGTTTGTGATTTGTCTTCTGGACATTTGCACATGCTTCCTCTGATTCAGATCATTTTTGTCATCTGGAGAAGAATGGAAGCCCCCCTGCTGAAGCATGCTTTGTAAATGCAGAACTAGGGAGGGGAGTATGTCAGCATTCCCCCTCCAAAATGGGAGCCAGGTGTTTTTGTGAAGCAAAGACTGTAACTGTGCCTGGACACAGTTCACCCTGTGCTGCCTCCTGTCCTGCTTCCCCAGTCCAGAGTAAGCACACCCTCTGGGACAAGACATCTATAAGTCTTCGAGGAGCAAATAAAATATTGGCTCCAGTCACACATGTATATGTGATATATGGGCTCCCACCCACAGGGGATGTTGAAGGGGTTGGATCTGATTGGTCTCTCAGGAGAGATCTCACAACTTACCTGTTCTCCCTTCCAGTGGAAAATTCTTCTCTGTGAAACTGCCATCTCCTTTGGCACCAGGAGCCAAGGTCCGTGTATCTGTTGAAATGGTTTTCACGCACATGCTGCAGCCCTACCCCACCCATATCACCCAAAGCGAGAAGCAGTTTGTGGTCTTTGAAGGAAATCACTATTTCTACTCACCATACTTCACCAAGACCCAAACAACCCGGGTCAAACTGGCCTCTAGGAATGTGGAGAGTTACACCAAGCTGGGCAACCCTTCCCGCACTGAAGATATGATTGAATATGGCCCCTTCAAGGACATTCCTCCATACAGCCAGGTAAATGTCTGTGCAAAGATGTTGTGGCTCTGCAGAGAGGATATTGCACACATGGCACCTGTGTCTCAGAGGCTGGAGAGTGGGAAGTGGAGGCTTTCGTGTAAGAATTGCAGGTCAAGCCTGAGTTTCTGCGTGCACGCTAGGAACGTGTGCTCCAACGAGGTGCTCCTAGTACAGATGTGATTACTGACAGCTGCTTGGTGTCCACAGAGCAAACCAAGCCAGTTTGTGCATGGTTCTGGCAGGGGTGTATTTGCAATGGGGAAGACTGCATCTCTAGCCCCCTCACCGTTACAGTTCAGCCAGTCATGCGGCGTGTGACATATGAGTACACCCCAGGTACCCAGTGCCCTATGTGAACTGGGCTGGGGTGGCTCAAACCTTCCTGTGCAGTCAGCTTCACCTCTCTGCAGAGTCTGTCAAGGAGGTTTCTCTGTGGGATGTGGAGACAGATAATTGTGAGGGGAGGTTGCTCCTTACTTCAGGTCTAATAGCTTATCTTTTTTCCTTGTTAGGACACTCTGAAGGTCCACTATGAAAATAACAGTCCATTCCTGACCATCACCAGTATGACACGAGTCATCGAGGTGTCCCACTGGGGGAACATTGCGGTCGAAGAGACGGTTGATTTAAAGCACACAGGAGCAGTGCTGAAAGGGCCTTTCTCCAGATACGACTACCAGAGACAGCCAGACAGTGGGATCTCTTCTGTCAAGTCTTTTAAGGTTGACATTTTGCATAATTTTTTTTTTTAATGTGGTTTCCACCTTTCTTATATCCCGAGGGAAAAAAAAATACAGTTGTCCTTTTCCTTCTCTTTGCAAACCATACCCAAGTAATAAGGGAATATTAACGCTCTGATCTATTTTCAGAGAAGGCTCATGCTAGATAGAAATAGCTTTTGGAGGTAGAATTAGGAGGTTATATGCTTTATTGCATCTGTCGGCCAAACAAACTGCATATACCAGGGCATGCAATGTTTCTCCACACTCCCACCCCTCCAACCTCAGGGACCGATTAACACCCTTAATCCCTGTGCTGACAGCTCTTGCTTTCCATTTTCCAGTGTGCAAGGGCCATTCATTCTGTCCCCACCCTCTTATTTTCAGGGTTGCCTTCTCTGTCATACCCTCATCATGTTGAACAGTATTAATTGGAAACTCACCCATTCATTCCTTGCTCATAAAGCACTCAACAAGAGTTAAAGCTGTGGCTCTGCTAGCCAGATGTGAAAAGTATTATGTGTTTTCATCTGAACCAAAACCTTTCTCGCTGCTTGAAGCCTCCAGGATTGATTGTTGTAATTCTCTAAGGTGGTGCAGCCAAACAGAAATCTCATTTTGCTGAGCATAAAGCCAGCAAGCTCAGTGAGCTAGGGCAGCGGGCTGGAGTGAAAAGGGAATTGCTGTCCTGGTGGGCATGATGAGATCCCTTGCTGTCTGGGATATTTGAAACTGGGCTGGAGAAAGCACATTCATTTAGAGGCCAAGTGATTTCAGTGCTGGCAGCTACTTCTGTGGCTGATTGCTTATAATAGCACAATTTTACCACTCAGTGCAACTGAATGGCCATTTTGTCATCTCTCACATGGGAGCGCAGTTTCTCAATGCTTAACAGCCATTATTGGTTTTGCCAGTTTCACTGGAAGTAACTCCTAGCCAATGCTCTGACTGTTGCTTCTCTCCATACAGACCATTCTCCCAGCTGCTGCTCAGGACGTCTATTACCGAGATGAAATCGGAAACATCTCCACCAGCCACCTCCTTGTCCTGGATGACTCCGTGGAGATGGAGATCCGTCCCCGCTTCCCGCTTTTTGGGGGATGGAAAACCCATTACATCATTGGCTATAACCTGCCAAGCTACGAATACCTCTACAATCTCGGTGGGTGGCACAGGGGAAGGGAATAAGAAACCTTCTTCTCTGTGTTTAAAGGTGGTTGCTGTACAGTAAAGAATTCAAAGCTGCAGTACACTGCACCTTAGCAACAACAGTTGCTAGCTATTATTTCTAGAATGTGCAAATCCACCTTCTTCTCTCTGCTTCCTTCAGGTTTTTGTAGACATCTGGTTAAAATATACTTGAGTGAGCTAGTGCACCCTGCTGCACAATGTATCCATCTGAATTCTGCTCTTGCTTCTGTTAGGAGCTGAGCTTCAAGGTTGCCCCTTGTTCTTTGAGGAATTGTAACCACCCTCTGGTCTGCACTCTCTTAGGTGATCAGTATGCCTTGAAAATGAGGTTTGTCGACCACGTGTTTGATGAGCAAGTTACGGACTCTCTGACTGTCAAGATTGTCCTGCCAGAAGGTGCCAAGTAAGTGTCATTACTCCTAGCTTGTTACTGCAGACGATGCTGTGTTGGTGGCAATTCTCCAGCCTGCTCTAATGGCCTGAGGACAGTGAAACAAAACCGTGACTGTGCATGTGGAGGAGACCTTGGAACCCAGCTTTGCTTCCTTTTAGAGTGTTGTTTAAACTGCATAATTGGCCTTGTGCTAGAGGCCATGGTTGGCCAGCCAAGTCCTAGGTTACATCATCTTAAACACTGTGGAGTCATATGGGACTGTCTGGCTTTATTCACAGGAATATCCATGTGGACAGCCCCTATGAAATCAATCGTGCTTCAGACGAGCTTCACTACACTTATCTGGACACTTTTGGACGTCCAGTTATTGTGGCACACAAGAGCAACCTGGTGGAGCAGCATATCCAAGACATCGTGGTGAGTGTGGCCTCTCTGCATGGTTTGCCTGAGCAGTTGCGCCTCCTCTCTGTTCAGTGGCACAGTCAAAACACCCATATCGGGTTCCAGAAATACATACTTGCTGGACTGCATGGCCAGTTCTGCTGCTGCCTGAGTTGAGGAGTTCTCTCCCATAGTAATATGGGTCACTCCTCAGTGTTTTGAACTTCTCTTCTAGGTTCATTACACCTTCAACAAAATCTTGATGCTACAGGAGCCTCTGTTGGTGGTTGGAGCTTTTTACATCTTGTTCTTCACTGTGATCGTCTACGTGAGGCTGGATTTCTCCATCACTAAGGTGCTGTATGATGAAGAGCCCTGTGGGAGCATTAGTGGCTTACTCAGCTGATGGTTGGAGATTTTTCATATCAGTAATTCTCACTGAATATTCTTAATATGCCTGCTGATTGGATATCTTACTAGATGCTTAAATGGAGCCCTGTTTTTATGCTACTTGAGCATTGATAGTCCTGCAGGGTTTGACCTGGTGTGCTAAGGGTAACCTGAGTTTTGCCTTCTGGATGAAAAGGAATCCCTCTCTGAGAAGCAGGGATGTCTGCAATTCTCCTTCTGCAACATTTTAACTTCCTTTTTGTTAAGCTGTTTGTTGGGTTAGGCTGAGTGCTGAAAGGTGCTTGCCCTAGTCTTGTACCATTTGCCTAATTACAGTCAGTTGACTTAATTGCAAAGGGAGCAGTTTCTGTAACAGTCCTGTGGCAGACTGCAAGCGTGGCTTGATGCAGATCAAAGGTACGACTGCTTTGATCTTCCCTTCTGTCCTCTTGCAGGATCCAGCTGCTGAAGCTAGGATGAAAGTTGCTTGCATCACAGAGCAAGTGCTTACTCTAGTGAACAAGAGACTTGGGCTGTACCGTCACTTTGATGAAGCAGTGAATAAATACAAGCAGTCACGAGACATCTCTACCCTGAACAGTGGCAAAAAGGCTTTGGAGACGGAGCACAAGGCCCTGACAAATGAAATAGCCTCTCTGCAGTCTAAACTGAAGACAGAAGGCTCTGACTTATGTGATAAAGTAAGAAATTCTAATTTTTTTTTTTAAGCTCTCCTATTCTTGGCTCTATCAAGTATTCTAGGTGAGTTTTAATTTGGGGTTTAGTTTCTGCAGCCTGTATATTTTTTTTTTTCCTCTGAAAATGTCTTGATCCCTGCCAGAGGGTGTGAAGATCAGTTTATTCTTTTTGCAGTAATCTTGGTTACGCAGCCCTGTAAGTGCTGCTGGTAAACGGCTGCTTGTGCTGTTTCTTAAACAGCCCTTGAACCAGCTGCATGAGTACAGATTAATGCTTTTGTAACACAATCCTGATGCTTCTCATAGAGCTCATGGCAGTGACACTTAGGCAAAAATGGAAACTATCAACATGTTATCAGTTCTGACTTTACTACTGACACCAGCCAAACCAAAATCTTCTCCCTCATCTCATATTTTGTTGCACATGTGAATTTGGTGTTGACAGAATTTTGGTAACGTGATGCTCCTCAGGGGGTGTTTTGCTGTACCATGTTGAAAGCCATGGCACAGTGAGCACACACCCACTATCCTTTCCTTCCTCCACTATATTTCAACACTTACCTGGAACAGCCACTTAACCCCAAGTGAGGGACACTTTAGTCTCTAAGGTCCATTCAACCAACAGCCACCTTGCTTAACTTGTTACTGATTCAAAGAGTAGCTCTGTCATTACAGACCTGCTTCTCACACACCATTAACTGTAGGGCCACAGCTTCAAGCTGTCATAGTTGTGATTTAGCTTGAAGCCTTTAAAAATCTATCATTAAACACTCTTTAACAGTCATTGTATCCGTTTCCTGCCAGTATGGCTCCTGGGTCCTTGGAGCCCCTTTATCTGCACTACTTATTTATCCATTTGTGAGATGCTCCTCATAATGTGATGCCAAAGAGGTGATGGCTCAGGAGGCAATATTCAGGGACTGGAGATGTTTCCACTTAGTATTGACTTGATCCTTTGCTCCAGCTTTACCATCTCTTCTATTCCAGCTTCACTGTAGGGATGTTTTTTTGTCTCCTCTAATATTCCCTTTGTTTCTCACTCCCATAAGGTAAGTGAGATTCAGAAGCTCGATGGCCAAGTCAAGGAGCTTGTTCTGAAGTCCTCGGTCGAGGCTGAGCGGCTGGTGGCTGGCAAGCTCAAGAAGGACACGTACATTGAGAACGAGAAGATGCATTCCAACAAGCGCCAGGACCTGGTCACCAAAATTGACAACATCCTCGATGCGCTGTAACTCTCTGGTTTAGCAGCCGGGTGGAGGGGAGAGGTATGAAGGGAGATGAGAAGCCTGGGAGTGGATACACTTTGAGCCAAAACTCCTTCCCAGCAAAATTAGAAAAGTTGATGTGAAATATTTGAAAATACATTTTGTTTTTAGATTTTTCTATAGAGCCTGTCTGCTCAGCAACATGTGCTGTGCAAGGGACCACGACATCATGCTGTTTGGCTGGGTAACAGGGTTTCTTTACCAGCGGTGAGGCTCAGCCACGTTATAAAAGTCTCCCATTTTCGGTTTTCCCTGGACAGATGTGCCCTGACTAAATGCACACAAACAGCCAGTCTGAGCACAGACTTGCTCATGGCAAATCTGAATGTCGCATCTTCAGAAAGAATAAAAGACACCTTTGTTCTACTTTGAAATAAAACTGCCACTGCCTCACCTTTATGTGTTGTGCAGGGGGTGGAGGGAGGCAGAGGCACTGGTGCAGAGGGGCTGGGTGGCCCTATCCTGCCCATGGCCAAGCAATGCAGTTCCCTGGGGAAGAGTTCAGCTCTGATTCCTCCCACCTCCCATCAACTGTGTGCCTTGAAGGCAGAGCTCTGCCACCCTGCAAGGCCCTGACCCAGGCAGGGCAGAAAGCCAAGCCCTTGTTCCCTAGGGACATGCATGCACCTACACCCTTTCAGGGAGAAAAAACACAATGCAGCCCCCTCCTGCTAGCCTCTCACCACATGCCACATGCTTTCCTGCTGCATGTGACAACAGTCCCTGCATCCCTTGTAGTGGGGACTGCAGTCCCTTGTAGTCCCGGCCCCAGTAGGCCCTGGCTCACACAGCTGGATACCGTGGGGTATGCATGCAATTCCCCGATAATTGCAGTCTTGTAAGAATTTTTTTTTTCTGTGCCTCTCTGCTTCAGTGCACTGCTAAACACCCTAGAGCTGGCTGCAGGGACTGGAATATAGGCCTCCCCTGCATAGCTTAGCTGTTTACCAAAGCCATTTGAGATGCCTATACAGAAAGGACCAGAAAAGAGCAGAATGGGATGTGTCCCTCTGCCTTCTTTCTTGCTGATGCCCTGCCCTGTGGGTGGATGTTTCTGCTGGGCAGGGGTGGTTAAGTTGGGTGCAGCCCTCTCCATTGGGCATCTACAGCCACCTGTGGGAAGCACACTCGACAGAAGAGCTGGAGGCTGCTTACAAATTGGGCAAGAACCTGGCTACACCACAGAGCGATCTGAGTCACCCCCAAGGATGCTAGAACCAAAAGTGGCTGTGCTGGGGGGTGGAGGCGTACCACGGTTCTTGTGCTGGCTCCGTGTGAGGCTTGGGGCAAACATAGCCCCCATGGCCCGGTGCTGCCTGCAAGCCCTGTGCCTGGACCTGTGCAAGTAGCTGGACACTTTCCAGCCTTTGCCAGCCCCCCCGCGCTGCCTGTCCCTCTGTCCCAGACCCACGTAGCCAAGGTCTCTGTCACAGGCACACTGTCCTTGCCCTTTACTACCCCGCTTATCTTGGAGGGGCTTCTTATCTTGGATGAAAGTTGTCCTTATCCTCTCCTGGGATGCTTTTCTCTTTCTAGAGAATGCAGTTGGTAGGGAAGCCCTTTGCCCCAGGCCACACAGCTTCCAAAACGGGCTTGTTAGTCAGGAGTGTTTTGCTGCAGGCCTGAGCCCAGGCACCCACCGCATTGTCTGCCGGGTGCCAGGCTCCCTCCCGTGCCCACAAACCTCACCCTGCAGTGGGGTGGGAAAGCCTAGATCCCCTGCCTCTCTGCTCCCTGCGCAGGTGCTGTTGGGATCCCTGAAACCATGAGTCCTGCCTGACCAGGGTGGGGATGACCTACAGCTAAAATCAAATAAATCATCATTAACCCATTGGGCTGAAACACATGCACAATACTCGGGGAGGTTCCAGGGGCATCCAAAGCCAGACAGGGGCTGCCTGTTGCACCTGGGGCAACGCAGGCAGGTCCAGGGGAGGAGAAGAGGGATCAAACAGATGATCCCAGAGACATCCTTAACTTTCCATTCCCCCTGGCAGAGGAAAGGCAGTGCCACCCTTCTTCCTCCACGTCCCACCTCTGCCTGGCTTCCCAGGCGAGCCAGACCTCCGAGGGTACAGTGGAGTTGTATGGAGTGCCCATCACAAAGCCCCCTGGGGTTGATAGGGTGTCTCTATGTCTTTCCCTCCCTATTCCAAGAGGTTGTCCTTGACCTGCATACACCTTGGCCCTCACAGCTGCTGGGCAGCTTCAGATCCTGCTTGTTAATGAAAGCCACGGCTGCAGAGACAGCAGCTATAAATAGGCATATGAATGCAGCCAGCCCCAGCAAAAAAAGCTTCCGGTCCCCAAGGAGAGCTGCCCCAATTGCAGAGGCTGAGAATAAAACAGCCGCTGCAAGAAGAGATGCTTTGCTCCTTTCCCCGCACCTCCCTTCTGCCACCCTCCTTGGGCAGCCGCAGCCTCCCACACCGTGCACCCTGAGCCCATTCTGCCCCCAGTGCTGCTCTTTCGGGGCCAGCTCATGCGCAGGGAAAGGGCAATTCAGGGCAAGTGGCCCAGGGATGTCCCCGCTCTGGGGCTCAGCGCGGGTCCTTGGGGTGGGCAGGAGCCCCTGGGAAGGCAGGCTCTGGCTCCCACATGCTTTTCAACTGGGTTATGAAACGGGATGGAGACATTCCCCAAGGTGAGTTTCATCCCCCAGAGGGGCCCCCAAACTTTGTACCTGCTCCCCTGTGCCAACAACCCCCAGGGCTGCTGGGGAGCCACAGCAAGGAGGCACCCCATGCCCCAAAGCATGCAGCCTCTCTGCCCAGCCCCATGAAAGGAGTAGCTGGGCCTCCACAACCTGTGACAATAGTCCACAGCAGCACATACATCAGGGAATCCCTTCAACAAACACACAGCAGCAGAGCAACCTAGAAACCAGAGCAATTTCTGGATTCCTGCAAATTTACTCCTGAGAATAAACGAGAAGGAGGAGAAAAAACCACAGCACCTACCAGGAGCTCAGAGTCTGCAGGAGCTGGGGGAGAGCCAGAGCAACAGCACCTCATGGCGACAAATGGATCAATTAGGGCTGCAGCTGTTTGTCTCTGCCAAATTTAAAGGGGGCAGCCTCCAATCCGTGGGGTGGGGGAAAAATGAGAGGGTCATTGGGCCAGAAAGGCAGTCAGCTGTTCATCTGCTGCCATCCTCCCCCTCAGCTCTGACGGCTTCGAGGGCATCTGACTTCAAAATCTCTCTTGTGGCTGGGTTTTACAAACTATAAATGTATCCAAGGAGGTTTCAAAATGATCTCCCTGCTCAGACCCCAGTGACAAGCAGAGGAGCGGCCCATTGCCAGATGTGTGTCCCAAGGTGCCCACTGAGGATGGACTTCCTAGGAAGGAGCTGCTGCAGGGCAGCCCGAAAGAGTCCCCATTGGCAGAGTCATCAGGGAGCTCAGTCTCTCCTCCACGTCTCAGGCTGTGCTGCTTTGCTCCTGCAGCTGCTGCATCCATCAGTCAGTGTCACCATGCTGGCCTCTGCCACCAGGGCCAGTCCAGCAGGTCCTTGGCCAGGGATGGCCTTGCAGGCACCATTTTTGGCTGGCTTTGAAGAAGCCAGCTGCTGCTTTCCAAGGATATCCCTTATTTCTTCCAGGCTTGGCAGCTCATCAAGCGTGAGGAACCAGAGCCAGCAGGTTCCTAAAGCATCGCAGCCAGCACTGGGCAGGGGTGGAGGCACTGCCACCAGGGAATCCAGGCATGAGGGCTCCTCTTCCCTTCCTTCAGCTATGCTTGTGGCCGTCTAACCTGAGACCTGTGGGCAGGGGGAATCCCAGGCTGATGGAGAGGACAACCTCCATCCTCCTGCTGCCTCTGAAAACAGCCAGGCCTTCAAGAGAGGGTTGAGAGCTGCAAAAGGACTGGGCTTTGTCTTTGCTGCTCTGCACAGAAGCTTTTCTGGGCTAGGAAGTTCACTTGTGATCTTGTTCAGAAAAAATAGCCTGGGGAGGCTGTGCGGAGTTGGGAGGCATCTGCCAGGGGAATTGCAGAGCAGCAGAAGGAAAAGAAAAAGGAAGACTTGAATAAAGGAGCACTTGAGACCCTCCAGCAGATTAACATCTCACAGGTAATTAAAGCTGAGCCCTGCTGGGACTCCGTGATTAGTTGTGCTCCTGTGCAGAGTTTGGAACCAAAATGTTAGAAGGGCTGAAATTTGCCTCCACAGCAAAGAGAACAAAATGAAGAGAGAAGGAAAAAAAAAAAGTATACATAGAAGAAGGAAAAGGAAACCACACAAATGCAAGATTTGCCGGTGAAAGCGAGCAGCCATGATTTCAGGTCCCCAGCTCAGCGCAGCCACCTGCCTCGCATGGGGTGGCACGCAGCTCCTCCCTGCCTCCCAGCTGCTCCCCCCTGTCTCCCCACATCCCGCAGCTCCCCTTCTTACCAGGGTGCTACCCACAACCCGAGCTTCTCCTAGGCGTCCCAGGCAGCCAGAGAACAACTTCTTTGACTTCTCACTGACAGTCTGGAAACTACAGAACTGAAGACATGCCCAGGAGGTCCAACCCATCCTCCAGTGGATGCTCAGACTCAGGGGCTGGAGAGAAAATTGCGTTTTATAGTCAGGTGCAGTGTAACTCCCACCAACACCCTCCAGTCCCAGCCAGCCCCCCATCCACCCTCTGTGTGTGGGGTTAGCACAGTGCTATTTCTGTTTCCCCTCCCCATGCTGACACCTCCCCTCTGGTCCACAGGGACCAACCACCTTTTTTTTTTTTTTTTTTTCATGCAACCAAATAAAATCATCGGGCTTAACTTGGAGCAAATCCTGCAGGTCTGCAGTCAGCTCTGGGGGTGCCACATCTCCGTATGGCCCGAGGAAGCACGGCCAAAAGCACACCCGGTTTAGCAATGCCTTTTCCAGCCAACCTAACCCTGCCACTTCACAGGGAGGCAGGGAGAGCCTGAGCACATGCCGAGCGCCATGCAAGCAGCCATGCTTTAATGCTACCTACTGAATTACAGCCTCAGGGAGTGCACACCCGCATGCACACCCGTGCACATCCATGTGCACACCCTGCACCAGCACAGGAGTTTTTGGCAAGCTCCCAGGTTAAACAGCATCCATGGTCTGGCACCCTTCATCTGTCTACGGACCATCCCCGGCAGTGGGGCACAATGCCATGGGTACTCCAGCCCCATGGCAGACCTGGCAGCCATCCCCTGCATGGCTCCACAGATGGACAGACAGACTTCCCCACATGCTCTTTCACCATTTCCCTCCTGCTGTCCCCAGCAGGGCTGTCCGGCTCCCAGTCCATCCAGTCTGATGGCTGCTCAGCACCATCTGGTGGCTGTGGACCAGTGGCCCAGGGGGCATCCGGCTGGTTTGGGGTCACCCCAGCTGCTGGCTGGCTGAGGGGTGCTGGAGTATCTCATACCCCCTCTCACAGCTCCTGCTCCTTCGCCAGCGCAGGGTGGCCTGTGTCCCGGAGGAGGACCATGTCTCACTGGGTGGCAGCACCCAGAAGATCATGTCCCAGCAGGCTGCAGTGCCAGGAGGGATGGGATAAGGTCCCCATGGCACTGGTGGGGCCCGTGGGCTCATGGTGCCGCCATGGCACCTCACCGCCTCTGCCGCCACTAGCGGCCGACACCACCCAGGGCGGCCACACCGCCATTGCGGCCAC
>NW_008824450.1:111752-114753 GCF_000699105.1 Pygoscelis adeliae
CTCCCCCTCCGGAGGGCTGCAGCCACGCACACAGTGGCTGGAGAAGCTCTGTTGGGACCATGCGGGCCTCACCTGTGGTGGCGGGCGAGAGCCGGCTTTGACGGCTTTGGCTCAGGGGACGTGCCCTGTAGGTGCCACCTGCGTGGCTCTGCACAGTGCCCGGCCTGAAACCGCTGCTGCGCCAGGGGCTCCATGGGCGGTGGGGAGCATCCTCCTCCTGTGGGGACATGAGGGCTGTGCATGGTGGTGGCCCATGTGGCAGAGCCATGAGATGCAGAGCATCGTTTGGCCAGCAGGGATGTGGTTGCATCAACCCTACAGCCATGGGCTGGAGAAAACCGACCTGAGTGAAGAGCAACCCAAGAGCATCCCACGCCTCTGAGTTCGGCATGGCATGGGACACTTAAAAGAGAGGACCCCCCTCCTAACGCCTCTGAGAGCACAGAGGTAGGCAGCAGAGAAGCGACAAGCTCACAGCTAAAGCAGGAGCCACACCACACATCGCGTTGAGTCCCTCTTCATCAAGAGGAGATGTTGGCCTGGGCATGTGGGCTCTGCCAGCTGCCTCCATGTCATTGTGTCTCTGATTGCCCAGCCCTGCCACATCCATCCACTGGGGGACACAACTTGGTCCTTTCTCATCCTTCCCAGTTCCTGGCTGTACGAGGCTACTGGGCAGCTGTGCAAGGCTCTGCCCCAGAGCTCATCATTAGGATGAGTCTTTGCTCTCAGCCAGGTACACAAGCAAAAAGTCCCTGGGCACTTCTTGCCCTGACACTTGAACTAGTCCAAACTGGAGTGGTCCAGGTCTTGCTGGGCTTGGACTGAAGACCAGAGATGCGGGCTTACCAAATATCCTCCCAGGGCGAAATTTTCGTGCTCACCACCCACAGAGCAGCATCACAGTGGCAACGGTTCAGAGCAGGGATGGGCAGGGCAATGCTTGGCACCTCTCTGGTAAACCTGCCGTGCAAAGAGGAAAAGGGACTGGTAAAGGAAATGGCAATGAGGAACTCAGGGCCAGCCCCCAGGGGATGCTGCTCCTAAATGCCAGGCTGGTGTCCTCAGTCAGAGCCAGCTGCTCAGGGTGAGGGTCACAGGCAACTTGCCACCAAAATCCCTGGGTGGATTTTCCTCCAAGGGTCATTTTCCAGCAGGCACCTGGTTCATCTGGCTCCCCCATGGGCTGTGCAACAGAAGCACAGCCCTCCTCACCCCGCTGTGGAAGGGTATTCATCCCTGCCCCACCTACCTCTGTTCCTTGCATGCTGGTAAGGGCTAGGACAAACCTGTGGCCAGCCACCGGGAACACACCTCTGCTCCCTACCCTGTGCTGTCGCTGCCGTGGGGTCCCAGGCAGCCAAGACCACACTTTCCTACTGCTCTGGGGACTGATGTTTATGCCCGCATGCTTGTACTGTAACCTTTGTTACCAGGGGAGCTCGTACAAGCCGGAGGCATTCAGAGGGGGCTGAGGAGGTGATGCGGAAAGAGCAAATCCACATAGTGTGGGTTAGCAGCAGTTAGCAGGGACAAGGTGTGAGCTCAGATATGGAGGATCAAGTGAGTACTAGCACTGGGGGAGGTGAATGACTTAGGTGCTAAAGCTAAAAAAGGGGTAATAGAACCAGAGCATCAGAGTGAGCATCCTAACAGACCTCACTGTCCGGGAGAAATTGGTCCCTGATAGCAGGGGCTGCTGTTTGGGATATATAAAACCTGGCTTGTTTGAAAAGGAGCTGGTGGGGCAGAGCTGCAGGAGCTGAAGGACTCAGCATCGTCCAGATAAATGAATGAGTGAGCCTCACCCCTGAGCGAGGCTGCAGATCTCCAGCAGGCGGGTGGATGTGAAAATCTCTTTGCTTTATCCCTGCCAACAGCCCGAGAGCACCCTGGTGAAGGGCACAGCATCGCCTCCGCAGGTGGCGAGTGCAGACCACGAGCAGCAGCCAGTTCGTCCCGTAGGTGCCGGGAACACAGGAGGAGGACATACATCCCATGGGCAGCAAGCCGGGCTTGCACCCTGCCTGCCCTCCCTGCTCACGCCATCCCTGCTGGTTCCTGTGCCCGCAGTGCCCCCTGCCTTCGCTGGCCCAGGCCACGTGGTGTCCCAGACCAGCTCTGCCCACAAAATTTGGTGTAGCCTCGGCCTTGGGACGTCCCTGTGTCGGAGGATTAGAGCAGGCAGGAGCTTTTGCTACCTTTGGGAAACCGGGCACCTGTGCCACAGGGTGCCTCCGCGTGGCAGCTTTATGAACAGGCAACAAATCTGCTAGAGGGCAGTGCTGAAATTTGTCGTCTTCACTCTTTGCTAATGACTTGCAAGTGAACTTTGATTTTCATCACCTGCATTCAGCATCCCTGGTTGTCCAACAAATACGGTGTGGCAACAAGCACAGCTGAGAGACAGGCACTGCACACACTCACCTCCCAGCTCCCAGCTCCTGCAAGACTTACCGTTCACTGCTCACAGAAGATGATTTTGTCACCCATCACTGCTGTTTGTGCCTGGGACTGTCTGCTTCTACACCGGCACTGTCCACCTCCAACTTCACAAACAGGAGCAAGGATCTCCTTTGCAATAGCTCGGTCGGCGCATGAACATGTGCTTGCAGCCAGCCCATCCATCCACTCCCTCTGCAGACCTGCAAGGATGGGAGGAGGAAACCAAACTAGAAAGCAGCTGAGATGGAAAATGCCTCTCCCTGACTCTTCACCCAGCCCAGGGGAGGGAAAAGTCTTCAGTTCCCTTTCTTCTCCTTCTTAGGGCAGAAAAGAAGGAGCTGCAGCTGCTCGGGGGATGCCGTACACAAAAAGAGCCTCCGTACCCCCTACAGCCGTACCCCCCACAGCAATGCCCCGGGATTTCAACGTGGCGATTCCCCGCCACGGCTCCCAGGAGGCAGCACCCGCCGCGGGCCCTACCGCTGCCTCCCGCTCCCCAGGGTGCAGTCCTGCCCCGCGGAGGGTCCCCCGCCCCGGCTCCCCGGGGCCGCAGCGA
>NW_008824450.1:114861-118371 GCF_000699105.1 Pygoscelis adeliae
GGGCCAGGGCCGGGGCCGGCCGCAGGGACGCGGGGGAAACCGGAGGCACCTCCTGGAGGTGGAACCTTGTTCCTCCGCCTCTGCCCACCCTGGTTTGGGGTTTTGAGGTGTTTTGCTGGCTCAGCCGGGTCAGCACAGAGCCAACCCTACGCTCTGCACGTAGAGAGGGATGCAGGAGGGATGTGGGGAAGAAATAGGAGGGATGTGGGAGGGATGTGGGGTGAAGGTGTGAACAGGGTGGACATGGCCCCACTGGAGCCCAGCTCCTGTGGCTACTTAATTAAGCCCTGGTTTAGGGCTGCCTTTTCTCTGACCTAACCTGGTGGGACTTTCGTTTGGGATGATGCCATGGGCAGGTTTTGAGGGACTGGATACTCCCTTGGGAGAGACGTACAAAGAGCTCAGGGCACAGCAGGGGACAGGGAAGGAAGGTGATGCACTGGAGGCTGGATAGGGATGTGGATTGCCTCATTCAGGTGGGGAAGAGTGTGTGACGTGTCAGACACGAACGCTGCCTGACAGAGCAGCTGAGAAAGGAGAGCTGGAAAGAAAACCACCACTGGGGTCACTATAAGTGACGGAGCAAAGGAGGCCTCCGAGAGGCTCTTGTACCTGCATGGCTGGAAGCTGTGGGGTCCTGGAGAAGCTGTGCTGATACCAGGGGACCAGGCAGTGTGGGAGACACTGAACCAGGCTTCTCTGGCAATGCAGGCAAGGCCAGAGCAGCTGATAGCAATGACAAGGGGAGCTTGGTTCCTGTGGGCAGCCATGGTGAAGCACTTTCTTGCAGCCAAGAGCTCTCCTGTCACAGCCAAAGCTTTGCTGGTGGTAAACACCAGCAAACCCGGCCTGAGCAGGGACCCACAAGAGATGTGCAGCAATGTGTCAGGCAGCAAGTGCTGCTAATGTTAATGTTCAGGCTGGTATGAAGCGGCAGGTCCCCCACCTGCAGACGTGGGAGGATTTGTGGGGCAGGGATTGGCAAGGGTGATGCACGTGCTTCAGGCAAACCCTTCGTCCTGTCCTCTCTCTGCAAAGGCTGTAGGGGGGGATGCAGATCTGCAGATGCAGCAATGCCGGGAAAAGCAGCATCTACCCCCTTGGCCCCCCCAGCGCACTCCAGTATCTGTTTGAGTGCTGTCCGCCTTAGTTTCCTCCCCTCTGACAATCTGACATTAATCTCCCCCGTGCCGCTGTCCTGGTCACATTCATTTTTATCACAGTTCCGTTAGTGCCAGGCTGAGCTTTCCGGGCGCCGGCGGGGCCCTGCGTGTGGTCCTTATGCCGGTGCTGCCAAGCCCCTGGAGTCCTGCTGCTACCAATCTCCCCAGTGGGGCTGCCCCCACCCTCGCCGGTCAGAGCTGCTCACCACATCAGGATACAGAGCAGTGCACCAATTCCGGCCAGGCTTATTTCAGCGCTCTGGTCAACCGCAAGTGCGGCGGGTTTCACAAACGGCGCACCAGCCCCATGCAGCCTAACGGATGTTCCGGATGCTCCATGAGACCACGCCGACAGTGAGCCCAGCCCGGGTCTGGTGTCTCTACTCCAGGCCAGCCATCCTGGGGCCAGGTGGGTAAAAAGCCTGTGGTGCATTGAGCCTCTTTGGTTCTCAGCCTGGTTTGCAGCGCTTCAGATAGCACATGACAGGCCATGGGCAAGGCAGAGGCTCCACAGTGGACATCTGCCTTCTCCTGGCAGCTCAGGTGCATCCATGGCACAGCACAGACCTGCCTCCGCTGGGCATAGCTGTGTGAGCCAGGCTGCTGCAGAGCAAGATGGTGCCGAGCCCGTGCGTGACCCATGCTGGAGGAGCTGGACCAGGCAGACGATGGCATGCGCTCAAGTTCCCCACCACTTAATGAGTTATCAGGGCTAGTAAGTTATCACAGACGAACAAAAGCTGGTGCTGCGTGCTGCTGGGCGAAGCTGTGGTTTCAGCAAGGAGCGCAGGCAATCACTGCAGCTCACTGATGGAGCAGCTCCTTACACTGCAGCAAATGACCCTGGCACTGGTTTGCCAACCTCGGCAGCTCTGCTTGAGTACACCTTTCTACTCAGTTAAATTTGGCTCCTGATGACTGAGGCTTCAGCAAAAATCTGGTAAGCAGGAGCATGACTGAACTGGCACAAAAGGGCCTGCACACTCCGGGAAATCCCGTGTACGGGCACAGGTTTCCCCTTGCCCAGGGCCTGCCTGGGGCATCGTCTCGCGCCCCAGGGAAGCAACAAGCAGCCCCCCACGGGTGATCCCCGGCCGGCTCCCTGCTGCTGGGGCCGCATCCAGCCTGCATGTCCCCCAGCCCCGCCCAGGAGGCCTAGGCCCCCCACCCATGCCCACGAAGGTCATGTTTTCGGGCAGGAGGTGCCATCTACACTGGTTGCCAGTCCCCTTGCGACCACGCTTTCTACAGCTGCAGAGGAGCACGTGGCCACCCCTGTGGTGCTGGTGCAGGTCTCTGGGTGGGGAAGCCCTGGGGAGCAGCAACCCAGCAAGGCTGGGGCTTTGTTGCTCTCCAGGTTTTAGCTTCTAATTGCTCCTGGTTTAAGTGATTTAAATGCAAATGATTTTAAAAAAAAGAAGAAATAACCCCTATGCATGTTTTACCCGTTTACCTTCATGCCCCCCCCCCTTTTCCCAGGCTCTGCTGGTGCCTGCACACATGTCCCATCCCATCATCCCCGGGGTCTCCAGAGCTCCCCGATGGCAGTGATGGCCTTGGGTGGCAGAGAGATGCCCTGGAAAAGAGCTGGCTGCCGCAGGGGGTGCTCCATGCCACGGTGAGCTCCCCCTGCCCCAAGATACTGTCAGACTCCCCCAAATTCAACAGTGCATTTAGTTCTTGAGCCAAATATAATTTATAAAACCAATAACTGGAGAAGCAAATATCTGACCAGCGATAGAGGTACCTTCATACTCCATGAATAGACACGTCCTGGGGGGAAGGGTTCAACCCCTTTCTGCAGCCAGGGATGGGCAGCACAGACCCCAAGGGACTCACAGGGGTTACCTGGGCAGTTGGCAGCAGAGAGGCACCGAGGTCACTCATCGCCATCACCTCTCCTCTCTCCCCCTGCCACTGAGGGCCCTGCGCCCCATGAGCCCTCCCGCAGGACCAGCGGTGCTGGGGGGGGTGTCCCAGGACACATGGGGAAGGGTCTCCTGGCAGAGACAGAGCCTCAAAGCAGCAGCACCTGCCCCAAGCGCATCCTGCCTGCGTCAGGAGGCAGAGGCTGCTGAGAGACTCTCCTCTCGCCTGTCATCGGTGCAGCTTCTTCTCTTCAAGGTCCTATTGTGCCCCTTTGAGCACATTTGGAAGCTTTGCCAGACTAATCCTGCCTGGTATCCACCCCCTCTGGACCTGGGAAAACAATGCCAGCCCTTAACTTTCTAATCCCGGCAGGCTGGGGAGCAGCCACACTTTGCTTTGAAGGCAGCCCTGCCTGTGCCCATCTGTGGGGCAGGGCCGGGAGCCTCTGACCTCTGTTGTCATCCCCTGACAGCTCCAG
>NW_008824450.1:119046-122899 GCF_000699105.1 Pygoscelis adeliae
CCCGGGGGGGGGGGGATCCAGGGGATGCAGATGGGGCTGCAGGGACCCCACACCTCTGCTTCGGGGAAGGGCCTGGCTGAGCAGCGCAGGAGCAGCTCGATGCCTGTGCAGTGTCTCAGCTGTCCCCTGGCTGCCGTACAGAGGTGGGAGTTCAGCAGATGGGAAGCCAGGGAAAAGCAGAGGCCAGAGGAGGGAAAACATCCCGACAAACAAATTAAAAGAACCGAAGAGACATCCAAACTCCCCGGCCCGGAGCCTGAGCCAACAAGCCTGGGGGGTCCCCGGCCTCGGCCGTGCTCCGGGATGAAGACGAGCCCGGTCCCGGGGCCGCAGGAGGGCACCATCCGCCCGCTTTTGCCTGCGGCCGGGGGGAGGCGGCTGCAGGAGCACCCGAGGCTCAGCCCCAGCCCGGCTGTCCTCAAAGCAGCTGGGACGTCAGGCTGGGCAAAGGCACGTTAAAGCTGCCTAAATCTACAACCTGCTTCCTAATGCACAGACCCCCCCCTCCTCCTCCTCCAGCATCCCTAACCCCTGTTCACCCCCACAGGGGGATGTATGAGAAGTCGGCACAGATGTCCCTGCACCGGTGACAATGGGCAGGAGGGAGCAGGACCCAAGGGAGATGTTACCCCAGCATCCCACTAAAAGGAAGCGATCCCACAGCACGGGGACCCCCAGCTCCCGAGGGCTCCAGCTCCTGAGGGCTCCTGGTGAGCAAGAGAAACCTCACAGCCCTGGGCTACGTCTCTCCCAGCAGAGGCAACGTTGGTACTTCGGGGTTAGAAGTAGTGCGGTTTGGCACGCACTGTAAAGAAAGGGCTGGGTATCCCGGGCTCATCACCTTCTGGTGATGGGTGCCCACCACAGCCCCATGCTGAAACCCACCAAAGTGTGGTGGGGGCAAAACATTGCTGAATGCCCACCTGAAGTCAACCATGCTGGTTCCCGCAGGACCCCAACCCCATGCAGGGACCGCCTGCCGTCCTGAGTGTAAATGTGCCCCGGGCAAGGCACAGAAAGCCAAGGGACCAGCATGGCGGTAGGTTTGAACAGTCACACCTGACTAGTAGGAAAAGTAGCTGGAAACCCACAGTGGTTCTTGATTCGGGACTTCAGCAAACTCTTGGAAAGACCCGATGGATGGGCTGGGGTCTGCTGTATATTTTTCAAGAAGGTGGAGATGGGGGGAGCATTTTCTGAGAGCTTCTCCAAGCCTTTGCCCAAGCCCTGGCTCCAGCCCCTGCTCACACAGACCACCTATTTCTCCCACAGTGGTAGGAAACAGCCTGGCCAAGACACATCCTGGCAAACACTAATTACTGCCCAGGCTTGAGCACTGCAGAGACAGAGGAGGAGAGGCAACCACCTGACCCCCCCCCTGTCCCCTCTGCAGGGTCTCCAGCACCATCCCCAGCCCATGCCCACGGCAGCCACCTTCCCCTGCACGGTCGAGCCCAGGCACGTCTCCTGTCACCGCGCTGCTTGCCTTTATTTGAAGTGCCTTGCCACTATCTGCCAGTGATGTGCCTCTGTCAGTGGCATTATCCCCCCTGTCAGCGCCCCGGCCGCCCTGCAGGTGTGAAGACAGGATGGTCCTTTGTGTGCGAGCCTTCCCCGGCCACCCTCACCCCCGGCACTGGACTCCCTCCAGCCCTGGCATGTCTCCCCCTGGCTTTTCATCACCTCTCCTCTTGCCCATCACAAAGGGCAGTCCTGTCCTGCATGGGAATGGGAGCCGCAGCGGGCCGGCCTGTGCTGCGCATCACCCAGAGGTTGGTCTCCCTGGCACTGGGCTCCCCACGGAGCGAGGGAAGCAGAGAGCCAGAAGCATCTCCTGAGCAAGCCAGGATGGAGGACAGGATACATCCCTGGAGAGCAGGCTCACAGGGGCTCCTGCACACCTCCTGGTGAGGGGACACCTCCACACCTCCCACCCGCAGCCATGCAGCCAGGAGAGGAGTGATTTTGGGTGTGCCAGTGCACACTCCATCACCCTGCACAGGGAGCAGCCATGCCCCTTGGGTACAGCCCTCCATGGCGCTTCTCAGGGCGGGGAGAAACCTCTTCCTCGCAGAGGGGCTTACTCTTCACTGAGCTGTGTTTAAGAGGCATTTGGACAATGCCCTTAATAATTTGCTTTAACTTTTGGTCAGCTCTGAAATGGTCAGGCAGTTGGACTAGATGATTGTTGTAGGTGCCTTCCAACTGAACTATTCTATGCTATTCTATTCTAATCAGAGCTCTGGAGCTCCAAATGCTCTTACCACCATGAAGGAGCAGGTCTGACTGCCTCCTGTCCTCTGGTTCCTCCTCTTTGCAGTTTCTACCTCATTTCACCACGGAATTTCCACAGGGAGGACAGCAAGGCATTTGTCATTATGCCCAACGGTGTGTTTGCCTGCAGGACACTGGGGATGGTTTGCAAAACAGAGAGAGAAAACAGGTTACATCTAAAGTATTTGCAGCTCTTCCTGTAACAGCAAAAAGTCTGCTTGCAGCCCCTGACCTGGCACACATCACAGCCTGTCTGTTTGTTCAGTGGCCTTGAGATTTACACCTGGCCAGTGGGGACGGGCAGGGAGACCTTCAGTCCCAGCAGAAGAGCAGCCAGTGACCACGCTGCCCTGGCCTCCTGTCCCGGTCCAGGCCAGGGATTTCTGCAGGCTGGGGATATCCTGCTCCCTCTGTTGCAGGACAGCAGGTGCTGCCCAATCTCAGCAAATCCCTCGCTCCTGCCTGCACACACAGCTCCAGCACAAGCTGCTGTGCATGTCCTCCAGCCAGGACAACAGGCAATGGAAAGGGTCAACTTCTCTGTGCTGTGGACTGGTGACCTTGGGTGCTTTGCAAAGCAGTTTTCCCCTCCCCTACTCCAAGTCTGCAGCACTTGGAGGGAGCGTTAAATCACAGTGAGTTACAAGTTTGTTTTGCATCTCATCGGTCCCAAGTTGAGCAGGACTGACAGCCTAAATCCCACAGCCTGCAGCGGCAGCTTGCAGGCAAGCTTCCTGCATGTGGGATGGAGGATGGCTGGTGCTGCGTCTGTGCACCAGGACTCCCCAGGACAGCCTCGCGGTGCTGCTGCCGCTGCTCAACAAAACCTGAGAGCAGCCCCTCCACGCCCATGCAGCAGCTTCGCCCCAGTCTGCCAGTGCAAAAGGGAGATGCAAAGAAGATACCGCTATGTCCTACACCCACACAGAGCATCGGGGACACGTTCAGCCCTTCCAATTTTTGCTGGAGAGCATTGCCCTGGCCTGTTTCCTCACTCCACGCTGTGCTGCACTGCACACCCCTGCTCCAGTCCAGGATCACAAGCCCAGCAGCGCTCAGGCAAGGGGGGGGCAAAGCTGGCACACACTGGCCAAGAGGCAGCAGGATGAGGGGCGCAGGGTTAGGCTGGGGAAAGCTTTCTCCATCGTGCCTTTCCCCTCCCCAAAAACAAACTAGGCAGCTCACTGCGCTCAGTTCCCTGCTGCACTCTCCACTTTCCAAAGCCCTTGCCAGACATCCCTCTGTGCCTCCCCTCCTCTGCAGGGCCCACACTGCAAGCGCCAGCCCTTCCTGTCCTCTGTCCTGCAGATCATTAACTAGCTCTGCTCTCTCTCTTTTTATTTTTTTCTTCTTCCCTTTTGAACATATCAGCCTCATGGAATCAAAGAGGCATTTCAGTGACTCAGGCGTTTCCCATTGCCCTATTCCAGCATCCTCTACTCTTAACGCTGAGAGCTTTTCACGTCCTATTTGGAACTGATAGGAAGCCCTTTCATTGTTTCACTACATGGATATTAACACTGATGAAGGAAATGCTCCATCTGATAACAGAACCGTTGAAAAGAGCACCATTTCCAAA
>NW_008824450.1:122937-128809 GCF_000699105.1 Pygoscelis adeliae
TCAGCCAGACCCAGCATGGCTGGGATGGGCTCCCCATTATTTGCACCTCTGCAGGCTGGGATCTCACATTAGGACCTCCAGAAAATGGGCTCTTCCCTGTCACGGGCACATGACATTGCCCAGGTTTATTCTTGAGATCAATTTGGCATCTTCCAGGCTGTAAGGAAAAGCTGCAATTGCTCTGAGATGCTCTGACTTGAATAGCTCAATGGCCAACAGTGAGGTCAACCCTTGGCTGGAGGGAACACGTCTTGCTCAAGAAGTCAAAGAAGAAAAGCATCCCACCTAGGAGGACATCAACTGGCATTTAAAGCATTCTCTGAGCTGGTGTCAGTTCTACTTACCAGCTTTTAATGAATTAATCCTGAGAGCCCCTCCTGGGGACAAAGCCTCTGACTGGAGCTCAGAAGAGATAGAAAGCCCCTTGGGGGATGGCTACAGAGGAGAGCCAAAAGCTCTGTCTCATGCCCCAGCGCAGAGCACAGCCACCAGCATTTCCATGGGGCTTCCCAGACCAATGACAGCTCTGTCCTACCGAGGGCCCCCCCCAAAACAACACAGGCAGGTATGCAACTTCTCTTCAGGCCATACCCCAAGTAAGGCACCTTCCCAGCGAAACGCCTCTTTCCAAAGCATTTTCATTGTTATGGGACTTTCCGCTCTCCCTGAGACCTCTCCAAAGCTGGCTGGGCACTGCGGTTTTCTGTCACTCCTGAAAGTCATTTCCTCCTGCTGTGGCTGCCCTAATCAATTAGTGACCTATAAATAGCCTCCCTGATTGCATGGTGACATCCAGAGCGCATCGTCACTGCCAGCTTCCTCCTCTACCTGGGGAGCAGGCTTTTTCCAGGGCATGGAGGGCGGGTGGGGAGCACCCCTCTGCCCAGCCCTCTTTAATGCTTCCCACCACCGGGTGACTTTCCGCTCTCTGCCCGTCTCCTCCCGCTCCTGTGCAATGGGACCGATTCAGTTTTCAGCAGTTTGATGTTCTGGTAATACATGGACCAGCACAGAAAGGTCTCTCTCAGGAGCGCTGCTCTGAACTCCTACCTGAGCTCCCTTCAGAGTGGTGGTCACTCCTACACAGTTCCTCCAAAAACCCCATCCCATCCGCTCCTGAGACCATCAGGGTTGGTGCAGCCATCCTGGAGAATGCTCCAGCTTCCAGAAACGATGCTCAACACGGTCCCTGTTTGACAGCAAACCTCCCAATTTACTAGATAGGCCAAAAAGAGAGTCAGGAAGCTTTGGAGGGTCACCCAGCACAGGGACCACAGGGGATTCTGCAGCTGAGATCCAGCCGGGCAGCACCTACCTGGGATGAGCCTCTTCCCACGCTGGTGGCACTCCTCATGTCTCAGGCAGGAGGGCAATGTGTGGCCACCATTGCATGCTTATTGCTGCAGGAGAGCCATCATTAGCTGTCTCTTTCTTCCCCTGTCCAAGCAAAAATAATTAAATCCTATGTTAACAACCAAAACATTTGTTGAAAGAAACACGGGACCAGAGGGAATGGGGTGATCGTGGCTGGCAGGTGTCCCCACTTTTGCCATTATTTCCCTCTCCCAACTGATGTGCAAATCCCAAACCTGATGGGCCTGTCGAGCTTTTGCTCTGCGCTTGTTCAGTTAAATAAGCGATTGAGGGCTTTTGCTTTTGAGTTACTGCAGCAGCCAAGCTCGCTCACAATGGAAATGCAGGAATTCACATTTGTTTTTAAATGTGTATGTATGTAGAAGTGAAATCCCAGGTCATCTACCAGAATATATATATATATATTCTTTATTTAAAAAAAAAAACCTCTATCACTTGGCTCTTGCCTGGGCTGTGCAGCAGAGCTATCCCACAGAAGCAGCTATCTGAGGAACCAAGAGACTCAGCAGTTAAAAGATTTCTTCTTTTTTTGTATCTCGCCTCTGAAGGGCTGCCTCTGGCACCACCGGAGGAAGTCACCCAGTGTTTTGTTCTCGTAAACTGCCCCTTTGATCAGCTGCAATTTTAGCGGATCAAACAGCTCTGAGGACGTAACCGCAAATCCCGGGACACGCTATGACGGGCAGGGAAGCGGTGTCTCCAGCATGAGTTGGCAAAGCCTCGGCCATCACAGCTGGGAAACAGCCCTCCCACCTTGACCCAGCCTGAAACCCCCAGTGGGCATCTCCGAATTGCTGTAATGGCCAGAGACGACAGTTTGGCTGGAGCAAAACTCCTGGGACACGGCTCGATAGCGAGGATCCTGCTCTGCTGGAGTGCTGGACCACAGCCCTGGGGCTGTGCTGCCAAACCCCGGGCACACAGGGGTTTGCTGCACTGTCCTAGCTGGTGCCGACTGCTCCATGGCTGCTTCCTTTTGCCCAGCTCCTTCCCCTCGTTTGGGAACTCATGGGGATCCCATACCTGCTGTCTGGGGCAATCCCCATCCCTGAACAGTGGAGCAGCCTGCTCAGAAATATCCGACCCCACCCTGGATCGGGACACTGGATGAAAGCCAGCCACGAGCCTCAGCAAACCATCCATGCTCATCCTCCTGCGCACACAGAGAAGGGCTTGGGTGGAAAATGAGATCCTGTAGAGATCAGGCTGTACCATAATACTGCATGTTTGATATATTTTTTCCATGTATAAAAAGCAAGTGGCAGGAGCTGAGGACACGGTTCCTCAGGAGGGACCTGAGTGGTCCCTACATCTGGTCTCCCAGTAAAATACTTGAATATACACCAACCCACCATGGTCCTTATGTCTTAAAAGCACATTGGGCTGGGAGCAGCTGCCCTGCAAAGCCAGCTTTCCAACTGTTCTGTGCCACAGAAGTGCAGGCCCATGTAGAGTCTCTGCTGGCTAATAAGGGGTTGAGCACCACGTTGCGCTCTTTCACTCGGTGGTAGCAGCCCTCCGTGGCAGCACTAACAGGCCCTTTTCTCTACCAGGTCAGCTCTTTGTACACACATTTTCAGGGGCCTCAGAAAGCCCAGAAAGTCTGTGAGACTGGCACAACCTGAGCTTTCATGACTGGTGTGCACAGAAAAGTCTGTGTGAGACAGTCAGGTCTCTTGTGCCCCCAAAAAAAGGGAGCAGAGGGGCTGCTGGTGGACTGGATGAGACCAGCCAGCATGGGGGACAGAGCACAGTCCCCCTCCATTCAGCCACCATCCCCTCCATCAAAGGGACACCAGCCTCCATGTTCTGCTCAGCCCACACATCCCTTCTCAGCTAGCTTTTGCCAGCTCTCAGGCTGACGAATACCCATGGCTGCCGGCTCATGGCTAGCGAGCTAATTTGGCTGGGTTTGGTGGTTTTCTTAAATCCCAGCTGCTGGAGTCGGGGGAGCTTTGGTTTGGTTGTGATTTATATTTTTTCACTAAAAACAAGGATATTTTAGCCCTTGGGATTAGAGAAAAAAAACCCATCTCTGGCTCCAAAAAGCAGCAGGCAGATGAAAACAACACCCAAAACATGAATTTTTGTCAAATTCCTTGATTTCTAGTCTTTCACACCAACCACATGGAGCAGGGACAGGTTGAACCCCCACGGGCGGATGCTTGGGTTGGGCAGGGAAACAGGACACTGCCCTTGGATACAACCCTACACAAGATAAAGGCACACAATGTACGAGCCAGGGATGGTGCTGGACCAGGCTGGGTGGGAGCCAGAGGACAAGATCGCTCCATCAGAGGGCTTGCCATGGAGAAGGGTGGCCGCAGATGCCGGGCAAGGAGGCTGCATGCCCCAGGGCTGCCCGCTGCCATGGGCCAGCGATGAGCCCTAGCAGGCCCTTCGCCTCTCAGCATGGACCAGCCTTAGGCATATTTCCACACAGCTGGAGGGAAACCCCAGCTGCAGTCCTGAAAAATAACAAATAATAAAAGTGGCTGTGAGCAGCAGCAGGGCTGGCAGGAAACATTCCCAGTAGCAGCTGCTTCCTGAGTGCGACATTTATTTGATCCCCTGGCACCATGTGGGCCATGCCCCACTCTTTGTTTTCATTAAGAGTTTAGAAAAACAATTCAGCTTTGACTAATTGCTCTTTAAGGTCCCAGGCTCACCCTTTCTCCTCCCCCCACATTTCCTTTCCCAACCCCTCACCCTCCATCTGTGCCCTCCATCCCCTCCAGCCAGCCCCAGTCTCCCCTTCCACCCATGCCACGTAACTCCCGTTGTCCCTGCGTTTCCAGAGGTACCTGGTGTCCCCCAGTGCCAAGTGAGACACATCTTCATGTGCTGCCCCCATGAGCATCCGCCTTTGCCTGCACAGGCAGCACTGGCACAGACACAGCAACACATGCCACGGTGTGCCAAGCGAGCCCGAAACGTCCCCCCGCAGCGATGTCCTGGGTTAGAGCCATGCGCCCCTTGGCAAGGAAGATGAGGCAGACCACTGACAGATCAGCAGCACCATCCAGGACCGTTGTGCTGTGCGTGGACGCCACCCAAATCCTGTGGGCTGGGAGCTGCCCGTGCCCTGCCCAGACCCCTTGCAGGCCTCTTTCCACCTCCAACAGGAGCATGTTGACCTGGGGGAAGCAGCCCTGCGACCCAGCCTGGAGAGGGAGCCTGTTTTGTTGAACCTGTATTTTCCACCCTGGAATAATCAGAGAGAAAAATGTCAAGCCTTGATGTGAAATCCTTGCCACGCCGGGAGGGGGGTTGTTATTGCACAGGACTTGCGTGTTCCCCCCTCACCCCGTGTCCTCACCTGATGGCTTTAGCAGGATTCTCAGGGAAGACGAGGAACCGGAGGAATTCCGGCCCCCTAATTACACTTGCTGGGAGGAATTTGCTTTTGCAATATCCCTGCTGAGTTAACCTAACAAGCATGGAGACGAGCCTTTCTTATTTAATTAGCAGCTCCACCGTGAAGTCCCCTCCACGGCACGCACACACCGGTTCCCCCCTCCTTGAGTACCGCGCCGGTATTTGTTCCTTCTCCCTTCACCCTTTGCAATCCTCTGCGGAAGCTCAAAGCACTTTTATGCCTTCCTACTCCCACTTTCCGGTCCTAAAAAGTGTGCTTGGGTCGAGGCAGTGGCTCCGTTTCCTCGCTCTTTCCTAACAAGCGCTTCCTGCTCCTTGCTGCCCGCTATTATGTGGAGCTCACGAAGCACTGGGATTTCCTTCCCTGGAAACACCACTGGCTCCCGCTATGCTCTCCTCTCCTCGGAGGGCTGGGTAACTCATTACTCCAGCCCTGCAATCTCGGCCGGGAAAGCAGCCGTGCGGGAAACCGCAGCCGCCAGCCGCGCTCCCGCTTCCTACGGCGGCAGGTTGGCAGAGGGCTGACCCCTCCGTAGGGGGAGGATCGGCCAGAGGAAAGCTGGCGGTGGGGTTTTGGTTTTTCTTTTTTTTAGCAAGTGGGACTTGCTGCTGGACTGAGGTGGCAGGGACACGGGGACCGCGCTCACATGGGCTTGCTGCAAGCTGTTTCGGAGTCATCAAAGCCCGTGCGCTCAAGGGGCTTGGTGAAGCTCACAGGTAGAGCTTGGTTTTCAAACAGGGATCAGTCTGCTTCCGGGTGTGCTGTGAAAGGTAGCCAAGGCAGCAGAGAGATTGCTGGTAGGCCAGGCTTAAGCTGGCAGGCTTACGCTTCCGGCACCTGCACTGCCAAGGAAAAAATATTGGGGGTTTGCAAGCTGAACCAGACTGACCCTCTCCCGATGGCAGAGCTGCACTGCAAAAACCCTGCAGCAAAGAGGCTTGCCCTATTCACCAGGATAGTTAGACTTGTACTAGAATGAGAGATAACAGAAAAATAAGTTTTCTGGGCCCAGAGTATATATTGCACTGGCCTCGCAGTGTTGATTGGGAATATGAGATTTTCCCCTGCTGTGAACTGCGGGGCTTCAATTGCTCTGGTTTACACTCCTAAGCCATGTTG
>NW_008824450.1:128857-130232 GCF_000699105.1 Pygoscelis adeliae
TTTCTATCCAAAAGTTGCCCAGTGGGACTTTTTTCACCACCTGTACCCATCCGCTTTTCCCCTTTGCCAGCTGTGCCAGCCCAGCTCGGAAGCGGGGGCTCCTCCGGCCATCCCACTGCTCGCACTGCCACTAACAATGCTCAGCGCCATCCAGAATGGCTGTTACAACACCTCCGAGCACCCCAAGAGGGAAATCTCACCCACACACTGAAAGAAAAGACAGGGCAACAGAGCAGCAGTGTCGCAACCAAGGGCAGCAGTGGTGGAGCAGTGTTTTTTGCACGGCTGCAAGATGCCAGAGGAAATGCAGCCAGGACACAAGCGCTGGATGGGCTCTCTGGTGTAAGGGTAAACTTGGACATGAGTAATGTGCAGAGGATTGAACTCACCTGGTGGTCTGTCAGAGGAGAACAAAGCTGAAAACCCTCTCGGAGACGTGTTGTTGTGGCAAAGCAGAGGCCTGGCTTGTTTAAGCGACACATTGATTAATTGAACATTATGTGGGCATAAGCAAGGGGGAATCACAGAGATCTAGGAGGAAAGCAAAGGTAATAATAATTATTATTAATCAGTTGAGGTCTTACTGGCTAAAGCACAAACACCTTAAAGGAAATAGCCCAAAGCATAGGTGTGGAAGAGGTTCTGGGAGAAGAGAACAAAGTCTCATCTCGCTGCCTGGATTGCAGTCAGCAGGATAGGCAGGAGGAAACCCCAGCTGGAGGGGGCATGCTAAGAAGCCCCCCTCTTGGCTGTAGCCCTACTGGTAGATGTGGGTGGAGGAGAGGAAATAATGCTGTCCCTTAGGCAAGGGTCCATTGCCAACTGTCCTAATACATGGCAGCTTAGGTTTCTCTGGGGCCAAACCCCAGGAGGTGCAGAGCAGAGGTGCACAGGGAGACAGGTCCCCTGCAGGCAGCATGGGTGCATGGCATGGAGGAGACGTGCTGAGATGAGCCTGCGATGGGAGAGGAGCAATGGGGCACTGCCATGGGGGCATGGGGCTCTGTCTGGGACTCGTTGCCATGGGGCACTGCTCGTTTCCACACCGAGGTCACCTAAAACACGCATGTGCTGTCTACTGTTGCAGTTAGCTGTCATCTCACCTCGGCATAACTGTCTGCCCATTGGGGTGTGATCATCACCAGAGGGACCGCAGCTGGGACCCGTGCCCGGAGCACCCTCAGGATGGCTGCTGGGCTGCATCCTGCCCCTCACTGAGGCCAAAGGCACCAAGCATCACTTTGCTCCCATCCCTGAGAGCAGGGGCCTTGCAGCCCCCGGGCCGCATCCAGCCCGGTGGCAGGCGCTGCTCGGGGCGGAGGCACTCCCGGCACGCCGCAGGAAGCATGACTCGGGTTTCCAGCATGCAGGAATG
>NW_008824450.1:130313-138941 GCF_000699105.1 Pygoscelis adeliae
AACGCACCCAGCCTGGCCACCAGCACTGTCCAGGTGGCAGAGGGCTGGCGCAAGCCACAGCCTCACTCTTCCCCTTCCCCTCTAGTTTGCACTGCTGCTGGAGCACAGAGCTTGTTTTCTTTCCATAGGGATATGAAAGGGAATGGGACAGCAAAGGCAGAGGGAAGGAATGGCACAAGCCTTGGCAGTGGGAGACAACATCAACATTTGAGGCCATGGGGAGTGTAAGTCAACCCATCCTGCTCGGTGCCTGGGCTTTTGGGGCAGGCCCTCTCCATGGAGATCGTCTAGCATACTCCCACCCAATTTGCAGCAGCATCAGCCAAGCAGAGGGTTCATCGCTGCAGGGTTTGGGCTCCTGGAGCTGTGCTGACCGCCTGGTGGGAGTACAGCGCTTCATTCCCCTTGCCATCCAGCCTGCCCTCCCTGCCCATTGTACATCCATCCCAGCCCAGACCCGCTGTTTCTTGCTCTTCAACATCCAGATTCCTCTCCCAGCCCTGAACACTGTCCCTGGGGGGATGCTGTAACCTCCTTGGGACCCACCTTAGCCCCAAAACTGCTTGGAAACACCACAGATCAAATCTCACTGCTTCCAGCCCAGCTTCCCTCACACCACCTGGTCTCACCTTGACCCCATCTCTGCAGTGGAGATGTCTCCTTATTGGAGGGCCCTGCAAGGTCCCCTCTTTGCAGCTCAAGCCTCATCCCCAATGCTGGTCCTCTCCTCATAGGGCAGCCCCGAGCCTCCTTGCCCTTTCCTCCTTTCACCTCACTCTGAGGACCGGTAAATTCACCCCACTTGGCTTCTCGGCATCCCCAGCCCTTCCTTGACACTGCGAGCAGGCATCAACCGCATGCTTACACCCTGCCATGGGCATCACCCGACAGCTAATGGTCTTCCCTGGGCCAGACAGCGGCCACCCGGCTCTGCCACAAAACACCAGGGATGGCGGTCCCCAGCCAGACACCAAATCAGTGTTACTTAAAATGCATCTCAGCTGGCTGGGCAGGAGCATCGTGCGCTGTACTAGGCAACCACCTAATCTCCCCAGAGACAGTCCTTCAAGGCTGTTCCTGTTCAGGCGCTGATAAAAATCTGACCAAGATGTTTTCAACAGTAAGCCAGGAGTGATTACAAAGCAACCGTCCCCTACCCTCCAGCTGGGAAAGCTCAGCCTGGAGTTTTCTTTAGAAACATGTGGATTTTTAAATTTTTTTTTAATTTTAATCTTTGGTGCCAGCATGACCTGTTGGTGGGGGAGTCCCAAACGCGGCTCCTCGGGACTGGCAGGAGGGAGAGGGATGGACTGGAGGAGAGGCAGAGCTCTCTTACTTGGGCAGCAGTGAGTAGGGACTGGACCTAGGCTCATCTCCAACAAAACCAGGCAACCTCTTTGCCTTTGGGAGAGCTCTGCCCACACTAACCCCCAGGGAGCAGGGTGAGGAAAGAGAGGACAGCAAACCAAATCAGAGCAGTAGCTCCTGAGGTGGGTTTTTACCTCCGGTTCCCTTTGGGTGCATGCACGGCACAGGTATGGTTGCACTCGCATCTCAGGTGATAAGTAACCCCAATGCAGACACATGTATCGGGCATCCCAGCAGTGCCTGCAGCAGCTCTGCCATGTAGAAAGGCCAGCAACTGCATCTGTCGTGGCCCATCCTTCTCCACCAGGCCCTCACACCAATGGTGTTTGCCACAGCCCCGTGCCCAAGTGCTGTGCCTGAAGGACCTGCACAGAGCGTTGTGCTCATCCCTACCTGTTCCTTCTTGTCGTCGGCAGTATGAGAGTGCAGCAGTGGGCTGGCTCCCCAGAGGGGTGAGAAGTCCCATCCTTGGAGGTTTGCAGGACTTGGCTGGGCAAAGCCAGAGCTGAGCTGCTCTCGTGCTAGCTCCAGGAGCGGCTTCCAGCCAACATCTCCAAGACTGACCCTCGTCCACTGCTGCTGTGCCAGCTGAAAAGACATCTGCCCTGGAGCTGCGGGCAAAGCTGCTTACGTGATGGATCCCGGATTCATGTTGGTGAAACTCTTGAGGCTTGACAAAGACCTACACTGCAATAAAATGAGTTAAGTCACCCCAGGTAGCTTTGACCCCCTTGGCCGGGGAGGTATAACACAAACCCATCAGTACAGAGATGGGCACTGCCATCAAGGCAGGCAGCACCCAGGCAGAGCAGGCAGCAGCAGCCGCATGTCCATGCTGGACGCTGCACGCTCTCCAGGGCCAGGGCTGCCACGTGCCTGTACAGGCAATCCTCACTGTGGCATCAGCTCATGACAGCTCCATGGTACCAACACCCAGCACTGCTTCTGCAGCTCATGGGATTTATGTATGCAGTTAGCCATTAATTAAAAACAACAACAACAAAAGTCCTATCACAGATAAAGTGTTTGGCATGGGGGTGGAGGAGACGGCATTTTCGGATGGAGGACTTAAATACCTTACCTTCCCTTTATAGTGCTGCCAACCCACAGCACAAAAGTGTCAGTGCATAAAAACCATTCTGTGAAATTCAGCAGGCTCATTAGCCAAATGCATTAAGGGTGAAAATTGACCAAAACACCCTGGAAAGTAAATCACGTCAAAAAAAAAAAAAAAAGTCCTGGATAAACGTGAGTGTGACATCAAGATCCCAAGGAGAACAGAACTAGCCCAGCACTGGGACACGAAATCCTCCCCAAGCAGCTCTGTCACTGCCACTGTGAGTTTGGCTCAGCCTCAGGGTTGGACTCAGTACATGCCACGACTGTGGTCTGGCTAAATAAAGGATTTAATTAGCACTTCAACTAGCAGAGAAAGTATCACTAGCTGATCTTGGGGAGCAACAGGTACTTTAAAAAACAGTCTTTTTTTAATCTCAGAGCCGCAGGGAAATTACAAACCAGTCACTTGACAATCAGAGGAAAATTAAAAGTCCAACTTCAGTGACAACAAAAATAACCCAAAGTCATGATGTGCAATAAACAGCACAGGGACCAGAAGGCTCTTTAAACAGGTTTTTTAATCTCCTCTCCCCTCTGCTCATAATATTGCCTTTATTATTTTCTGATGTGGAGCCTGATTCTCACAAGTGCAGCGGATGCTGACAGCAGGGTAATGGAGCGGCGGCAATTTCTTCCAGGCAGACCTCAGGGATTTAATATGCCTGCAGAGAGCAAGATGGGCGAGAGGCAGCTTGGAGGGAGAGGATGAGCTGGGCCAGGAGGTGCCGTGCAATAAGGTGCAATAAAGCCGCGGTGATAAAGAGCCTGCCACGCCAAGCAGGGTTCGTCAGCGATGGGTGAGTGATGGCTGCTCGCACCAGCGCTTTGTCCCTTCCCAGTGCTCTGCGGTGTCTGCCACAGCCGTTGAGGTTGGTGGGTAAAGTGCCCCAAGGACAGGGATGGATAGGGGTGGTGACACCCATGTCCTGTGGCCCTTTGCCCACGTCTGCCCGTGGTTTGAAGGTTGCCAGTCCATCCTCACAGCCCTTGATGATCTTGCCAATCCAGGAGGCCTGGGCTTGTTGCACAAGTGTCCCCTTGCAGCCAAGGCCCCACTTATTTGGGAGGGCAACTAGCAAGAGCCCCAGAGAACAGAGATGCAGGATGGGAAGGGGATGCCCCATCGCCAGCCCAGACGTTGCCTCCAGGAGCCTCTCTGCACATGGGCAGGTAGACTCCTGCTCCCCGTTTGGTGTTGCTCATCCAAAGGGTTTCCTTTTATTTGAAAAAAAGCCAGCCAGCTGCATAGGAACAGTGTGGATGTCCTTGTTCCTGCAAAAACCTCTGATCCTCTTCCCTCCTCTGGCTTTGAGTCCCTACAGCATCCTCTGACCTGCACAACATCCTTCTCCTGCAAGGGAGATACCTGGGGTCTCTGGCTGCCACAGCTCCTTCTCACACGTGTTTCTGGTGCCAGATGTGGTGGCACAGGCTGTCCCACGCTAGAACAGTCTGATTGAGCACACTGCACTGACTGCCACAGAGGACAGCCTGGGCCACAGAGCCCGCAGGAAGGTCTCTGCTGGGTTAAGAAAAAGGAAACCTGTTGAGATCTGAACAGCAGCTTTCACACTCCCAACCCATGTCTGGCTTCTCAGTGCTACTGTAACCATCATCTCTGCCATGTTTCCCCACTGAGCTTTGCATGGCCACTCACAATCACACAGATTTTGACCACTGACGCGAAACCAGCAGCACTGAGAGACACTGAAAAGGAATATTTAACGGTAGGACATAAGTGGCAATGCAACAGATCTGGTCTGAACAGCAAAGGGTGCCGGAAGAGAAGTCATATCCCATCTACCCGCACACAAGAGCACCCACTGCAAGGGAAAGCTCTCCTGGTGCCTACAGCCCCTGCACTGCCTGCCTGTGCCCTTCTGCCTGACAGCAGGACACATGACTGCGGCTGGAGTGATGGATGGGGCCGGAGTCTCTCTTTAATAGTATCTCACAGTGGTTTCCGTAAGTTGATGGAGATTGCACAACACTACCAACTGCCATGCCGGATATATTTTGCAACCAGGGCTTCTATGCCACATCTGTAGGATGATATGCCAGAGCCTTCTGAGGAGGTCTGGGGAAGTTTGAGCACAGGAAGAAAAAAAGAAAAAGAAAAGGAAAAGAAAAAAGTCAACAAACTTTCCATAGCAGCTATTTTGGTGAGGCACCCTGGGGTGAGGGGAGCTGGCACCAGCCAGCTTTGGAGGCACAGCAGCCTGGTAGGCTTGCTCACAGCTCTGCCTATCCCCAGCAGCTGGGAGAAGGCCCCTCGCCCATGAGTGGGTGGCAGTGCACCGTGAAACGCCCAGACGGGGGCTGCAGACACGGCCTTTGCTCACCAAGGAGTAGCTGCAAGACAGAGCTTGAGGTGGCACCAGCCTCCCTGGGGAAGAAGTGCTGTTGAAGCACGATGGAGGCATTGGCCAGCTGCCAAGGGTGGCTGTGGGCTGTTCCAGCTGATAGCCCTGGGAAGCACCATCCCTGTCACCCAGGTTCAGTGGCTCATGCCAGAGGGTGAAAGCTCCCATGGCCAGAGCTCACACCATCTCCCATCTCCTTGGCCTCTTTCTAGAAGAGGGAAAGGGACTCCAGGATACATGGACTGGGCTGGAAGATGCTGGTGAAGATGTTCAAAGAGGCACCAGCCCAGCTGGTACCTCACATGTCCTGGACACCAGCTCCAGCAGCTCCATGGCAGAAGCCCACAGCAATGACCCAAAGAAACATTGGTTCTCAGCATCAACCTGCACATTGGCATTGCATCGCACAACCCTCAATCTTAAAATACACGGCAAAATCCCAAATGCAAACTAGCACACCCCACAGCAAGCATCCCCACAAAATTACCTTCTTTGGAAAAATGTTGGGCCCAGCAAAAGAGCCAGCATGTTGACTCCATCAGATTAAGGAGGCCAAGGAAAGAAGACTCCACGATCGCTGTGTTCCTGGATTCAGACATGCAACCCTCAGCTCCTGATTTAGGAGGAAAGAGATAATCCCTGACACAGGGGACGTGAAGGACTCTACAGACCAAAACAGGCCATGGGGAAAGGAGCACCCTGCAGGGGCAGGACTGCAAAGGCACGGGCTGGCTTCCCTGTGCCATAGCCACTCATCAGTGAGGAGTTGTGGGTGCAGGAGGAAACATGGAGCAAAGGCTTCAAAGATGCTCAGGGCTTAAGTGGCCGAAAATCAAAGTGCTGGGACACTTTTTCAGCCTGCACTTGACAGTGGGGATGAGATAACATCAGAAATGCTGAGTGGAGAGAATCTCTTGCAGAAGATTGATTATGCCAGCAAGGAACAAGCCAAAACCAAAAACATCACATCAACCTCTGTCCCCCTGGAGCTGAGCTCTGCCATGTGTGGGACCCCTACATGCTGACGAATACGGGTCCAGTCATAGGATCCCCATCACTGATGAGCCAGACCCAGTGCTGTTCACATTGTGGATCTCCCTGCTCCCACCCCAGGACTGGCCCAGCCAGGGAACAAGCAGCTCCTTTGTCCCCAAATCTAATGGATTGAAGACCCTTCATGTACCAGCTAGGTTTCTCTTGTTCTTCATGAGTGTTAAGGAAACCTTATAAAAACCCAGTAAGACACAACTCAGTGGTAGATCTGCTAAGGACTCCCCAGGTCTTTTGCAACTTATTCATTTTCCCCAGCTCTGCCAACACATCTCAGTCCTACCTGGGCTCAGACCTCTGAACGACCATAACCTGAGCATAACCAAAGAGCAGAGAGTTTATTAAGCAGAGGTGTCTCACTGCCACGGGATGGGGAAGGTCTTACCGAGTTACCTCTTGCCTCAGGGTAAATGCACCTTAGGTGCCTTGTTCCCGTTGGCATGAGGGAGAGGACGCACTATGCTGCTTTTTTCAGTTGCTTGCTCTGGAAGTGCTCTTCGGCAGCAGTCGGCACTCCAGCTGCAGGGCAGATGTTAGCAGCCCAGGAGAAAGCTTGCGGTCTCCCAAGGGTGGCCATTGTGGGTGAATCCACCAGCCAGCCCAGCTGTAGAACTGCCTGCCCTCCCACCACCTAACCCAGCAATCGCCTGACTGGCCCCTTTCCTCACAGACCCTCCTCTCCTTAGAGGCAGCTGGAAGCAACTCCCTTTTCCCTTTTTCAGAAGGGGTCTGGACTCCCAGATGCTCACACCAAGCAGTGGGCTCACTTATTTGTCTCCTCCAGTGCCTCCCGCTATCTTGCAAGGTCCATCCTTGTTGTAGGGCTGCCTACATTTGCCCACACAGCTCAGACCAGCATCACCCCATGCTGGGTACCTTTGCCTGTGGATTTGCCCAACAGCTTAAATCGGATGCACTGGAGTCCTTGCACGCTCTTGTAAGCCTCAGCCACCCCAGTGGTGCCTCGGTGGCCTGGCTAATCCTGATCACACCAGCTGTGCCTGCGTCCTCTCATTTTAGATGTCTTGGTGCCACCTTTAGACAAGCAGGTATCCAGCTCATGAGCTGAAGCAAGGCTTCCCTCTCCCCTGAATTGCATGAGTGAAACAAAAATGGGGTCATCCTCATGCTAGGAACTTTCCCCTCATTTTGAGGAACCACCTGCAAACATGCAGGCAGCAGAGCTGGCTGCTCCCCGGAGGAGCAAGCACCAGCTTTCCTTTGATCCCTCAGTCCAGCCTGATTTCACCCATTCAGAGGTGCAGATAACCCACCTCTGGCCACCTGGGATGCACTGCCCAGCCCCTTCACCCAAGGCCAGACCTCCTCAGCACCGCCATGCTAACGGTCCCCATCACACTCTCCTTATGATGCCATCAGCAATACCCACCAAGTTAGTTACTATTTGTTACTGCTGCTGCCTGGTTCCCTCTGAGCAGGTTAAACAGTCAAAATGGTCCCTGGGGGGCCTGGGCTGAAGGCAGCGGGACTGGGCACGTCCAGAGTACAAGCATCCAGATCCACTTGGGAATGGGGACCGCAAACAGGACCCATGACACAGGGAGTGAGGATGTTGGAGGAATAACACGGAAAATACTGCCTTCAAATTTCCATACGCTTGGGCAGGGGGGGGAAGGAAAGAAAAAAGGGAAGGGAAAAAAGTATCCTTTTCAAAGCAAGGATGTGGTAAGGCCCAAACAGCCTCCCCTGACACACGAGCCAGGATGCAGAGGTGCTGTTTTTTCCAGGAGGAAAGGAGGGATTTTGCCGTCTCCTCTATTTAATGAGGAATTCATCTTACCTCTCTGCAGGCGAGGGCGGCTCAGCATAGCCAGCACCACAGCTCCACATCCCCAGTCACTGCCCTGTGCCTCAGTTTCCCCACCAGTAAATCAGGTTGATGCTCATCTATGGCAGAGCCATGTGGCAAGGCTTAACCCACAGCTGTCAAGCCCTCGGAGGCCTTTACGCCTTCCACCATCAATCACCATATAACATACGAACACGGGGTTTTTGCAGTGCAAAGAGCAGGTCCCAGGCAGGGAGACACACTGCCCTTCGAGGCTCAGACCCTCTCCCCGCTCACCTCCCCTCCTCCAGCAACAGGCTCTTTTCCCTCATCTCCTTCCTGCACAGGCCAGAAATGGAGCCAAGCTAATAATTCAGATGACAGAATTAAACTGATCCTGATTAGAAAAAGCCTTTACCCTGAAGAAAGCAAAATCTGGCTCTGTGCTGCCTGTAATCCAATAGTCTCCCACGGCCACCGCAGCAAACCCGAAACCTGCCTCCAGGCAAAGACACTTTGTCTTGAAACAAGGGAAGTTAAATGTGTCTTAATGGGAATTTTGACACATTTTGCTTTGATTTCACTAATGTTACAAAAGTAGCTGTTAGAAAATATTTCAGCCTCCTCCCCCCCCCCCAGTGAGGGGCCGGGTCCTCGTGTGTATGGACACACTGCCCAGCCAGGCCCTTCGGAAAGGGATTGTGGCTACAGGGAGAAGTGGGACTTGGTGCCAAATCTCCCCACACTTCCCTGGGTGCACCTATTTCATTATGGGTCCATCAGGGAGCCAGCAACCCTCCAGGTCCCCCAGTTTGCAATGACACCTGTGGGGCAGCCAGCAGCACAGATGGGACCTGTTCTTGTCCCCTGTCGTGGTTTAACCTCAGTCGGCAACTGAGCACCACCCAGCCGCTCGCTCACTCCCCCACTGCCCTGGTG
>NW_008824450.1:139302-146965 GCF_000699105.1 Pygoscelis adeliae
GGAAGCTGAAAAGTCCTTGACTAGCGTAAGCACTACCTAGCAACAACTAAAAACATCGGTGTGTTGTCAACATTATTCTCATACTGAATCCAAAACACAGCACTGTACCAGCTGCTAGGAGGAAAATTAACTCTATCCCAACTGAAACCAGGACATCCCCTTATACGGCCAAAAAAAATGGGGTCTAATCCAGGTTGAGGGTCCCGGGGTTGCCAGTGGTGGGGTCTGGCACGGCACTCGGTGGGCACTGAGGATACAGGGCTGCATCGTAGGCATCCCACGGGGCCCACAGAAACACCATCACGAGATGCAGGGAAAAAAGGATGCATGGGAATTGCTGCAAGGGGAGATGCTAAGCCAGCACCCACCTGCGAGACCTTTCAGGAGGCAAAGGCAGGTTGTCCCCAACATGCCCCAGGGCAAATGAAGATCCTTCTCTGCCTGTTTCCACTTCACTTGCATTATTCGGGTGCGATGGGGCGGTCACTCCTTGCAGGAGCAACACTGGCTCTGCATGGACATTGCATTGACCAAGCAGCAGATGCTGAGCCCCATTGCTCCCATGTCCACAGGCACTGCAGGAGAAACACCTATGGGAGCACAGGGACATGCCACTGCCATGCTTGAGATCCCCCTCACCCCCATGGAGCCTCCTGGCAGCCCCACCTGGGGTTCCCCTCCCCTCCCATTTCCAGCCCCAGGCTGGTGTTTCTCATCCGCCCCAGACAGAGCAGGGTTGGATTCAGTGCAGGCAGGATGGTGAGCCGTGCACATTAGTAATTTCCTGAGGTTTCAGTTATTTCGTTCCATTTGGCACAAAAACAGTAGCTGGTGCTTCCCTGCTCCTCAGTGACTTGGGGCCAGGGAGACCTCCTATATGTTAAATGAACCCCACTGACATTTCAGGTGCATTTAACCCTGAAGCACCTGGGGAAACGCACCAGGAGGGGGGGCAGATGCCTCCCACAGCAAGGCACTAAGGTGTTGGTAAAACCCTGGGGCAGCAGGAGCAGGACATGCTCTCCCTGGCATGTGGGAACTCCTCCACTCCACTTTTGCAAACAAGAGCATCCCTGATGGATGTAGTTTGGATCTTAACTGCAATCCCAATGAAACGTGCCACATCGCTCCTAGTCCCAGGCACTTAGTGGACAAGAAGCAGGATTTCCTTGGCTTTCCAGCCCCAGTTCAGCCAGGTGGTCACCTTACAGGGTTTGCAGCACATCCCTGGCTGAGCTTTGGAGTGGAGCACTCGGGTACCTGCTGCAAGGCTGCTGCACAGACTGAACTAGGAGGAGGGGGGGGAAAAACCCCTAATGCAGTCAGGACAGCACTAATTTTAGCAAGGCTGAATGCAAGTACCCCAACTGGTATAAATCAAACAAACAAACAGCTGGGGCTGTGGGGTTGCAGGAGGAATCTGTGCACCTCCTCAGAGATGGTGTTTACTTGCCGCAGCTTTTCCTTTCCCTGCTCTGGTGGCCCCATCTCCACCCGGCCTGCCACAGCCCACATTTGTAAGCTATTTTTTGTTGTTTTAATGCAATGGTGCAATTCTAACCCAGAGCCTCAGATTGTCAAACAGTTTTTCTTTTCTTTTCTTTCCTTCAGAAAAAAAAATACAGCTGAACTAATTTGATGAAAGGGGAAAATAAAACGTAAGCCAGACTAAACACATGCAGTTCCTACCTACAGCCAGGGCCCAGCTTCTCCCGGGCCAAAGTCAACACACGTCAATTTTTAACATGACAGGGCTTTAAAAGGGAGGTTTGAGCCCTGGATGAGAGGCGGCTGGAAAACATTAATAACAAGGTCTGTCAATTAAAGGCAGGCATGACAAGCCACCAAGACAAGGGCTGGGGGGTTTCCCTTCCTTCCCTTCTCTTCCCTCTTAATTTAGTGAAAAAAAGTGATTTATGAAGAAATCCCTCAATTCGTCAAAAAAAATGCAGCCATGTTACCAAATGAAGGATGGGCTTTGTTTAGGAGCCCTGAGAACAGCCCAGCAGGCAAGGTTCAAGATCAGTGGGTGAAGGAAAGCACTTCCTCGAGGGATGTTCCCAGCAGCCCCACTGATCCCAGTGTGGTTGCTCCCAGTTCACCTGTGCACACTGGGGAAGAGCAGCAGCCCAGCTGCCTCCTCCGGAGCATCACCATCCAGCAGGATTTGCAGTTACTGTGCCCAGCTGACTAGGTGGTGATGCGTCTGTTGTACTGGAAATGACTATTTTGGGCTCTGGCAAAAAAAAACCCTGCTTTTATCAGCCCTGTAGGAAGCATTTCTATGGCTTCTGTGGGCTGGGCAGGTTTCTGTCCCAAGCCACCCACTGGGCTCCAAAACAGCTGGGAAAAACAAGGGAAAGGGGCAGAGCAGCAGCAGCCCAACCAGCCTTTGGAAATGAAGGCAAAAGTGAGTGGGAAGATGGGTAAGGGGGAGTGAGTGTTTCATTAGGGGGTGGAGGGGGAAAGGGCTTTTCTCCTGAAGTCCGAAAAACATCCACCCACCATGCTGGGAGGAGGTTCCCATGCTCCGAAGAACCAGTGTCGGCTTTCAATCCAGCAGGATTTGCAGTTACTGTGCCCAGCTGACTAGGTGGTGATGCGCCTGTTGTACTGGAAATGACTATTTTGGGCTCTGGCAAAAAAAACCCTGCTTTTATCAGCCCTGTAGGAAGCATTTCTATGGCTTCTGTGGGCTGGGCAGGTTTCTGTCCCAAGCCACCCACTGGGCTCCAAAACAGCTGGGAAAAACAAGGGAAAGGGGCAGAGCAGCAGCAGCCCAACCAGCCTTTGGAAATGAAGGCAAAAGTGAGTGGGAAGATGGGTAAGGGGGAGTGAGTGTTTCATTAGGGGGTGGAGGGGGAAAGGGCTTTTCTCCTGAAGTCCGAAAAACATCCACCCACCATGCTGGGAGGAGGTTCCCATGCTCCGAAGAACCAGTGTCGGCTTTCACCTAGGGGAGCAGGTAAAGATTCAACCCAGAGGGAAACGGCAGAGATTCATTTCACCTTCAACACCTAAATAAATACTGTATCCACAGACACACACTCTGCACAGTATATACCGTGCCGGTGTGCATTACACATCCACACAGCACAGGAACTGGCTGGTGGACCAGCTCCAATATCCCCCACTGTAGTATCCTGTCCCCAACAGTGGCTTGGCCAGATGCTCCAGTGGGTCTTAAGAGCCCACAGCAGTCAAACATGACCTGCTCTGCCTCCCAGCATTGACTGTCAGTCTCTGAAGGGGAGAGGACGTTCCTGGAGACCCTCCAGGTACAGGCATCATGTCCACCCGCTGACCTGACAGCTGCCTGTGCTGGGCCAGAGCAGCACACTTCAAGGGGCTGCTTGAATGTGCAGCGGCTTCGAGGGCCAGGGGTGCAGAATGCAGCTCTGCCGCTTTGTGTGCCACTTGCCAGAGCATGGGGGGTGAGCTGGGCTCCAGCCCTGGTCTCAGGTTGCTTTTCACTTTCTTTGGCCCAGCGAACAAAAACCTCCTTTCAACACGCATGGGGTTCACTTTGCAAGGATGGCCAGAGCCAGCCCAGGCTGATTTTTTCAAACAAGTGCCAGGCCTGGCTCCTGAGGGCATGAAAGGCTCCTGGGCTCTACTAGATACCATCTTCCTCTCTGCTGGGTGCAAAACAAAGTTATTTGGTCCTCTTTTGCTCAGGGGCTTGTCTCCATTAAGGTCTGTTCCTTAGCACAGACCAAGAGCAACATGCTAAGAGAAAGCAATGGGGAAGGTGAAGCCGGTGCCTTCAGCCCAGTACAGACTAAATGCACTGAGGATGCATAAACCCTGCAGAAAAGCCCGTCCCTGAGCTCCTGTGCTGGGCACAGCCACGCCAGTCTTCCCTGTTTGGGGCACGCCAGCCTTGCTGCCCAACTTTGGCCACCGCCACAGCATCATGGGCCACTAGGCCAGGCACAGCCCACCCATGCTCAGCACCCCAGAGCCAGGGCAGGCAAGAGGAGATGATGTTCAAGTCAAGCCAGGCGCTCCTGTCCCAAGGAAACAGCCACTTTCATCACCAAAAAGCATTTGAAGGCGGAGCTCAGAAACCCTTCGGCTGTCCCTGCTCTGTGCCCACAGCTTCTGGGAAGTGCTTCATAGACGCATCCCACCGCCACGGCCCCAGCAAGGTGGCTGTTGGCAGCACTAGTGGCATCTTTGCAGGCAACGGCTGGAAAACACTGTCCCGAACAACGGGAGCACCTTGGCTGAAGTCAATAGCAGCTGCCTGTGCTCCTTGCGATAATCATTTAAATTGTTAGCTCCGGTGGCTGCTACCAAGCCCCCTTCGCCTCCTCCACTGGGCGAACGCCGGCTGTCAGCTCGCTCCCGGCCCTGCGCTTCCCATGACAAAGCAGGAGCAGCAGTGTGCGGCACAGGAGGAGCACTGGGGCACAGGTAGATGGCACCTGGGATGATTTATGCCTTTGCAGCAGATATATTGTTTGGGTTTTCCGAGATACGCTGTCAGCCACAGCTCAGTGGACAACAGCTCGGAGGAAACTGAACCAGGGGAGCCGATCGCTCTGTGGCCAGCACAGACTATCCATACATCTCAATCCCCATGGCTGCCTGCTGTCACCGCACTGTCACCATGCCCGCGCTGTCCTCAAGCACACAGGTCCACCCCCAGCCATGTTTCACACGCGCTGCTCTCATTGTTCTCCAAATATCCAGCACAGCCTCCCATGCTGTCCTCATCCTCCTCCCCTCCCCTTCCAGGCAGGCAAAGCAGTCCCTGCTCCCCGCGGTATCATCTAGCAGGATCGCACAGCACAGGGGAAAAAAAATTGAAGGAGAGCCCTTTTAAATCAAGTTCACGCCCTGCATCAAGAAAGGTTAGACTTCCCACTCCCCAGATAAAGGATACAGATGTTAAACTGATGCCACATTTGATCTCAGCCAAAAGGCTAAGAGGGTTTAAAACATTCATTCATCTCAAGCTGTAAGCAAAGCTTATTCTCACTAATCTCGATAATTGCTCCACTTCTCCCCATCACGAGGAGCAGCCATGCGACGGCAAGGTTTCCTTCCTCCACGGGACCCTGCTCAGAGCAGAGATCAGAGATTTGCAAGAGATTCCCTCTTTAAAGAGGTGCTGCTGGGAATGCTGGGCTGGATTCAATGGGATTGGGCTGGACTCGGAGCAGGATCTGGCCCCAGACTCTTCCCACTCGAGGTGAGCATCTTGGATCCAAGAGCATCGGGGCTGTTGGCGTCACTGTAAGACCAGGAATGTACAAAGTCACGAGGGATCAAGAGGACTTAAATCCTTCTCAAACTCCACAAGATCTTTTCAGACACAGCAATGGGGACGAGGATAAATTAAGCATCTTCAGTGCGGTATCAAGTGAACAATTAGCAGAGAAAAGCTGCCCACGAGGGCCTGATGGAGCAGAGCAAGGAGATTTTCTTCCCAGAGATGTCTGCTAGAAACAGCCTGAAACTTTTCCATTTCTGTTGCCTTTTAATAGCAAGGTCAGCTCCTTTCTTCCTACCCTGACATCCTCCATCAGGGCCTCTTTCTGGGAACTCGCAGCAACGTACCAGATGTCACCCAGAGACAGAAAAACAACTGGGGGCCAAACTGGGGCATTCTGCCACTGCCCTGAATCCCAAACCACATGGTGTTGGGCTCGCCAGGGAGGGGGAGCAGAGAGCATCCCCTCGGTGGCGCCGCCAGCCCCACCGAGCCCCCGGGGTTGGAAGAAGCCCCTTCCTCCAAGGCACGAGTGGCCACCCTGCTCCTGCAAAAAGCCACATGACAGCAGCCCCACGTGCCTCCAGGCTTCCCCCAGCAGTAACCAGCCACTGGAAATAATCTAAATATTTGCAGCCCAAAGGGGACTTGGGTTTTTTCCTATTTTTACTCTGTGCTGTGTTTGAACGGCACTCAGCACGGCACCCAGCATGGCTCCGCAGTGTTCCCAGCAGCCTCGACAGGCACCAGCACACAAACATCCCCACTTGCTGGAGGACAGGGACCCTCGCAGTGAGCTCCGTCACAGCCCTGCCCCATAGCACCCATGCTGCAGCACCGGGGCAGCTCAGCCTCTACCTACCCCCAGCAGCAGATTTCACAAGAAAGCCAGAGCTACAAGAGAAGACCAACACCACCACCCCAAGAAGAGGGTGCTAGCACTGTAGGCAGGGGAATACCCCTTTTTAACTGGAGGACACAGTTACTCCCAGATTTCTAGAGGCTTTCTCAAGGCTGCAGACCCCAGACATGCAGACACTACGTCAGCTGCTGCCCAGGATGGCAAGGATAAAGTAGGGAAGAAAAGAAACCACAAGACTTAAAAAAAGAAATCCACTTACATTTGGTGATGCTCTGAACTCCTCCTTCAAACTTTCAGCTCAGGGCACACTTTCAGGCTTCTTCTCTTTAGTACAAACCCTAAGGAGGGAGGGAGGGAGGGAGAGGGAGAGACCCCCAAATCCCATGATCCAAAGCTTAAAAATAGATAGCTTTGCATTCGCCCCAAAAATACAGGTGTCTACCCTCCACTGAAAGGAGCAGAATGAAGCAGAGACTAAAGGGATGGAAACAGTGCAGGTGTGGGCTTTTATGGGTGCACAGGTCCCCCAGCTGAGTGGGTCCCCAGGTGGGGAAGCCGCCCTGGCATCCCTCTCCCAGGTGTGCTGCCAAAAGCAGGGGCTGCTGCCTGTTTTCGGGAGGTGGGCATGGCTCTTGCTGGTGCTGTGCAACAAATACCTGCAAACAGCTTATTAAAAACACCTTCTGGTTCATGCCAACCTCTGGCAACACCGTGTGGGTGTGTGCCCTGTGCCGTCACCCAGGCTGGGGGAAGCCGAGGCAGCGAGGGACGGTGGGTCAGGGCTGGGATTTGGCTTTGCCCACGCTGGCTCCTATCCCCCACTCCACCTCTCCACAGTAGGTGCAGGTCATGTCCAGGGGTAGCCTGGGATACACCATCCCTGCTAACCCCATGCCTGGCCCACCCCGGGCTGCTCCAACAGCATGGCTGGAGCCACCAGGACATTCCCTGTGGGGCTGGAGGGATGGGGAAAAGAAGGAAAAAAAAAAAATTCTTCAATCCTTCTGCCACCCAGGAGCTTCTCCCCTTTTGCACATATTTCCAGAGCCTTTATTTTTCCACATTAAAAGGGGGCTGGAATAAATGTCACATTGCAGCAGGTACCCGCGAACAAAGCCACAAGTGTGGATGGCCACATGCACAAATTCTCTCCCCTGATTTTCCAGGTTTTCAGGAGTGACCTTGGAAAATGAGTGAGCCGTAGTTCTTCATGTCATGGGCGATAAACACGTTTGTCACCATTCAAACTGTCTGAAGGCTGCCCAGGTTTTATTTTATTGCATTTCTAGGTGTCACCAAGACCCAGCTGAATTACGTTGCCAACTCCTTCATAAGAAGAAGAAAAAAAAAAAAAGTGACTTTGCTTTCCATCTCCATGCCACGCTGGAGATCGGGGCTCGCGGCCGCGACTCGGATGTGTTCAACACATTTTTTTTGCAAGCGTGCAATAGCTGAAACTTGCCGGTGAAAGGCTTTGAGCACATCATCAGGACACGCTAGTAAATAAAACTGTTTAATCATCGCAGGAATAAGCAGATGCGGGGTCCTGAAATGTTTGCAAGCCCGTAGCGAGATTGTAT
>NW_008824450.1:147356-150231 GCF_000699105.1 Pygoscelis adeliae
CGTGGTTTTTTTTTTTTAAAGGGGGGAAAAAAAAACCTGGGGAAAAAAAAAATTGAACTTTTCATTCAGCTGCTAATCATGATTTTTTTATTGCTTTGCTTAGCATTTTCTGGGGAATAAAACCTCAGAGGAGCCCGGTCTTTTGTGGAAAATGAAAGGGCATATAAAAAAAATGAATGTACATGGATTCTAAATATTTCAGGTTGTATGACTTTGTGTTTGACCTTAGCAGAAGATGAACTAATCCTGCAATATAATAGACTTTCATAGAGATATGGAAAATGGCTGCTTTTTTATCTCAGTTGCCATGGGAACCATCAGAGAGAAGGCCTAGCTGAGATGCAATAGAAGGTTATTAAATGTGTGCTTGTGTATATTGGAAAAATACAGCTTTTTGTCATCTTGTGTCACTCATAGGTCTTTAATACGTAATGTTTAGGTTATTAATAAACTAACACAGGTCCATTTTTTACAGGGAACAACTAGGAATACAGCCATAAAAAAATTAGTACAAGCCGAACATGTGCAAAACTCTTGAGCATGGGCAGGGGCTGGCTGGGGCTGGGGCTTGCCCGCAACTTCCCACGGAAGTTTCTCTCCCGTTCCAGGCAGGGGAGGGATGAGCTTTGCCAGAGAGGCAACGGGGACCAGGACACTGTGGATGTCCTGTCCCCAACCCAGAAGCTGCTGGCCCCCTGGGCTGGGGGTCCAGGGCAGTGCTGGGGATGCAGGGGTGTGCTGTGGTGGCACAAACTAAAATGTCACCTTGTTTGGTACCTGGACACCGGCTCAGGTGCTGCCAGGGAAAGATGTCCCCAGCTCAGGGCTTGGGGATCTCCTGCTCCGGAGCTGGGAGCTGCACAGATAGGCTAGGAGGCATTTACTGTAATGCAGATGTTTGAGGGGGAGAAAGAGAGAACAAGAAACGAGAAAACCTAGTGGAAAGATACAGAGAGAGAGAGAAAGGCAACAAAGAGAGAGAAAGGGAGAGAAGAGAGAGAAAGAACGAGAGAGAGAGAGAGAGAATGAGAGAGAACGAAAGAGAGGACGAAAGAGAGAATGAAAGAGAGAACGAAAGAACAAAAGAACAAAAGAACGAATTAAAAAGTGAAAGAATGAAAGAAAGAGAGAAAGAAAGAGAGCAAGAAAGAAAGAAAGAAATGAAAGAAAAGAGAAGCCTGATATTCCCTTCCAGCTAGTCAGTGAGCTGGAAGGCACAGACTTCACACCAAATCCAGGAGGGAAGAAGGGCTCCTTTTCTGTGGGGTTTATTTTTTTTATTTTTCTTCCCCAGGATCACCAGTTGTTCCCCAAATTTGGGCTGCCCCAGTTACCCTGTTCTGCCTGTGGCTGGGATGTGGGGGGGTCACCCAGCACTGATGGAGAGGGCTAGAAGCCAGCCCCAGCCCCTTGGGCACCCGAGGGACTGGCCAGGCTCTGCGGCTGGGCTGCCGGGATTTGGGGGGTACAAGCTGGGGGAGCACCAGGAGGTTTTACCAGACTGGTCCATCTGGGCCCTGAGACCACTGAGGGCTGGGGCAGGACTTAGGGCATGGCTGAGCCAAAAAGTGGTTTTTGGGGGGGGCTGGGGTGCTGCCATGCAGCTGGGGCTCAGCACCCCTGGAGCAGTGACCACTCGTGGGTGTGGGTGAATGTGACTGTGAGTGCAGGAGTGAGCATGAATGCGAGCGGGTGCCCAGGATGATGCTCACACCTCTTCCCCTCTCCCTGCAGATCTGCCAGCTCCCCAGCAGAGCAACCCCAAATTTCCAAGTGCACCGCACAGCAGCACCTTGCAAGGTGGGTTGCTGTCCCACCCTGCTCCCCCGGGTCGGGGACAGGCAGGAGACACTCTCCTCACCCCATGGTGTCCACAGCAGAGACCTGCATGTGCTAAGAGCCTTGGGGGTGTCCCAGGCCCGGCCAGGGGCACCCCGCATGCACAGCAGCCCGGCGTCCATGCATACTAAGTAAAGCAAGAAATACATAGATTTTGCCTATCTGCCGATCAAACGTGGAGATCTGCTCTGGTAAATGATGCATTAGATGCGGTGGCTGTATTTGTTGTGTGAGTTTTGAAAGGGTTCCGATAATCTGGAAGCGAGAGATAAGGAACACCATTTATTCAGCAGCACTTTGGAACCAATTTTCAACCCTGTTCAACCCCATTCTCCAGCAGCCTCCAGGAGCCCAGGAGATAAGGATTGGGCTATTCATTATCTTCACAAGGAACAAAGATTAGCTAGCAGAGATGAAAAATTACCCCTGGATAGTAATAATAAGGAAGCGAACCTGGAGAGTTGCTGAGCCTATATTCTCCCTGCTGCTGGTGCTGCTTCTTCTCTTTTTTAAATTCTCTCCCTCTCTTTTTTGTTGAATCAATATTGAAAGGGTTGGTTCTTTTTTTTTTTTAAGGGGGGGGGGGGGAGCCCCCTCCCTGCTGAAGCCTTCCCCACTGTCTATCATATTTTTCAATATGCAGAATATGGTTGTTACCGTGGAAGAGAGCAGAGCACGGTCCCAGACTTTCAGATGACATCTTTAGTACGAAAGCTAAACAGCAGAGGAAAACATCCTTCGCTTCCAGCGGGCATGAGGGGAAAATCGCAACCCCCTGCCCCTCCGGCCCCAAATGCCTCTGGTGGCACTTGGGGGTTGGCCCTGGCCCCGAGACAGCCCGGGACAGCCCGGCCGGCGAGCAGGCAGCAGCGCGGTGAGCCTCGGGTGGGCAGCCCTGTTCCTCGGCCGCTCTCAGCCCCCCCGAGCCCCCGGCTCGGACATCCCCGTCTGCCCCCGCTTGGGGAAAAATCTGCAGGCTTCAAACCCCGCTTTTCCCGTAGTTTTTCCGCCTGAGCGACGGTCCCTCGTTTTAGAG
>NW_008824450.1:150917-151810 GCF_000699105.1 Pygoscelis adeliae
TGGCGAGGGGATCCCCCCAGCCCCGCGCACACACACGCACCGGGCGGAAAATACCCAGCAGGTGAGGACTACCAAGCCGGGGCTGGGGCGCGCAAACATTTCCAAAAACATTCGTTCTGGCTGAATTTCCTAGTGGTCTACGAGATACGTATTTTACCGTTTTTTTCCTAGCTATAACAACGACTCGTCGCATAATATCTGCTTGCGCCTCTTCCAGCTTCTCCGCTGCGTCTCTTAACGTGCAGGTGCATAGCCCGAAAGACTGAGTTTAGGAAGGGAGGGGGGGAAGAAACACGAGGTTATACAAAAAACAGGCTGGCCAATGCAAAAAAAAAAAAAAAATATCCAAAACCCCCCAAACATTCCCTTCACTAGAGAGTGGAAACAAAATTAATACGAATAGGAATAATTTATACGAATAATTGATCCTACAAAGCGGCTCCCCCCACTCCACCTTCCTTGGGATCCAGTGGAAGAAGCGAGCGGCTCGGGAGAGGCTGGGGCTGCGGCGCCCAGGGCGCCGGAGCCCGGTTTCCCAGCGCCTGGGATGTGAGTGTGTGTTGTTGCTATAATATCAATTCATTTAAAATATGAAAGTCAAGTCGCGTAGACTGTGACAGCAACCGTAACAAAAGGTGCAAGCAACAGACAATGTGATGTGCTTGTACAGATATTGTAATGATGCAAATGAAGTGGAGGGGACGAGCTGCCTTATTATGTACATAAATACACAGTGGCTCGCTGTGCCATCCTTGAATGCAGGAGAGTGAGAGAGAAGGGGAGGGAAAGAAGGGAGAGAGGAAAAGAGAGGGAGGGAGGGAGGAAGGAAAGGGGGGAAGGAGGGAAGGGAGAAAAAAAAAAAAAGGGCTCAGCTCGAATACTGCTGCCAGTTT
>NW_008824450.1:154327-154892 GCF_000699105.1 Pygoscelis adeliae
GGGGGCGCTGCCGGGGACACCCCGGGAAGGGGGTTGTCTGGAGGAAAGTGCTCCGGGGGCTGCGGGTCTCACCCAGCCCAGCCCCGTTTGCTCAGGTCCACTTTTTGCCAGGTCCAAGCACCCAGGATCGGGGAAAAAAAAAAAAAAAAGAGGAAGAAACCCCACTCCGGGCGTGTAAATAAATAGTCCGTGCGCACGGCCGGGGGTATTTGTTTTCTGCCTTCGCCTCTGCCCGGGCATAGGTGTCAACTCCATCACATGGCGCTACTAACTGTTGCTAAAACATGTTGTCGTCTCCCCCCTCCCTTAACGATATGACATCACTTGTCAATCAAATCAAAATAACCAGTTGTGCTTCCAAATCTGGGAAAGCTCCCTTATTAAAAAAAAAAAAAAAGCCAACACAAAAAACCTCTGCAACGACAGTAACAAAATAAAGTTAATAAAACCTAGCCCGTTGTGTCGGGGAAAAAAAAAAGAAAAGAAGGGAGAAAAGAAGGCAAACGGGGGGTTGCAGGGAGCGGGCGAGGGAGCAGGGCGCGTCCCGGGCCCGGCCGGCGGCGGG
>NW_008824450.1:159213-160162 GCF_000699105.1 Pygoscelis adeliae
CGCTTCCCCGGCCCTGCCACCCGCCTGCTGACGGAGGGACACGCTGACTTCGGGGGTCCTCCCCCACCCTTCCGAGGGTGCACTCCAGTGACCCGACGGTTTTCTCTTGAAGAAAAGCCGCCCCATCTCCTAAAACCCACCAGCGGCGCCAAAAGCCGCCCCCCGAGCAGCACCACCACCCCCCCACCGAGCACCGCTCGCTCCTGGACCGGGGGTGGGTGGGAGGGGAGGCCCGAGGCCATGGAGGTGGCCACGGACCAGCCTCGCTGGATGGCCCACCACGCCGTGCTCAACGGGCAGCACCCCGAGAGCCACCACCCCGGTCTGGCTCACAACTACATGGAACCAGCGCAGCTCCTACCTCCGGATGAAGTCGACGTCTTCTTCAACCACCTGGACTCCCAGGGCAACCCCTACTACGCCAATTCCGCCCATGCCCGGGCCAGGGTCTCCTACAGCCAGGCACACGGTAAATCGGCACCCGCCGCCCTCCTTTGCACCCCCGGCCCCTTCCCCGCCCGCCTCCGCCTGCGCTCCCCGGGCCCCTCCGTGCGGGTGTCCTACGTGGAGGCGAGGAGTTCCACTCGGGGGCCGCTTCGGTGTGTCGGAGCTGGGGGGAAAGGAGATCTAAGAAAACAGGATGGAAAGGGAGGCACGGGTGGATTTTAACCCTAGAGATAACCAAGGACTGGTGGAGGGGAGGGAAAGAAAGGGGGGAGGTGAGAGAGGAAGGGGAAATAGTGTGCGCACAGGCTAAAACTTCTCAGACACGGCTACTTCCCGGATGCAAAATACAAACCGACTCAAATCGGCGATGGATTTTATTTGGGGGTGTTTTTAAGGAGCCGAAGAGAGCGTGTTGCAGCAGCTCGGAAGACAGCAGAAGGGGGTTTGCTGCTTATTCCCAGGGGTGGGGTGGGAGGAAAGGGGGGGCCTCCAGCCCCGGGTG
>NW_008824450.1:160783-167590 GCF_000699105.1 Pygoscelis adeliae
AGTGTCGCGGTCGGAGGGGATGAAGATGGAGAGCGCCAGCCCGCTCAGAAGCAGCCTCACCAGCATGGGGGCCCAGCCCTCCACCCACCACCCCATCCCCACCTACCCCTCCTACGGGCCGGCCGCCCACGACTACAGCAGCAGCCTCTTCCACCCCGGCAGCTTCCTGGGGGGCCCAGCATCCAGCTTCACCCCCAAGCCACGAAGCAAGGCCAGATCCTGTTCGGGTAAGTGTGGCACCCCGTGGCCTGCCCCGTCACGCACCGGCTGTATCCCCGGGGTGGAAGGGCCGGGGTGGGGGCCGTTCTGGGGGGGGGGGGGTGCGTGCCTGTCATGGTTGGCTTTGCTGGCTGTTTGGGGGTGAGGCTGCAGGCTGCTGCGAGGCTGGGTGCTTGTGTCTGCTCTCTTTGGGGCAGAGGAGCAGGCAAATGCTCGGTCCCACTTTTCTGGGTTTTTAAACTAGGAGATGGAGCTTGCACCAGGCTTCTGTGGGTGCCAACACATCCTAAGTGGCCGCTGAGCCACCGGCACCAGCCCCAGAGCCCTCAGAGGCGGCCGAGGGACACAGGGACCGGTGCAGTGCGAGGTGGCAGATCGAGTTGTACAAGGAAGGATTTATATGAGGAAAAAATATTCCCCTCAGAGAAAAGCTAGCCTCAGCCACCCGGGGAGCTCGGGCCCGACCCTGCTTCCCCAAGTCAGTAAAACCCCCCACGGATTACACGATTATTACATTATCTAGTGATAGGTGTTTCTCTCTCAATAATTTCCACGTCTCTTCATTAACACGAACCAAGGCCCCAGCACAAGATGAAAGCGAAACTTACCCGGCCGGTCCGCTTCTAATCGCAGAGGGCCTTATTTCCTTCACATTTTACAGGAGCAAAAGTTCAAATATCGTTTACATACCAGTGCAAAAGACTAAGGTGTCCAGTCATGGCTAACTTACTCCAGTCTAACTTTAACTAGAAAATACTCCTTCCCCCCCCCCCCCACCCCCCCCCCACCCACCCCAAAAAGCTGCTGCTCCTGCCTCTGCTTCCAAACGACTGACTGCAGACCTTTCCCATGTCCACAACCCTTCCTTGCATTTCTTCCTAAAAGTGCAGTCCTAAATCAGCAAATTAGGTGATGGATGAAGTTTTGATTCCCACTGTGAAATCACAGTAGTTGCACAACTGGACAGACGAATTAAGACAATTTCTGTAATTCTACTAACCTTCCTGCTTTAACATCCTCAGCCATGGAAGGAAATGAAATACGGTATATTGGGGCTGAATTTAGATAGCCCTTTAAAAATAAATGGCTATATATGCTTTTGTGTGTGTATTCTTATATATCATTGCACATCTATGCTTATAAATACACCACATGCATTTATTTTTAAAGTAGACAATAATTTAGAAATGTGATCCCTTATGAGTGTTGCAACAAAAATATCAGCTATTTTACAAGCTCATCAGCTCTGTTTCAAATGGCTCCTCTGAGGGGAAAAACACACTCTCCCTCTGCCATTATTTAAATGCAGTTGCTATTATGTATAGGTATTTTTTAGTAGTGAGAGAGCAGTAAGTAAAGGCAATTAGCAGCTGAGTTTGGAAATGGATTCGAGACCCAGTTCTGTGACGATAAAGGGATCTCAAGTAGCTTTTTAATTTTTGTCCTGTAGTTGCCGATGATTTTATTAGATGGGGGAAGTAAGGAGCTTTTTTTGTTTTGTTTTATGGTGTTTTTTTTTTCTGTAAGGGAGCCCCCTGTGTAAGGAACTGGGGAAAGTTCGTGACCACTCAGTGTTTTTGTAGGAAAACTAAGACTCACGACACGACGACTCCTGCAGCTTCCTGCCCTAGGAGGGACAAAAGCTACGAATGCAGCGCCACAGAGCTCCCCTCATTTTTCACTGTAGACTGTGTTGTTTAAAAGCTACCCACTCCCTAGATTAAAGGAGACACAAGCCCCGCTGAACTCAACGTGGCCTGCTTCAGTTATTAGCAAAAAGAATTTCCTCTCCAGTTAAATGCTGTAGGATTTGCATAAACTATATTAAGAGAGACTTCTATATTAAGCAGACCTGCCCTCGAAGCATCAGAGGCAAATGAACTTTTAGCAGAGAGCTTTCTGAGGCAGAAACAGATATCTAGGAGTTACATGCTGCGTTTTAACAGAGCCATTCTACAATGCCGTGTTTCCCACGTTGTGCTACTAAAACTAATAATGACGCAGTAATAAGGTAAACTGCTCCCTACCAAATCCAAACTGTATTGTTGAAAAATCACAGAAATGGAAAAGAACTGACAGTCTGTTTTTTACAGTAATTTCCAGAGTGCTTGCTGAAAGTGAACTTTCTCAAAGATCAGTGTTAACAGTGTTTTTCTGCCTTTAGAACAAAAATCATAACCGAGCCTTTGGCATTCTGTATCCTTTCCCAATCTGCTCGGCTTTACTTTCTCAGCCCGTAGCATTTGCAACAGAAAACAAAGCACAGAATGGGAGGTCTTTTTGCTTGGATTTAATTCTAGAAAGCCTCTTCCTTTGACTCTCTTTAACATATTGTGTGTTTGCAGGTGTGTGTGTTTGCGTACACGTGTGTAGTTGTGGCAGGAGAACACAGGATCTAACCATCGGAGTGCAATAGATACGGGAGGGGAGAGGTGCCCAGCGCAGATTAAGGGAGTTCTCGTTACTGAAACGATAACTTCCATCTGACACAATAAGAGTGTCACTCTTTCTCACCTTGCAGAGAGAGCTGCCTGTTTCTGATCATGACATAAAATACTCGCTGGAGTCTGAGTGTTCTTGAAACACTGAGCTCCTTGCTGCATGTGCTGTAGATGTCACTGCTGTCTGATTGTGCTTGAATTAACACGCTGTTTTGACTTCTGGAAAACGCCTAAAGGACAATGCAAAAAGCTTTTGTGAATTTGTTTTTAAAGAAAGAAATCCGGTTTCTTCGTGTTTCCATTTAGAAGGCAGAGAGTGTGTGAACTGTGGAGCAACTGCCACCCCTCTCTGGAGAAGAGACGGCACCGGGCATTACCTGTGTAACGCCTGCGGGCTCTACCACAAAATGAATGGTCAAAACCGACCTCTCATTAAACCTAAACGAAGGCTGGTAGGTGTCTCTCTTTCTCCTGGGTTTGGGGATAACTTAGGCAAAGGGACCACACGCAGGCACAAGTCAAACGTGTCTCATCTCTGCTCAGCCCCTGCGCGGAGCCAAGCCGTACTGTACATGGGGGTCAGTCACGTCGAGGTCACTGCCGTGCCTCGAGGCAGATCTCCCCCCCCGCCACCCCCAGCCCCGGCATCCCCGGCGCAGACCACCGCGCCGCCGCAGCCTGCCAAGCGTGCCTCTGTCCCGAGCCTCCCTGCTGCTCACAATACACGCGGGATATCGTGTATCCGTCTCCCCGTTTATCCTCAGATGACAGCTTTTAATCTAATTCCTCATTTATTTGGCCTCTTGGGACGTTTTGGGCGCATACTGGGAGCGAAAGGGTTATGAGCGTGAATGTCCTCCACCGTGTACTAAAAAAAAGTTCCAGCTCCAAAAAGCAAAACAAATCAGATGAGTCAAAGCTACTGCTCCCTACTTAATAATTATTTGTATAAAAGCCATGAAGTAATTTTCACTCTTATATTCTCTGGCAATATTAATATTGGTTCCCTCCCCAGACAATCCCCTACTGTTTTAAAAAAAAAAAAAAAGTCCTATTATTTTTCCATGGAGTCACCTATACTTTGTATTTTCATTTGAGTGATTTAAAAAAAATGTCCTTTCTAAGCTCCTGGTAGTAGTTTCCTATCCGGATATCTGTACGTTAAAGATAAGGAAACTTTGTGTATCTGTTTCCTGACTCTAAAAGCTTTAGAGAGTTTCTATAGGCAAGCCTTGCCAGTCATGCTTGCTGTTTTGAAATTTCTAATACACTCTACTCCACAAATAATGCGTAAAATGCTAAGAATAATAAATATATTTTTTGGAGCTTTGTGATTTATGGTGCCTAAGTCTCTTAGCTATTCGTGGGCACATTTCAATGAGGTTTGGAGAGCAGAAAATTGGCATTACTGCTCTAACACTGGGATGGGATACAGAAGATTTCTGTCGTGAGTCAGAATTTCAACTATGCAAGCTTCTTAATGACTTGCCTTCTAAAGTGACTGACATATAGAAAAATGTTAAGACAACAGTGTAACATTATCGTCTCTCAGGCTCAAGTGCTTTCCAGTCTGAATGGGACAGGCCATAGAGTTAAGCAGCATAGTTGAATATCAGTAAGCCATCTCAAATATGCAAACATAGGTCTCCACCTTCCAGTGTGTTGGGAGACTGTTATACTTAGCTTGCTGTGAGGGGTTTGGGGGGCACTAGAGAGGTTTTCTTTTAGTTTAGTTGTTTTAATGTTTTGCTTTAGTTGATTTACAGCTTTGTTTATTGCCCCTTTTTCCACTGTAGTTTGCTTGTTTGCAGGGGAGAGGAGATGGCCATCTTTGGGAATTTGTTCATCTGACATGCAATAGCAAAGTGATCATATTAATAATGTCAGTGTTTGGAAGTCTGGCATTAATTGTGTTTGGGTTGCATAAGTGTACGTGCAGTAGGGGGTACCCCCTCTTTCTGCCTTTGGCCTGTTCTCACAGGCGAGTAAGGGACTGAAATATATGAGTCTCCCAGGGCCTGATTCTTGCCTTAAGCTGCTGAGCCGTCCATCAACTTTCGGAAAGTTACAGAGGGCCATGGCGTAAATCAGGAGCAAGTGAGAACGGAACCCGGTGCTCCTCTTCTGCGAGCCGGGTCGGTCTGTGCTTCGAGCGGCACCAGCTCCCCGGCGGAGCCGGCAGGCAGGGAAGCGCACAAAGTTCTCGTCTGGGAAACCCACCGCTCCGTGACTCTGCTCACGGAGATGCCCTGCACATTAACGTGAGCTTCGCTGCCGCTTCTCCCTGTGGCTCTCAGTGGCTAATTGCAAATATATCCAGGGAGCAGGGCCCCGGGGAAATTACCACGATTGATATGCATTAGAAAGTAAACTGCTAATTTAAGAAAAGAAAATACTGAGTCCTCAGCATTAATCTAATTGCACAAAATGGACTGTATTTTGACCACTTCCAGAGGCAGGGCTGAAGCTTCGTAATACAAAATTATTTTCCAAAATATGGGGTGCAATTAGTCCATCCATAACACTTTATATGATAGCATGCTTGCACAAAGAACGTATTATTGTGGGGTCTGCTAGACAAGGGCCCATCCAGAAATTACTGGCTGCCTGCTGTTCAACTTTTCCTGTTCTTGTTTTGGGAGGTGGGAGAATGTTTGGGCATTTTTCTTTCCCTCCACCTTGATTTCAGCAGAACAATAGTTTTAGAAAGGGTGGTGAATTTGGGGGAGGTGTGTGCTTTTTTTTTTTTTTAAAGACAGTTGTTTGAGGGCTTGTCAGCCAAGGAACTGAGTAGGGACAGAGGCGGCAGACAGGTTAGTGGAATCATTGCTGCAAGGCATGAAATTTGGTTTGCTAAATATTTAAAGAAAGTTGGAGCCGGTTTTGTTTTCTCCCTTTCACTTGTAAATGGAAACTGAATTTTCAGTGATGGCTCTGATAAATACTGCACCCAGTTAAGTAATGCGGTTGGTTTTCTTTTGTGTGCATCTTTAAAGGGCCAGAGTAGGGGTAAAAATCACATTCTTTAAGAACACTCCCTCTTTTCAAACCCTGTCCCAACACTGGCACAAACTAAATTGGTCATTTAAAAAAAAAAAAAAGGCAAATGCATTTTCATGACGCATTCTAGAATCCTGCAAAGGGAAAACCTGAACAAATCAGATGTCATTTTCCCCTCTAAAATTTTTGTTTGTGGAGTTAGAGATGCATTGTTTCTCTCGGTCCCCTGCACACACGGTGCCACGGGGCTTGAAGCTGCAGTCCGCATAGCAGAATACTTGAATTTAAACAAAAACCTAACGGCCACAAAATGTAAAACTTTCCTTTAGCCCTGATGCTCTGTAAAATCTTAGTAAGTAGTTCTGCCCAACCTAAATATTGAGTCCAACTTGACCTTTCTCATGATCTCCCTCCTGCCGATACTTTTTTAATTTTCTTTTTCTTTTGGTTAGTCAGCGGCTAGGAGAGCAGGGACGTGTTGTGCCAACTGTCAGACAACCACCACAACCTTATGGCGACGTAATGCAAACGGGGACCCAGTTTGTAATGCCTGCGGACTCTACTATAAATTGCACAATGTGAGTATTTACTCATCTCATGTGTCGCTGCTTGCCTAGCTGGGATTGATGTCTTAACTGCATGGTGTACACTAGGCTTTTATTGGTTTCAGGGTTTTGGTTGTTGTTTTATTCCTTCCCCCGTCTCTAAGGTTCCCCTGGGAAGTGACAGCCATTCTTTGTCGGCACAGTGATGCTAAGTTCAGTGACATTACAATGTATTAGCTTGGCTTCTAACGCTCGGGCAAATCAGGCAAAATAGAGCTACCACACTTGGTTTTAACTAAGTGTGTTTTGTGTCCTGTTTCCCTCCAGAAACACAGAGGCCATTTGGAATGGGCTCTGTGCAAAAACTAATCCCGACGGGGCATCTTCATTTTGATTTTGTTTAAAAATAATTATATCTAAGGCTTTATTATTTTTTTTAAGAAATTAATCCTAAGCAGGAATCACTTGACGTGTTAGAACGTTATTTAAACTGTAAGTAACAGAGGTTACTGGTACAAGATTGCTCATGTCTTGGGACTGAATTTGGGTCAACGTGTGCCTCCTAGTTTGATCTTTTCTATTAGGAAATGAATGAGGACTGA
>NW_008824450.1:167611-178759 GCF_000699105.1 Pygoscelis adeliae
AAAGAGTCATCAGCTGCCAAATTCAGTTCAATTTGTTTTTCATGTCCAGTGTTTTTTTGTGTGTGTGGTTTTATTAAACGAATCAATATAAACAAGTTCTGCAGAGAGAAACACCATTTTTTTTGGCCAGAAAAAGGTCTCCATCCAGGAAAAACACATGGGGGCTGTCCAAATATTTTCATTTTTGCACAATAAGGTCATTTTGTCTGCATGAGCCTGATTTTCTCATTTCTTGCAGGTGAACAGGCCTCTGACCATGAAAAAGGAAGGAATTCAGACCAGGAATAGGAAAATGTCCAACAAATCAAAGAAAAGCAAGAAAGGCTCCGAGTGTTTTGAGGAACTGTCCAAGTGCATGCAGGAGAAATCGTCTCCGTTCAGCGCTGCTGCCCTTGCTAGTCACATGGCGCCCATGGGGCATTTGCCACCTTTCAGCCACTCTGGACACATCCTACCAACACCTACCCCCATCCACCCATCTTCCAGCATCTCATTTGGACATCCACACCCATCCAGCATGGTTACAGCCATGGGATAAAACCTGATGACCAAGAGACCCACCCAGAGATTAAGAACATGGGGCTTTGCCTAAGACGACACCAAGTAAGAAAATGTTCTGCAAAAGGAGAATGTAGGGATGGCAAAAGGGGATCTTTGCTCCCATGTGGTTTAACTCTTAATGCTGGACTAAAACCTTGCAAATGATGGGTCTTCTGCAGAAACGTGTAGTGGTGCCTGTAATGCACTTTGCCCCCTCAGGTATAAGGAAAAAGAACTCACCTGTTCAATACTTAATGGTCCAGCAGGAAGCAAAAGATGGCAGAAGCTGAAGGAAAAGGCTTGGAACTGGCTTTCCTTTCTCTCTTTGTTATTACTGTGAATATTGTAAAGAGATATAAGCAGCCTCCCAGGATGGAATCGGCTCACTGGAAGCCAGACATGCTGGATTTCTATCGTGGACTTTGTTTGGGATGGGGAAAAAGAAAAAAAAATTAAAAAAGGACATCTTTATAAAACGTAATTTTTCAAATGAAATCAGACACAAAGTCATATTTATTTTGCTCTTGTTTTCCACAAAAAGCCTCAACCCCTCTGATTGCATGTTTTTGTGCTGTTGTTTGCAATGGCTACCCTGTAAGAAAACCTGCCTTCAAAACAAGGGGAGAGGGGGGGGAACATATTCAGCAGCCCCCTTGGATTAGCTCCGTCTATCTTCCATACCAAAATATCCACTAGGAAGGGGGAAAAGATTGCGGGGGGAACAAAGCAAAAATGTAGCTGTAATACGGGATTTTAATGTGCCCAAGATGGTGATTATTTTGACGCAATTTCTTCATTCTTTTCCCTAACAGGAAAGATTTATTTTAAAAATAACAGCCCCCCTCCCAACTACCCTATTATTCCTCAAAACAGACAGCTAGGTCAGGCAAACTGTTAGGAAAAAACTCTCGGGGAAGGCAATCCTGCACTAGCGAGGGGTGAGATACAAGCATTTACCAAACTGTCGCAGCTAACTTCTAGCACAGCAAAAACCATCACAGGGCATAAAAACATCCAACTCGCAGACTTCAGAGGTTGAAGCATTTTTGTTCTGTTGTGTTGGCAGCTGTTGCTTAAAAATGCAGATTAGCTGCTTGGGTAAACTTGCGGCAGTGTGGCCACCACATCCACACGCAACCGGCCAGCACATGTGCTGTCTCGGGCATCCAGGCCCCAGTGGACTTCACAGGGAGGAAGGGCAGAAATGAGGTTGAGATCACTGGAGAGGGGAAAGAGAGAGACAATCAGTTTGAGCTTCACACATCCGTCAAATCCCAAACACAGCGACGGCTAATGAGATGAGGGAAAGCATCATTCTAAGGAGAATGTCCGTTTTCCATAGCGTGTTTTATATGAAAAAAAAAAAAAAAAACCAACAAAAAAAGAAAAAACCTGAATCTCCCATTATTAAACCATATTGTACGTAAATGACCGAAACAAAGCTATTGCCAATGTGAAGTGTATTCTATTGATTGTTATGATCTGATGCCTCTCGTGAACACAAGCTCCAGTATAACATACAATGTACATATTTAGCTATACTTCTGATGAAAATGCCCCAATGAACAGAGGGGTTTGATAATGTAAACCACGTAAGCTTAACTCTGTGACAAGCTTTTTATTTTATTTTTTAAAATTTTTTAACTTTTTTGTTGTTGGGGTTTTTCTTTTTTTTTTTTTTTGGATCAAGCCAATTGTATCTTTACTGCAAAAGTCCTGCTTTAAAGAAAAAAACACAATGAAACAAATAAAAATGGATGTAAGTTAATTTTTTTTCTAAACGTGTAATTCAAATATTTGATAATTAAGAACAAGCAGCCATGAAAATCCTGCTTTCCTCCTTTTTCTGGTCTGTGTAGGCATATAGGTGCACTTTGTAAAGAAGTGGAAATAAACGGGAAACTAAATTGGTTGGGAGAAATCATAGGAATTTTTAATCTACTGAGGTAAAAAATTGGGTCCTTTTTACTTTTTACCTTTTACAATGGTACAGTTGTACATTATTTGTACCCAACTCAAATTTCTGTAGGATTTGGGGGGGGGGAAGGGATGTGGGTGGAAGACAGGGATTACTGATACAGTTGACAGTGCAATATATTGTCAGTCACTGCAGCATAGACAACGGCAGTCGAGATTTAAATTATTTTGTACTTGTATCAGCATAAAAAAATTCTGCAGTATTTTCTGTTTTTATTTTAATTTTTTTATTTTGCTTATTTTTGGATTAGTGAACTAAGTTATTGTTAATTATGTACAACATGTTTATATATTGTCTGTAAAAAGTGTATGCTTTCCTCATATTCCTTCAAGGTGAATATTGCTAAGAATAATAAAATACCTTTTTTGTCAAAGTACCTGTGCCCAGCTCCATGTCATAAAGGCTGCTTTTAATAGGGAGAGAGGAAAAATTATCGTCGTCATTGTTGCCAGTAGAATTATTAGCTCAAACTTTATGCAGAGCGGTCTATTGATATTTCAAAAACCTACCAGGTAGGACAAAAAAAGTAGTTGGTGAATGATTTAGTATAAAAAGCACAGGTACAAAAGCTCATTCTCCGGTGTTGTTTTGGGGTGACGAGGTCATGCAGTTAAGTGCGTGAAAGTTTCTAAACCAGTTTAAAATCTAAGACAGCAGCCACATTGCAGATGATGAACTGTGGTTTCTCTGGACTTTTTTGTTGGTTTTTTGGGTTGTTTTTTTAAAGTGGAGAAATATTTTTCATTAAAAACAAGTTTTAAAAGCACCGTAAATGCAGAAAAGCAGCCAGCTGCCTAATGGGTTTCAAGGCAGGGCCTGTATTAGACCGGACAAAGTTCTCTGGAGGTTCTTGCACTGCTGTAAACAGGCAACACTGTCAACCTGGAAACCTGTTTCTTACCATTTGGCGTCATCAGTGGTGTGAAGGGAGCAAGGGGGGATGGCCAGCCCGGAGCTGCTCGGTGCTGTCCTGGGAACAAGGGGTGCAGCTGTGGGTGCAGGGGGTGCACACACGGGCTGGCACGTGAGGATGGAGAAGAGTGCTTACCAGGCAGCTCTCACGTGGCCAAAACTTTGTGGCTGCTTTCATTACACGGTCGAGTGTGACCCACACAAGGAACTCCTTGGGGCCTTACAAAGTGAAGCAAAGTCTTGCAAGGAACTCCTTGGGGCCTTACAAAGTGAAGCAAAGTCTTGCAAAGTCCCCCCGCCAGGTGTAGGGGTGAGTACTGTTGCTACTAAACCAGTATTTTCAAGAAAACTGCTAATGAACTTTGGGTTTCCTCCTTTGACCCCCCGGGACTTGCGTCTCACTTCTGTGGAAACCAACTTGGGGATAACTCCTTACTCATTAAGAAAAAAAATAACCCGAGTTCCTTTTTCAGCGTGTGCGTGCAAATTCAAGCCCTTTCTATCACTGCTTCTCTTTAACCATGCAGCCTCCTTCCCAGCCCTGTTTGCAAGCCCTGCTCGTGAATGACAGGGAGTCGCAGCAGCTCTGGATGTGCTGAAGAAAGCACACGCAACGGGGACGAGGCCTTCCCGCATCATTTCAGACGAGTTAATCATCTCTCTAACTTGTTTAGTGAGGCTTAGTGCAAACACCCGTAAAAAAAAAAAAAGGTAGTTTGTAGCATACCGTGCAAGCTTCATTTAAAAAGAAACCGTTTGTTTTCTGACAGGTTTAAAACACGGTTATAAGTAAACTCAGCCACTCTTCCTCCATATTTGAATAGCTGAGACAAGGAGAGAACAGGAGAACTAACAACATCACTTTAAAATAAGTTAGAATAATCAGGCTATTTGCTTTAGTTGCACATTACGCACCCATTCAGACTTTGATGAGAGTTTACCTTGGTGTTGCCCCTCTGCAGGCGTTTTGCCGGGTCGGTCCGATTCGCTCACAGAATCAGGGCCGTAATCCATCAGCTTGTCAGGAGGGGTGCTGCAGCCCCCCCAGCGCCCAGAGGAGCATGCCTCTTCTAAGCGGGGTCTTCAGCGGTTCCTGCAACACAGATAACAAATAATCCCGTGTTTGTCAGGTGGCACTAATCTGTGAAAGATCAAACCATCTCTCTGCAACGTGTGTATCGTGTTTGTCTCCAGACATTTTGCATAGCGGAAGAAAAACAAACAGCAGGGAATAGAAATGGAGCAAGTGTGTAAAGTTCAACGTAAAGCGTAAGCACAGAGCAGATATCGAGGCAACAAATTGGGATTTAAAGTCCTTTCACTACCACCAAACACTGGGGGACAGGCTTTTTGTGAGGGGGGAACCCTGACATTACTTGCCTTTGGTTCCCGTTGTTGGGATTATTGTTTTAAGCCGTGCTTAATTGTCATGTCTCCACGGCCACATCAAAAGCCAAGAAGATTAGGTTACAGGGAGTGTTTGATGTCAAAATACAAAATAAATAAAAGGAAAGCTGAAAAGGTACTGTATTTTCCATGATGTCTAGTGAGGTTTTTGCCTTGAACATCTCTTTTTTTTTATTATTTTGCAAAGGTTGCACTTTTAGTGATGAGATTTCATTTATTTACTTCCAAATGACTCCACTGCTTTCCTGCAACAGCTCGAAAGGGTTAATATCCCCTCTTTGATGGCAAACATGGTATAATTAACGCAAACTTCTTAAGTATCCTGGTGACCTGTAGATGGCCACATGAGAATTTTGTTATTTACTGACTTGCCAAACGTTTATTGCTTATAGCAGGACAAGTGGGAAGCAGGCATTAATTTTGATGCTGTTATCTGTGACTGCGTGTAAAGTTCATAGCAGAGAGTGCCTATATGTCAACTACAATTAAACATTTCCCTATTTTTTTTAATGAATTTCACATTGGTGGAGGGGATTGGACTGGCAGCTTTGCAAACTGAAATCCTGCCCATCCGCAGAGCAGGCATGACACAGCCAGACACAGGACAACTTCCCCTTACCTGCAGCCTGCAAAAGAAAACAGTCTGGCGCCATGGAGCATTTGATCCTTGGCTTCTCTACAGAGACAGTCAAATCAGTACCAACTGTGGCAGGGCACAGAGGGAGATTTTGTGGTGTCACATCTTCCCTTGGAAACCAGCCTGAAAAACACCAAAAATGAAGCCAAAAGTGGCTATCAGGTGAATATGTTCATTTATCACCAACCTGGACTGGATTAGAATGTGTGACCTAGAAGTAAAATGCTTTGTTTAGCCCAACTCCCTGGGCCATCTGGTCCTCGCAAGTAAACATTTCTAAGTGAGATTAAGTGACTGTTCTTTAAGCACAGTGATATGAGTGCAAACCAGGCTGCTCTGGATCTAGCAGATCAAACCGCAGGATCAGGGCAGCCGGCTGGTGCCGATTCAGAAACACCATTTGCTTGAACAGCTTTGGGTGCAATTCTCCATGGTGTTGGCTTGGCAGTCAATCCTGATTCAGTCTGATGTGTCCCTGTCAGATCCAGAGCTTGTCCTAAATCCAGGGCTCAGATTGCACCAGGGTGCTGCTGGGAGGTCAAGGGCCCCATCAGAGGAAACTTACGGGAGAGACTGCAGTAAGAACTACACTGCATTTGCAAATAAGAACTCAGTTGCATTTCTGAGCACCAAAAGCTTGGCTGAGCAAAATGCAATCGCAGGGTAGGAGATACAGCAGAAAAAATATCCAGCAGGTAGTAACACGATAGAGAACTAACCCCTCCTTCAGGGAAAGGCTTCGACATACCGCTGAGGGAGGGAACTTGCTACTGTTTGGTCTATAAAAACTGAATCGGGGAAGTATAATGTTAACCCAGCCTATGCAGCAATGCCAGGGAGAAAACAGCTACCTGCCTGCATCCTGCTCCCGTGCCTCTCTCTATGGTTCTGCACTCTGGGCTGCAGGGAGTTATTTGGAGGAAAGTTGGCTCTGGCTCAGGAGGGTTGAGAGCATGTGTAAATCATTTGGAGTTGGGCCTATCAAATGCCAGAGTGTGAATGTAGACCCTTGTTTCTCCTAAACACTTCGGTGCTTCACCAAAGTCTTCCCCAGTGCTTTTATTTTCCTCTGGAGCTTGATTCTGTTCCTGCCTACTCTCTGTCAGGCAGAGACGACATGGCAGACTTCTTTACCTGGGACACAAGAGCATTATGTTAGCTGTTTTGGTTGTGATTTTTTATCTCTGGTTCTTTCATTCACTCCCACCTGCCCACATTGGCATTCTGGTAGCAGGTTATACTGCTAGAGTGATTTCAGGGTGTCCCTGGATTTCCTACTGGATTTTGCTGTAAAATGCAGATTAATTTACCATCTCCTGCTGCATTTCAGCCCGTCCGCTATTTTTTTTTTTCCTATTCTTTTTTGTAGACCCTTGGAAAATTTGGAAGTAAAAGCACCCCATTTTGAGAGTTAATCTGCTAGAAGAGAACTAGATGAACAAAAAGAAACAGACCAAAACCATTCATGTAACCTTTGTGCCCACAGGCACTCTGGGCTGCGCACTATTTTTCTCTATCCAAGCATAACTCCCACCAACGCAGGCAAGATGTCCTTCATGTCGAAGCACATCTCAGGAGACAGACCACTGCCTGACTGGTGCCAGGACTCATCCCAACCCCTCAACACTCGCTTTCTGATAACAAGCAAAGTTACAGCACTCCATGCCTCAGTTTCCCCTTGCAAAACAGGCGTAAAAAAGACATGACCTGCCCTATCAGCCACGTACAAGTGTTGACTCGCTCCAGCCTAGCAGACTTCTGGGCAAGTTTGAACAAATGTCAGTGTGCGGTGTGTGCTGCTCGGCACTGCGAAAGGGCACAGCACTCCCCTCTCTAGGTTAGAAGCTCCTCCCTGCCTCCGCTGCAGAGCTGTTGCACTGCCGTTAGCCCCTCCGTACAGCTGTCTGCGGCAAAAATGACACACTGTAGAAATTAGTCATTGGAGTGTATCACCCGGCTGCTCCCAACTGCTGGGCGCGCAGTCGGAGCCCCACGCACAGGCAGGCGCGCGCACGCACTGCCTCCAGCCCCAGCCCATTGTGAAGCAGCCCTTTCTCCATCTCCCATGCTGTCAGCCCCTGACCTTCCTTTCACATGCTCTAATGGTCACTAGAAAACTGCGAGAGAACACAGTCACGGTATTAAATAGCCCTAATTTGTCTCCAGGCCTTTCCCCTCCTCCCCCCACCTCGGTCTCCCGCGACTTAACGTTTAAACCAGCTGAAGTTTACAACAAATCAAAGCCTCCCTATAGGCCCAGATGGTCTAAATACGGAAAACAGGAAGTGAGTAACCTTCGACGGGAAATTGTTCATCCGATGGAGGCCAAGACCCAAGGCCCGGCGCTTTTCAGTCCTGCCCCAGCACAGGCAGACACAGCCTGTACCGAACGGACACTCGGCGCTTTGCAGGAGGGAGTGGTTTAGGGAAACTTTTGCTTCTCTTGCAGTCACGTTGCGGCTGCTTCAAGAAAGGAGATGGCGTTTGTGCCTGTGCAGAACAATAGATGGGCAGTTTGGGAGGGTTATTTTTAAGAAGATTGGGGATGGGATGGAGAAGCAGACAAGGGTCAGAGGAGAAAACAGAGAAGATGCGTGAATCAAAACTAAAACTGCCTCTTGCTTCCTATGAAGGTGAAGATGGCAAGGGAGTACTGCAAGCGGCATTCAAATGGCATTGGGCTGCTTCCAGCACACAAGGGCGGGAAGAGATTTTGTGCAACAGCCCGCTTGGTGATGAAAAGGAGAACACTTCATTTCCTAGGCAGAGAGAATAATAATTTATTTTTGTAGAGTAACTTGCCTGCTTCCCCCCGCCAGGAAAGATCCCAAATTATTTTACCGGCTGTTTATCTAAGGCTTATATTATTCACTACTGAATTGCAACCATTACTGGGGTGGAACACAGCAGCTGTTTAACAACTCAAAACAATGCCCCTTTTTTATGGAAGGTCATATTAAGATCCTCTGTAACTGAAGGTGAACTTCTTGTTACGTGCCGCATCCACTGGAATAAAGCTTTGCTCACAATTACACTTCTGCCAGAATCAAAAAAAACCCAAGGAAACTAGGATGCACAAACACATCCAAGCATGCCTGAGTCCTTCCACTCCAACTCTGGACAGGGCTAATGAGCCATGTACCACAAAGTGGCCCCTGGCTCATAACCTTCTTCTGACCGCCTTGGAGCCTGCAACTATGCTCATATGCCAGTTTTTCTCTGGGGAGCTCACGGGATAAGCACCACCAACTAAGCCTATGGCCTCTGATTTGAGAAATGGACAGAGAAAAAGAAGGCACAGTCTGATTTGGAGTTTGGCACCGCTGTCGAGGAGGTATGGGTTGGTTGGTCCTGTCCCGGCTCCTTGCCCCAGGGCTGGGAGTGCTACAGGCGAAGGGCGCTCCTGGGGCAGATGTGCACACGCGGGACAGTCAGTCTCCAGAGGACGTTCATTCGGAAGGCACAACCGGAATTAGACCTGCCTGACTGGCATGCTGCACCTTCTGCAAAGACTGGGGCTTGAGAGAAATGTACAGCCATGGGTAACTGGTGGGTCTTTTGAGGAGGACAAGTTAGAGATGAATCTTCTAGTTAGATCTCTTTGCTGCAGCATTTCAAATATTGCTCTGAATTTACCTTTTAAAAATATATTTTAAATACTGTTTTTAGACAGAAATATTTTCCCTCTTGCTTCTACAGTCTTTTTCAGCAATGATTTCCCCAGATTTCTCATGGTTTATATAGGTGAGTAAACCTGGACTTGTGGCATTTGCTTCACAGAGATTTTCTCTCTTGCATAAAGATGAATTTTAGTTGGTTGTTTTGCTAGCAAACCAGCTGGCTGGGAGAAAGATGCTCTTAATCAAACGGCCTCGCTGCCTCTCTGGGGAGAACTCTGTCTTTTTTCCCATCACAACAGGTTTCCTCTTTGTTCTCTGGTGGGCAGGTGTTGTCCCACTGGGATGTGGAAAAGGGCACGTTCTGATCCCATTAAAGATAGCCCCATTGGTAATAGATCAGAGGGGCATCCCTAGGTTGTGGGAGAGTATGCCTGTCTTGCTTCACTGGCTGGTGAATAATAGAGCTGGCTCTCAGCGATACTTGCACGGTTTTTAACAGTAGTCCTGTTCTCCAGAGGGACAATGAATAGGAAAGGAACCCAGAAGGTGATGACTGTGTCTGGCATTGCCAGAAACCACAGCTGGTCCTGCATGCGATGGGAACGGAGATGACACTTCTATCCAGGAAAGATGCAAAGAAATGCTCCCCCGCTGCATTATCTGCTTGCTTTACTCTCTTTCTCCATCACTTCCACAGCAGGCTGACTTTGAGGGATGTGGAAGTGAATTTTGCTCCAGTGGAAGGCGAGACACAGGTAATCCCAGAGATGGAAACACTATTGTAACCTCTAGTCTCAGCCACCCCTTGGTCCTTCCATCCTGAGGGTTACAGGAGCTCTGTTCTGACTCGCTGGGAAGAAAGATTGGGTGTGTGGGCTAAAGGAGGTCAGGGAGCTCCAGCCACATCCCTGGCCTGGATGAGATGACCAGGGAATAAGGGTTGTGGCTTGCTCAGTGGAGCCTGTCTGCCTGCAGTCCAGGCATGGCATGGAGTAGCTCTTCTTCTGCTGACCTTGTGCTCACAAGAACTGAGTAGTACCAGGGATCTCCAGTGCATTTCCTTCTTCTGTGCTTTCTAAAGTGATCCAGGAGGCAAGTCCGCTGTGCCCAGGAGCTACAGACTCCTGAGATCTAGAATGGGCTCTACAACTGCTTAACTCAGAGGCTTAGTGTCTCTGCCTGCTCAGTTAAGGCAGGATTTATCTACCTCACATAGGGTTGTGGCAATCCATTAGTCTGTGTTAGTGCAGGCCTTGGACATGGTCACGTCCCAAGAATGGAAACTTGAAGCTGGATACATGCAGCAGTCAAAATATGCAGCTCTGACTGCAAACCATACCATAGGCACGTTCACAAAGTAGGCACCAGCACTGTGGGCCAGAGGCTTGGCCAAGTGAAGCAACACCTCTCACAGACACTGTGTCCAAGCACAGGCTCCTTGAATTTCCTTTCTTTGGTGAGATCCCTTTGGCCAGCGTCATCCCAGCTCCAGCAAAGCTGTCCATGAGGGACCCGCACCTGCTCAGCAAAGCCCTGCATCCTTGAAAGAGTTAACCCTGAGCTCCTGACTCAATGCACAGGAATGCAGCAACCTCAGGTAGAGTCCCACACTGCCTTCATGAGAGTCTGCACAACTCCAAACTCAACAATGGCTGCACTCTGTTGTGTCAGGATTGACGAGAACAGAGATGGTACCAGCATGTTAGACAGCTGGCTATATTTTAACACGCTCTTTTTACTTTATTTTCCTACGTTATTCCTTAGTGCTACATGGAAATTACGCTCCTTTTGGCCTACGCACCCTACACCAGTTGGACATCTTTTAATCTGCACCCTCTTTCTTGGTGCTCTCTTTCCAATGTTTCACTCTCCCGTTTACATCCTTGCTGAATTTACCTCTGTGGCTCACAAACCAGCCAGTCCTTTACTTCTGCTGCACTAGGGCCTGGGAAGACTGGTCATTCTCCTTGCAAAGCCACCACTGCGGGCCGCTCCTCCACGCGATCCAGCCCTGTCACTGCTAGCCCTGCCTGAAATCACCGCCCCTGCTCAGC
>NW_008824450.1:178805-180415 GCF_000699105.1 Pygoscelis adeliae
CTGCTTTCACTTTTAGCCCCGATGCTGAACAAACCCAGCTCTCTCTTCACGTACACGTACGTATGTATTTATACACATGCCCCCCCACCACAGAAAGAGACCTATTTTGCAAGGTTTAATATGCTCCGAGTTCTGCTGTGGACTCTTCCTCTTTTGTTGCAGCTGTGGTTTTAGGGCAGGCTTTGTGGGTTTGAGAGAGTCCTTGGATGCCTTGGGAAATGTTCTGCAAAAGCGGACTTTCTCTCCATGCATTCTGCACTCCAGCCACCAGGTCCTGAAATCTCCGTGCACAGGATTTCCCCTATTTAGATGAAAGAAAAACCTACTTGCCTTTCAGGCATAGTTTCTGATTGATAATACTCATTTATGCCTGCAGTGTCAGGCAAAGAAACATGAGAGCCAGCTGGACTCCTTCCTATGTCAGCAGCAGCTTTGAGCCACAACACTGCATCAGGATGCTCCGAATGGGCTAAGAAACACCACCTCACAGCCACGGCAGCCCTGGGGTGGCTGGTGTAAGCTGCTTTGCCACAGCTCTGGAGAGAATAAGATCTTACCCACTATCCTTAATGTCTCTGTCCATGATGCAGGAGAAGCAATACTACCTACCTTGTAGAAAATAAGGGAGAGCCTGCAAGTGCCAACTAACTGTGAAACAGAAACACTCTGCCTCTCCTTGTGCTTGTCCTAGTTACTCATGAGGGAAAGTAACTCTGGTTTAGGAGAGCTGAGGATTAGCCTAACACACCTGGGTACCACCTGCTGCTTTAGTGGCTCCAGCTCACAGTTTTGTGACAAGCTGGGTGCTTGACAGCAATATCCCTTTGAAATGCCACGTATACTGCTCAGGGTTTGGAAAAGCCTTGCTCCAGCACAGGGTAATTGTCAATATGCATGAAGACAAACTTCCTGGGGTTGGCTGGGGGCAAGAAGGGGACAGCTTGGGTGGAAAGAATTCTTCAGTCACAGCACAAGGCATGCCTGTGCTCCTAACCAGCTGAATAGCAACTGGGCCCTATAGAGTTAGAGCAGCCTTGAGGTGGCTCTGACAGGCAAAGCACACAAATGCTGTGAAAAAAAAAACAACCCACAAAGCAACAGAAATGTCTCACAAGGTTTAAAAGCACAGTTGTTCAGCCTTGCCTATTTGTATGGGAAGCAGGAGCCGCGGCTCCTGGATGTGGAGCTGGCAGGCAGCATAGGAAAGGAGAGGGAGGCGAGATACGTGGCTGAGGAATTTGCAGCCTTCGAGTTCCCTCTCTCCCACCTCCTCCTCTCGCAGGAAATGAAAGAAACCTCTTTTGTGGAAGGAGGATGGTAGGTGTGCATGCGTGAGTGTGTGCTGGGGAGCAGCCCAGCCTCGCGGGCTCCTTCCCGGTGTGCAAGCCTGTGTGCAGGGCCGTGTGTTTGCACGCCCGCGTGTGCACAGATACGCTGAAGCACTCAGGGCCGGCCCAGGGCTGTTTCTCCGAAGTCTCCTCATGCGTGTCTGAAAAGGTGGATCAGGCAACAGAAGTGGTGAAACCACCAGCATGCCCAGGCCCCAGATGACTGCCGTGTCACTTTCTTTTTTCTGTAAAGCAGCCCCCCCAGGTCTTCCTCCTTTCCTC
>NW_008824450.1:180539-186920 GCF_000699105.1 Pygoscelis adeliae
CTAACAGCGATGCCGGGGGGCCAAGGCCAGCAAAACTGGCCGTGGGCACAGCCATCTGCAGCCGCTGCTGCCCTCACTCAGGCCTGAGCACAGACCAGAGTGGGCCGCTGACTGCCAGCTCTGGTAGGACCTGCCTGATGCCGGTGAGGGAGAACTTGTGGAGGGAAGGCAGCTGCATGCCACTCCTCATAAACCTCCCTTCTCCCTACCGCCACCCCGCTGTCCAAGCAGCACAGCCCTCACCTTCATGGAGGCCCAGGCCTGGGAGAACATGGTGGGAAGGAGAAAGGGAGCTGGCAGTGGGGTAAAAATGGTCAATTTAGTTGTCTTTTTCCCCTCCTCAAACCACAGTGAGCCTTTGTCAGGGCAAGTGGCACAGGCTGCTGGGCTCAGGTGGCCCTGTCCTCTCACAGAGAAGATGGTGGCCAGGCCAGGCCCTCACCGACCACCTGGGCAGCCTCCTGGGTGCTGACACCACACAGGACAAGTTCACCTGTGACTCTCCTCCAAGGGGGTCTCTTTTAGCCTCTGTTTCCACAATAACAGAGACAAAAGAATGGGCTGCTTATCACCATCCCCACCCACCAAATTACACGACGTAGCTGCACGGCCCAGTGGCTGCTCCTTGGGGTGCTCAGGCAAGGTTTGCAGGAGGGAGAGGAAAAGCATGGCTGGAGATCCTGCTTCTGTTTACACCTCTTTGTTAGCAGCAAGAGTTTCCTCTTGCCATGCTTGCTCCTGAGGCGGGTGTTAGCAGTGGGTCGAGGAGCAAGGGGGTGGCCCAGGCCCCCTCCTTCTGACACTAAAATGGCAGTCAGGACAGGCTGCCTCAACCCCACAGTGGTGGACGAGTCTCCACTGTCCCCCATGGGCTCTCATGGCCCCAGACCACAACCACACAGTGTCACCCCAGCCCCTGGCACCTTCCCCTCAGATAAACACACTGGATCCCCATCACGTGTCACAAATTTCCTCCTCTGAGTGTGGGGGAACACCCCATTTCCCAGCTGAGCCCCAGCAGCAGGGCGCAGCCCCCTTGGAGATATCGCTGTAGGCGCAAGAGGTAAAATGCATCAGAAGAAAATAAAACCTGCTCAAAGCCATCATAGTAAAGGCAAACCCAGCTGAGAGTAAGGGTGGAAAAGCTGAAGACTGAAAGGAGTAAAGGAAAGGGCTGTCTGGAGAGTCCCATTGGGAAGAGATGCCAGGATGTTATAAAGACCCAAACTCTAAAGACAGTTTTGGCACCGAGAGCCAAGATCCACTTTCCTGAGTAGCACTGAGCCCACATTCAGCCCTTCTAGTTTTCTGGGTCAAAAATAAATCCTGCACAAATAATTAAAAAAAAAAGACGTAATTTTTACTTCACATATTTTCTGTAGAACAAAAGGTATTGGGTGAAGGAAAGGAACTGCCTGAGAAGGTAGGAATCTCCCAAGTGGGAAGAACAAATTCAACATAGCCAAAAAAATTGCATAGTGACAAAGGAAAAGGGTGAATGCATTGAAGGGAATTAAGAAATTGAGCAAGTAAGGTGCCATGTGAGGTGGTCCCGAAATCTACCTGTGTGTAAGGCAGATAGGGGTCCTTGCACGCACAATAAGTAAGGTGGGAGAGAAAAAGAAGAGTAAATAAAGAAGAAGAATGCAAGAAATGAGTGTGCAAAGCTTGCTCAGAGATCTAAGGATTAAAAAGAAAACCTTTAGTAGAAATGGAAAACAGGGAGGCAACCAAACAAGAATATTCAGTCAGTTAAGGCTTGCAGGGAAAAGATAAGGGCAGCAAAAATGCAGAATGAGTTAATTATAGCCAAAGGGATTAAGGAGAATAAGAGGCCTTTTACAAATATATCAGGGGAAACAGAAGCACTAGGTAGAAGGTGGGTCTGTTAATAATAGGTCAGAGTAGGGAAGGAAAATAATGAAACAAGGGGACAAATCATGCCAACAGCAGTGTGGGCATCTTCCTGTTACCAGCCGGTCCGAGACCTCCAAGCCAGCACGACAGGTCCATTGACTGAGACTGGTTTCAACCCAGAGACTCCCCGTCCACAAGGACAGATCTGAGCTGCTGTCACAGTAGAGCTGGGTATGGAAATGTACCATGAGTCTCCCCATGCAGTGCCTGACACCTTCCCTGAAGAAATCAATATATTTTCAGTGATTTAATTGCCTCAGCACAGCTTTTTTTGGTGTAGGAGGCTGGAGAAAGCACATACACCAAGGTTAGGCCACATATGTGATGCAATAGCCTTGGAAGAAGACCTGATGAAAACACACCAGTGGGTGATAGACTAACTGACCAACTAGCTATGGGCTTCTCATCAACTCTTGTGCCTTGGCTTGGCTATTTCCTCTCTGTCTGTCTAGCTCACCCCCCTGAAAGCAACAGGAATAAAACCCAGTAAATCCCTTGGGGCTGGAAGCAGGGATTGGCAAGTATTAGGACTTTGTAAAACTTGCATCTCACTGATTTGTGATCCAACTTCTCACCTCCTAAGAAATTTTGTGCAAGAATTTTAAATATTTAAGATATGCACACATTCCTACCGTCAGGATTTTGGCCTTCTCCCTCTCCAGAAAGAAAGTTTGGCTCCACATCCCAGGTTTCCCTCTCAGTTCCTATAAAAACAAGAGGCTCAGTCAGGAAAAATTACAGACTATTTATGTTTTCTCAAAGTCAAAAAAGAACTGTCAGGAGATAGAAACTGTTTCGCCCAGCTCTTTCACAGGAGGAAACCCATCGCTCTCCTGTCTGCCTGTGGGCGCGTTTTGCATACTGGAAGCTTTCCTTGAACAAGACCCCTCAGGCACCCTCCAGCCCCCATCTGCCAGGGAGTCACACAGTGAAACAAAGGGCCAGCTCCTTTGTCCGAGGATACAAGGTGCCAACCTGCCTGTCTCTGTTTACCAAAGGGAGGGATGTTAGCAGGGTGAGAATGGGGGGTTGGGACCATTGCTGGGGCGGGGGCCATTTGTCCTCTATTCCCGGCTCTCAGGCGCTTTCACCTCCCTGCTGTCTCGCTCCGATTTTCGTGTCTTGCCAGGCCGGCTTTTTGAAATGCTTTAGATAAGTAATTTAGGAGGCTGCTGAGTAAAAATAAATAAATAAAAAGATAAACAGGCTCTATTTCTGCAAGCAAAACCAGGGAACAGCCTCATAGACCAAACTCCTGTGAGCTAATTCCCTACAGCTCCATCCACCAAAGATACAGGGTGCTTTGACCCACGGATAACCCCATGGTAAGGTGGATGTACACACACAACCCATACCTTGTCCTTTACTCTGTGCTTGCCTTTTCCTGCATCCTACCCGGTCTCTGTAAGAGAGCAGACAGCGAGGAGATGCTTGGGGCTGAGTCCTAGGACAGACCTGGCAGTTATATCAGTAACAGCCATGTCAATAGACACTGGTTTGGGCATGAGTGCTGACAACTCACTGACAGTTTTCACCAGCATGATTTTTCTACTGAGATGTATCCCCACATGGTGTTGATCCAGAATAGTTTTGATCTGACAGGGAGGTGGATGAAAGCCCTGCGCTCACTGAGGCTTTCACCTAGAGTGCACCTGTGACAGCAGCATGCTCCCCCCCAACTGCACATTTGCACTTAACTGCGTCAGAAATGGACAAACCCAGCCCGCAAAATGCATGGGACACCAACACTGGAGACTTTCCTTCCATGCTCATCCTACTTACCTTGGAGACCACACAAATGACAAAAAACACTGTTGACCTCCCTCCACTTTTACCTATGTTGCACATTACAGGGTGAAGTCAGTGTGCTCTGTTTCCCTAGTGCCTCTTTGCACTTTCAACCCAAGTATGTAAAACTGCACAAGGAAGGAGAGGTTAAAATAACAGCACTCCATAATAAAGGACAGGTAATATACTGTCCTTTATAGGTCTTCCCCTTACACGACCGGTTCTTTTACCAACATGATCTCTGTTGGGTGTTATGTTAGAGGGACTCTCCAGGAAGATGCTGAGCAGGAGAGTAGAGGAGCTATAATAAAGATATAATATTTATACATTTGTATATATTTATAAATATATTTTACATCTAAATATATAATACTTATATATTTTAATATATATTTTATATAAAATAATTATAGAATAAATAAAAATATATGCTATTGTTTTGTATTGCACCCTCAAGCTGAGGAATGACACACAGGTGACGCTGAATGTTGCTTTCTATAGGCAGGTATACATATGTTCTCCCATCTTTTGCTATATCTGCCCAGCAATATTACAACAGGAGCCTTCCTGCTTCCTCTGTCCACTCTGGCACTCAGGGGCTCAAACAAGAGCGGCAGGATTGTGAGAGCAGTGCTGCTTCCCTGGGTCAGCCCCTCCTGGACAGAGTTTGCTGGCTCTCCCAACTCACCCAGCCTGTTTCTCCCCTGCACAGAGGCTTGCTGCAGTAGACCTAACCTGCCCTGTATTTTTCTTCTTCTGAGCACCCCTCCTGTGTCTCTCAGCTGCCCAGGAGATGGTTTGTAAAATCCAGCCAGAAGGAGAGGTGGTGTTGCAGGGAGGGAAAAGGAGGTAGAGCCCAAGCCAAGAAGCATCAGCACCAAAAGCAGCAGCCTGGCGGAAGGCAGCACTTTGAATGATCTCATGAATCATCCACGACATTATCTACAGTGAAATGCCTGGGAAGGGGTTTCCCATGTCCTACCCTGACCTGGAAGGTTGAATCCACAGGGGCCTGAAGGGCATTTTGATTGCCAAAGACAAAGGCTAAATCAGAAGGAAATGATATTTTATTTAACCTCTGCATCGGGGTGGGGGCCTGAGAGGCGTAGAGGCAGGGTGGCGGTGACAGAGGCGTGGGGATAATACTGGGGATTCAGAACAGATAACTTGGTAACATATGGGCTTTCTCTAAAGCAGCATGTCCCACCGAAAAGCTAACTTCCCTCGGCGTGCTGTCAGTTGCTGCCGGGGGAGGGCAGAGCCCTGCACGCAGCCCAGCCTGCTCCGTCAGGGCTGTGCTCTGCCATACGAATGTGCTGTTCAGTGCCAATATGGAATTTCCTTTCGGGAAAGGGCTGCAATAATTGTCTCTCCTATTTACACAGCGCTTTCCAGACAACGTGCCAGAGGCTGGAGCCCTTATACAGGCAAAGCTCCCAGGGACACCCTGCCTTGGCTTGAAAGTCAGCTAAGGCTCTGAGTACTCAGCATGGTGTAGGATCAGGCTGCAGGACTGCAAACCTGTTGGTGCAGGGACCAGCTCTCCTGTAGGTGACCCATTCCCAAAGTGTGGCTGGTGGCCATAAAAGAAATCACCATCAAAAGGGCTTTGGAGTGGTGGTGTGGGGTGGGCTTACCTCCTTGTTTACATAGCATTAGAGCTACAAAGGCTTTAAATGCTTTCCTGACATGACATTCCTGTAGGAAGTTCCTGTAGATGTCCTGAGGACCTAGGTGATCTGGTGGGTGGGGAAGGGCTATCTAGCAGGGAGGGACTGGGAGGAAAGGCAGGGGAATGCAACAGTGCCTCTAAGGGAAGGTGAGGCCCATACCACCCCTGAGTGGTGGGCTTTATGCAATAACGCCCTGAAGGAGGGGTGGGGGCCATAGCTGTGCAGTACAACCTGCGGTGCCAGCAAGGCGAGGCCTGGGTGGCGGAGTCCACTCTGGTCCTCCTCTGATGAGTCTCAGAGCCCTGCTCTCAACGCAGGGAAGATAACATGCATATCTGAACATCTCCAATTCTTCTGTGAAGCTCAGCCTTTCCAGGACTGTTCTCTCTCAGTTTTTAGCCAACCCGGAGACACAAATAGGGTGGATCGGAGAACCAGAGGTGTGAGAAATGGCAAAGACCTTCACTCCAGATCATTTCCTCTGGTATTTCATCAGACCAAGTAGGCATACAATGGCACTTTACCGCTTCCTTTGGGAGGTAGTTTCCATACCTCTTATGCACCCAGGAACAGGTTGTATTTTGCTAAATTTCTGTTTCACTGTAAGTAGAAAATAGTCATGGATGTCAATATGAATTTTTACAAGTGCAAAGGACTTAAAAGTGACACCCCCTCCCGTCTTCCCACAGTACCAAAATATCACACGTCAAAGATCCTCCTGCTGAGAGCTGAATTCCCCCTTCACGCAAAGTTCAAGGACTGAGGCTTGTTCCAAGCGTTTCTATTTCAGACTCTTGGTCTTTGACCAAATCATCGCATTTCAGGCTTGTGCTGAAGACCTGAGGACCATATTTGTTTGTACTCCTTTTGCACTCAGGGGCCCAGCCACAGCCCCCTGTACTAGGAGATGTACAAAGGCAACATAAAACCTCAGCCTGTCCTAAGCATGTTCCCCCAGATACGTGTTTCCTTAGAGGTGCTGGGTACTTCGGGGGCAGGTCAG
>NW_008824450.1:186954-218379 GCF_000699105.1 Pygoscelis adeliae
CGGGGCAGGGTAGGCACTGAGCAGTTCTCCAGCTCTCCTGTGGAGGGAACCTACAGCACAAATTGATCTGTGGGGAGCATGACCCAAAGTGTCAAAACAGGGCCTTTAACATTTTCCACTGCCGCCAAACCTGTTTGACTGAATTGCAGGTTAAAAAGGTATTGTGTCTATAATTGTTGGGCTTTAGAGAGCATGTCTTTTCCTTTAATGAAATACCTTGCTCATTCCATTCGAAAAGAAACCAAAGACTTCTCAGGTTTATGATAAAGTTGTAAAAATTTTATTTACCTCATATTTCCTGCTGGGTTATTTATGAGGCATTTTGTCAGCTCTCATAAAACTGCCTAGTAAAATATATTTTCTTACAAAAAAAATAAAATCATTTGTGCGGAACATCTTGAGAGCAGCGAGGACAGAGTTAATGGGATACACACACGTTCCGACCCTGGGAGAAAACAAAACAGAACGAAAGCCAGGCATTGTTGTGCTGCATTAGTTAATAATAGCTTTAGAGCTAAAATCCTGCTCCCACTGGTGTTACTGGAAGTTGGTCCTTAATATAAAATAATCAGAGAACCAGCTGCCATGAATTGCAGAGCCCCAAAATGAACCTGAAATGAATCAAAGCACCCAGAAAACACACTTCTCCCATTGGAATTTCACAAGAAACACCAGCTCAAGAACTTTTTCTTTAAAATATGGTGGCTTAGATTTATGTAACTCAGGAATGGATGCAAATCATCACTCGGAGCTCGAACCCAAGGTTGGTTGATTGTTAATGCAATAACTTTTACCTAGTTAAGGGTCAAGACGCAAGAAATGAAGCTCCTTGACGCAAACCTGGAGGAAATCCCATCTTGGTAGTTGCTGTCGAATAAACAGCCTGGGCACAGGAAAAGCACGACCCACCCACTCCAGGCGCAGCTGGGGTACATTTGCCTCTCTTAGAGCACAGCTTTTCAGTTTTGTGTCACATGTTTGCATCTGCTCAGTTCTCCGTGGTCTAAACTTTTGCCTTTTTTTCCAGCAGTGCTTATGTTCCTTAATCCCAGTGGGAATCTTGAAGCACTAAGTTTGTTGTGCAGCATTACCCCTAACACCCTTCATTTCAACCCTTGCGGCTTCACTCCAGCCACGCTTACCACTTGCAGATAAGCAGGACACAGGTAAAAAGTCCTTTCCATGTGGCCGGCTTCGCCTGGCTCACTCAGGAGCTCAGCAAAGGTATTCTAGCTTGGAGGCACCAGGAATATAAAGGAAGCAAGAAAACAATGAATAAAAGACAAAAAAAAAGAGAATCAGGGAGGGTTGTTTTTAAAACAACAAGAGCAAGATGCTGGGAAGCGGTCAGAGGTCTTTTGTTCTGTGCCTGTACAGCACTTAGCACAACACAACCCGAAATTCCAGCTAAGCTCCTTGCTTCTGCTGCTGTAAAGTAAAGAAGCAGCAGCCGAGTACTGGGAAACAGGCAAGGAGCCAGGTTTGCAAAGGTATTTAAGTGTGTAAAGACACAGGGGGATATTTATTTACAGATGCTGGTAGAGGTCCTATTTCCTACAGGAGCCAAGGGGCATTAGGCTCACAGCTCCAGCGCTTTATCAGTGCCACCAGGTGTTATCTGTGTCTTTAGGTACAGGTAGAGCTGGGTTTACCACTCCTCTCAATAAGACTTGTTTTTTAAAAGCCACTCTTATCGTGGGGTTGCTCTCCTATGTGTCTGCAAAATGCCTTTTGCGTTGCAGGGTCCTGCCTCAGTCACACAACACATGAAAGCATTTAGCAATATGACAGGTCCGTGCTGCTTTGGGCATACGCAGATCTTGGGATGTGCTTTCCTTTTACACAGCTATGTTTCTCAAGGGAGGCAGGGCGGTCAGGAGGTGTCTGGGTGACCCTGGGGCCTGGAGCTGGCCATAAAGCCCCTCTCAGCCTGCTGTTGCAGAGGGGAAGGGAGGGAACTGCCGGCTAAACTGAGCAGGGGTGGCTCCCAGGGAAACAGCACGTATATCAAGTGGGATGTACCAGACCTGAGCTTTAACAAGCAGTTCAGGAACTGGCTGTGATTTTAACAGACAGTTTAACCAAACTGGACCAAACTTCTTCCAGCTCAGTCCTGCCAGAAATGTCTGATACAACAGAAAATGTGCTCTACAACTGCTATATTCTCCCTAGGCTGAATTAAGTCCATTGCACCAACCCAGCAAGCAAATTCAAGTTGGACTCATCTGGAACATTCATCAGTTGTCTAGAAATAAATGCAGAGGAACTCCAGTGCAGGGAGTCTGGAGAGGAGAGGAGAAATGTGTCTAAAGGCTCTCTGGATGTGACTCTGAGTGTTGAGTAGGTGGAGATGGAGAAGGAAAGCCATTTCTACTCCAGATATCAAACAAGCTCTCAGGGAAATTCCTTCTACAGCTTAATTCATTTAAAAAGAAAACACCTTTGCCTCCCAGCTTTCAAGAGGTTTTGGCATCCTTTACAACCAGCACAGTCAGTTGTTCCAGAATCAACAGTTTTGGTCAATGACTGACAAGGAAGGGCTGCTTTGCCTCAGTGCACCAGGGAAAAACCAGCAGACATGTGGCAGACACCTTATTTGCACTGGTGGGACTAATGCTTTTGACTCAGCTTGCGAAAGGTGAGCTGGCAGGATGTTAGCATACTGCACGCTTTGACAAACCCCTGGTGATGAGAGAGCTGCTGGCATCCAGAGCAATCCAGCCGAGGGGGAAAGTTTCTCCCCGTTCCACCAGACTGTTGCTATTAATGGGGCAAATTCCAAAATTAAAACTACAAAAAGCATCTCCCTGTGCTCCAGGCAGGCGTCAGAACATACGGTGCTTAAGCTCAAAAGCTGGCATAGGTGTTGTCCTTAGGAGGGGAAACATAAAACGGAGCAGATAGCGGAGATGTGCAATAGCCCATGCTGAGGCCTCTGAAAAGCTGCCGTTGATGGGAGTCCTTGTCAAATGACTCCAGTCACACGAGCAGACGTGAGGCACATAGCTGCCCTTTTTTTCCCTTCTTTGCATCAGGCTGTGTTATTTCTCTTCCCCACTGCCAACTGGCATCAGTGACCAATTTATTCGCACCAAACACAAAGATATGGGTTGTCTAAAGCCAAGCAGGACCCTCATCTAGGGAACACTCTGGAGCTATTTAATAAAGTTTAGAGACCGGAGAAGCATCCAGGCTTTCCCACCATAGTAGGAGAAGATGAAATTCTTTAATTGTTTGTGTTTGAGTGAAACTCATATAAAAAGAGGATTTGGGATTCTGGGGAAGCTTTAGAGCTGAGTCTGACCTTAAGCTGTGTTTCTGCACAGCATCGCACGCTCTCACACTGTGCTCCCAGCACACACTCTGGGAACTCAGCCCTCACTCACATCCCTCTTACTTAGGCTCATGGAGGGATTCAGGGAAGCAACAGTTATTTTATCCTATAGTTAGTACAAGATCTTTTGAGGCCTGTGGTCCAGGCAACTTAAAAGAAGCTGTGCCTCTCATGGGCAGACAAACATGCAGACGCTCTGCATCCCATTACAGCTCAATTCTCCAGTTATGCAGAAGTCACAAAGTGGTTTGGATCCCAGACCACTTCTCCCATTGGGTTCTCTCCCTAACCCTGATTTGAGCACATCTGCAATGTTTAACCTATTCTTCTCTCGTACTTCACACAGCCCTTATCACAGTGCTCAGGCTTTTCCAAAGAGCGGTAAAAGGAATAGACAAATCAAGTTTAACATGTGGATTTGGCTTTGAATGACAGAAATCTCATAGGACAAGCAATTTTCATAATTTTGTCCTCATTCGGGATTGAAGTTCTGTGAGCCTGTTAAGCTGGTTGCTATTTGGACCTGAACAAGGTCCTACCTGCTTGAGATTCAACCCAAATTTGGAATTAGCAGTGACAACATGATATCTAGGAATACATTCAGAGCAGCCAACAGCCCAGATGCATACTGGAGATAACAGGTGAGGGATCTGAACCTGAATTTCCTAACCCACAGACAAGCTCATTAATGCTGTAGTCAGCCTGTGTGGCATCTTTCAATCTTGATAAAAACAAACTGGTTTTGGGTGTTGTTGGTTGTGGGTTTTTTTCTTTTCTTTTCTTTTTTTAAATTGATAGCTAAGGGGGCCACTGGGGGCTGTTTTAATTTTTTAAATCTTGAAAATCCTTACAGGGTGGGAACTCTGCCTTCCAGCCTTCTTCACCTCACATTCACAAGTCACTCGTAGAGATGATGAGATGCCTTTCCCTTACAGGCTCCATGAATTTTGGTGTCGTTCTAGATATCGTAGCTTTGGGTAGAGAATATCATCAAAGCTGTGGCACAAGCACAGGCTTGACGGTGAAACACAGAATGATTCCTTTGGCTCAAAAGCCAAGATGGTTGGCCTCAAATGCCATCTGGCACAGAGTAAATCTCACTGACAAGGAGACCATGTAACCAAACTGACAATAGAGGAAAAAAAAATTTATGACAGGACTGACTGGTTACCTCTTTTCCCCAAATTATCCTATTTTTACCTACTATATCTCTATGAGGAATAACTAAAGAGACTTGGGTGTTTCAGTCTGGGAAGTAAACGAGTGAGAGAATGTAATAGAGATCTATAAATTGCTTGGTGGCACTGGCAAAGGTGTATCAGGAACAACCATTTCCCACTTTTTCTGGCAGAGGTAGGGAGCAACTAGGGAAGCTAGGAGGAGGCAGTCAGAACAAACAGAAGGCAGCATCTGGGCAGCGTACGCTACAGCCTGGCACCACCGAGTCTTTGTTTTGAAAAATAATCCTAACGAGGGCTACGAGCCCTGATGAGGCCTGGTTGAACAAGCACCAAATCTCTGCATGCTTAACTGAAGTGCAGGTCTGGTTAATGACAGGGAACATTTGTGAGAGGTTGCCTCAACTGTAGGGAAGGCAGATGCTTTCAGTCAACCCTAAAAAAATGTTAGCCTTTTTGTTTCTTGGAAGTGACATACAAGCGGGTTATGAGCCTTCCGCCAATCCTGGATGGCAGCAATATTTAGCAGTTGGAGCATGGCATAAGCTGGTTCAAATTCTCATGCTGCAATCCTGGTTTTATCACTAGTTTATTATATGGCATTACAAAAAACATCTAAGGTCTTGGCATATGAAGGGCATCAAACCAGCAACAGCCAGGGGCCTGTAGTCTAAAATTCGGCTCAACTGGTCAGCTTCTAGATGAGAATGATAGCCTTTGTCTGCTGGTATCTCAGGAGGACGGGACTTCACCTAACACTGCAGAGGTTTAGTGGTGCCCAAATATTAATTGTGCATATTTGAGTCAGATTGAGTATATTAGCCCCCAGCTTTTCAGGGTAAGTTGGCAGAAGACAGAACCATCTGCAAACTGAGAAATGCAAACAAGGAGGGAAAAAGTTCAGTTTTGCATTCTGAAAGAAAATGCAAATCTTTTTTTTTTTTTTTTTTTTTTTACTTGTGCTTTAGTGCCAGTCTTCGCTGATTCTACACCTTCTGGCACAGGAATGAAACCAGTTTAATCTCAGTAACTGGCTAAGGAATGCTTAGGCTTTCTGAAGTCCCAGCCCACTTGGTTAGCTGTATTTCTGAGACAGAGAAACAGCAATCTTTCTACTTTTAACATCAATAACACCAGTTATTCTCCCAAAGAATTATTATCAACAATTCCTTTGCTATATTTACAAAGAAGCAGGGCTATTCTTAGAGAAAACACTAAAAAAGCCATTTTATTTAGCTTTCTTGGCAGTTATACAAAAATGTAAGGAATGTAGTCAGTTAAAAACACCAAATCCCCAGCACGAGCCTATAAGAGCTTTCTAATGCATATTTACAGTATAGAAAGCAACCACTTTCCTGTTTTGTAGAACAAACAGTGAACCTCTTTTCCTCCTAGCTGTTCCTGAAGACCAAACATTAAGTTTGACACAGAATGCTGCTTTTAATGGTGCGGGTTGTAAACTTTTAATGCCTAGAAAATGGGACTTTATACTACAGCCTTCTTTTCCTAAAAAGGAATCGAAGGCAAATTTTACTGCTGGTTTTAGGAAAGTTCTGAATTGGCAGCCCAGGGTATTTAATACTCCTTTAGCCACAGCTTGGTTTGCCATAGGGAACAGCAGTGCTAACTTCTTCCATGCTGCTCCTTGCCGAGGCAAGGACATGCACCCCAGAGAGGGGGGGACTGCTCAGGTCCTGCAGTACCGCTAGTGGGACTGGGGAAAAACGCTGTATTCCCATAGGGACTCAGCTCAGTGTGGGGACACTGGGATTTGGGAATACAAGCAGGGGACCACGCCACTGTTCCCATACCTGCAACAGCATCTCAGTACTGTGCTCCAGCCTCTGAATACCATCATGAAAAATCTCTGTCTTAGGGGCATTACTTACTGCTTAAGAAAGAGACTGTGTGGCACATCCAGGTCACAGCTTTCCTGGTGACACTGAAAACAAACAAAAAAAGACATGGGTTACTGCTCCAGGTTTAGGTAGGGTTAATGGGTTCAGCTCTTACCTGGTAAAAATGGACAATGCTACCAATGTTACTTGTAGTGCACAAAGCCCCAAAGATTTCCAAACGGACATGACAATACATTCTTTAAAGAATAGTCTATTCCATGGGGAAATGAAGAAACACAGTCTTTTGGGATTTTGTAAATTAGCTGGTATAGACAACATACTGCAAGGAACAATCCTCCACAGGTAGGGACGCAGGTATTCAACTTCTCCCTCTTTTTCAGCTATAATTCAACCCCCCCCTCTATTTCTCTCTTAAGTTTGCCTGTGTTGGAGGCCTCCTGGTCTCCTGAGCCATCTTGAAATTAAAGATGTAGAAAGGCTCCAGATCCCATTCCCCATACTTCAAATTATCTCACGTCTCCCACGTTAGAGGGAGGCTGGAGTCATACTCCTCCGTGCCCTGTCCTCTGAACTGTATCACTGTTTGTTGCTATTCTGTCGCTAACAAGCCTGTTGTTTAAGATATGTTTTCAGTGGGTTCCTCCTGAACCTTCCTCAGGGAGGTGATAAAACTGCTTTTGAAGCACTCTACAAGTTTTTGTTTTCATAACCAATATTCATTGCATTCATTGAATTCTCCAGATTGCTGAATGTTTCCCAATTTTTTTTTCCTATACTTATACAAGATAATGACCAAAAAGGACAAAATCCTTCCTTGTCCTACACTGAATCAGTGCTCCGAAACTGGAAATGAGTGTGGCTTCCTTTGCCCAAATAGTGTTGGCCACAGCCCTGAGAGCTTCATCCTCCTCCCAACCAAGAGGGCAGCCTCCCTCTTGTCAGGCCATTCAAATGTGCCACAGCCCTGCCACTGCGGTGGGAAACAAATATGTCATGCAATCATTTTGCAGTGCAACATGCCAGGGTCTGACAAATTAGCCCATCGCGATGCCCTGCCCGTCTGTTGGCATGTGCCACAAAGCAGCAGGAGAGCAGCTTGGCTCCTGCTACCCTGCTATGGCGCAAGGCAATGCCAGCTCTGAACGAATCCTAAAATGGCCCATAATCACACTGCAGTGAAGGGACAGGGCCTAGGGGAGTAATCGCTCCTTGTGGCAAATGATGCAACCCCAACCAGGATTTCTATGGGCTTTTGTGATTTGTACCATAACCATATGCTTCTCTTTCTATTTCAGAGCGATCAGAACTGAGCAAGCCCTCATCCGGAGAAAACCAGGCAAGAAAATGACCGCACTTGAAGCAAGCGAGAGGAAACGAGAGGCCTTTGGCTCCCATTCGCTGTCATGTAACAGTTTCATCATTGTAGGAAGTGTCAATAAGATACCAACAGGGTAAACAATTGTCAGACAGATTTTCACAGAGCCAGTTGACTGGACCATGGCTGCTTTGTACACAATGCCAATGCAGTGTCATTTCTAATGGGGGAATTTATACAGTGTAATTATGTCAGAATTTGCTCCAGGCTACACACTGTTGCATTATAAACCTGGCTATTGCCATGTGATTAGTCAGAGCTTTAAATAACACTGAAAGTAATTATATCAAGCACGATGAAGAAAAGTGGTGCATTCCAGTGCTTGCCACATACCAGCCCCTGAAGGGGGTTACCTAATGATGATGTCCTTTTTATTGCTGGAAGTTTTGATACCTTAGGCCACATCCTGATCACTTGACTCACAAACAGTTTAAGGACCCTCTTAGTTTAGCCCCTGTAATTATGGAGCAGAGGAGACTTTATGTGAGTTACGATAAGATTCCCAGATGATTGGATGTAGATGCGTGTGATTGAAATGCAAAGAGCATGGAGGATGCCCCACATAGTAGCACACAGCCAAAGGGGCTTTGCATCTTGCTGCATGCTTGTAGGCATAGGTGGATGTCAGGCATCCTGTCACCAGCGGCCTGAGGGTTAAGGGCTTCTCCAGGGCTGGTCTGGCTGCAGACAAAGGGCACGTTTTCCTCCCGATGGTGGCACTGGAATGAGCAAGGCTCCTCCAGGCCTGCATGAGCATGGTATCACATCGCCAGTGCTCTGCAAAAGTGAGGGCTCTGTCCAGGAAGGACAGAAGAAGGATCTAAAAGAGAAAGTGATCACTGGATTAAGGGTGAGCAGATCACAAGGTTGTGCAATGCTCCGATTTTGCACTTTCCATCAGAAGAGCCCTAATCAGCCGGTATTCTTAGATCCCCATTTCCCAGAGAGAAAAAACAGATCCTTTGCTTTCCAAGTCATGCTGAGCTTCAGTCCTGTGAGAGGGACAAAGCTGGCTGATATCTCCCTTGCTCTGGCCCTGGTCCCTCAGGGCTGTTACAAACTATTCCAGTTTGTAGCAGCTCTCCTGAGGGCTGTTACAATGGTTGGGAATTGCCATCACGCAGCATCTTTTAGCCTCACTCAGTCCTGCCTTCATTCCTTGCTCTGTGTCACATAGGGTGTTTCCCCTTCGCTTTACCTCCTTTTTCCAGTAAATGCTCAGCTGGACCTGAAGCAATGCATGGAGGTTATACCTCTCAAGAGCTCATGGGATCTGAGGCATCTGAGATGTTGCAGCCAAATCACAGTCAGAAAGGCTGCTATTGCTGCTGCCTTACAGTATCTGCTGTAGAGGAGGCTGAGACACTCAAGTGACTGTACAGACACACTTTTAGAAACCGGGTGGATAATTCATGAGAAATCCCCACTACTTCTGCTTCTACCTGGCCTGAAGAGCCACAGAGACCAACAACTACTTGTGGTATCCCGGCATTTCTGCTTTTGTCTGGGATGGGAATTAAACCAGGCACTAGATCAACAATAGAAATAACAGAATGGCGGAGGATTAGCCAAATCTTTTCAAATCTCAGCAAAAAAAGTTCCCTTTGGTTTTATGAGCAGACGTTCAGAATAGTTTTCATTTGCTCTGGACTGATTCACCCTGCCCTTTCCTTTGACCTGATGAAACAGTGACTGAAGCCCTAGGTTTTGCATCCTGTTTCAGCTGCAGCTGAGCTCCGTGCAGAGGTGTCTGTCCACAGCTGCTTTTCATGGCTCCCATCCAGAGGCTGCCACCTCTTCTGATCTGCCAGCATAACTATTTGTGTTGTCAACTATTTGTGTCATCACTTCCCCAGCTCTATCAAAATAGTCCTGCTTACAGAAGACCTACATTAAATGGGCTTTAAAATACAGAAGCCACATAGGTCTTCACTGGGATGGGACTAAGGGGAGGACTGCTGTTAAACAGTATGTTCAGGTCAATGTCTCGAGCAAGACCCAGTACAAACATCCATACAAGATATATATGTACCAGCATTGAAAAAATGGGGCTGGAGGCAGCAGCTCTGCAGCATCCCTAGCCAAGCTCTCTGCTGAGCACTGCTGTCCTACATGGTCTCCCTCTTTTCCACTCCCTTTCTCACTTGACCGTCTAAAGAATTGCCTCAACGTGTTGAACTGGCATAAAATTAACCCAACCAAAAATGACTTACTTTTTGCTGCTTAGCATCCTGAGCAGGCTCAGAGCAGGATCCAGTGAGCCCCAGAGCCAGCATGAGGGTGGAGACTGCTGTGCAGCCACAGCCAAGGTACATTACTATAACAAGGTGTGTCTCTCTAGGTCTTAGTCTCAAAATCTGCATTGCCAAGCTGCTGTGAAAATAAAAGATGCTGTGAGCAACAGAGCAGGAATTGAACAGGGGTAAATTTGAGTTTCAAATGAGAGAAAGAACGAGGTGGGGAAGAACGAAGGGCGGTGAGAAGAGAGATGCATTTTTTGAACGAAGCACCAATGTTTTATAGGACAGGATTTCTCCTGAGTTTCTTGAAGTCTGATAGTTTTACATCCATTTCTGGTAATTCCTAGTCATTTTAGGTCATGTCATCAACTGTTCTAATGGAGCCAACCTTGTAAAACTGCTGCTGTATTTATCAAACGTGCAGTCACATATGTGCACACATTGTGTGTATCAACAGTGAAAAAGGAAGTAAAACCCAATACCGTGATCAAATTCTCCATCTGAGGTGCTTTGCCTCAGTGTAACTCGTTCAAAAGTATAAAAACCCAAATCTTAGGTGATAAGTAAACTGATATGTAGTTGATTGGCTTGCTGTGATTTACCTTCAGCACCACCCTGGTCTGGAATACCTTGACGTTTACCTGGACTTGGTTTTCATTTTGAACTGGAGGGGGGTTTTGACAGCAGGGGTGCTTTTTGCTAAGGGCTCCCTGCTGTTTGTTCACAAGTTTGTCATCTGAGTGGAAATATCACTCAGCACTGTGCGAGTGATCTGGGAGCACATGAGAGCCAGTTCTGGCTAGAGCTAGCTGTGGCTGTGCTGCTCTGACCACTGGCATGGTGAACTAGCAGTCCTGGTCCATAGTGGCTGTTCATTTGGCTGGCTCCTTACCAAAGCAGAGCATTGAGAGGTGGTGTTGGCTTGATATTGCCAGTGCCCCAGGGTATCCAGTCCTGTCTCACCTAACAAACAGGGTAGACGAAGCAAGGCTTCACTCTGAGCTGCTTACCTGCTCCACCCCACAGCATGGCTGGGCATGGCAGGCAGGTGATGCTCCAGTCCCAAACTGTGCTGGTGAGCCATGGCTCTGGGGGCCTACAGGCTGGTCCAGTCCCTGTTCGGAGACAGCTCAGGGAAGATTTCAGGGATCTTCCCACTTCTTCCAGCTCCCCTGCTAGAAGGAGAAAGAGAAGTAACTTTTCTTACATCTTCAAGCTTCTATTAATAGTTGCAGAAGTCGCTGTGCTACGGCAACCTGGGACAAGGCAAAACCCTACTGCACAGGACCTTGTACTTGCAAAAGCAAGTAGAACAAAAGACAAGCCAAAAATGTGTGTGGGCACAAGTGCCCCACGTTACAGCCCTGTATTCCTCTTCAAAACACCTCAGCAAGGTGTTGGTGGCCGTGGCTCCCAGATGAGAGAGGGAGGTTTTGCTCTAGGTAGTGACCCAAAGACCTGAGAAGACTGTGCCCAACCCTGGAGGGCTGCTGGGCTCTCACTGAACCCCTGAGTTCCTCTGGTTCCTCCAGCAGCATACGACCCTGGCACAGCTTTGCAGCGGAGTGAGCAAGGCCAGTCAGCCTCCAGCTCTGGGATGTGCCAAACTATTTTGGTCCCTTTGACATGGAGTTGGAAGGAACAGATCCCAGCAAAGCTGAGGGATGCATGGGCTGTCAGAAGCATCAGTCAGTGCCAGATGAGGACTTAGGGACTTTAAGCCTCAGAGGTAATAAGACCCCCATCAGGGACTGCACCAGAGTTGTGAAGCCACAGAGAAGATGGATTCAGCCGAATATGGAAAGGACACAGCTTCCCTTTTGCTTGCCCTTCTTTAGCCATCTCTGTCACCTCTCCAACACCAAATTTCTTGTGTTGCAGAGATGCCAGTGATTTTTGGGAGCAGCAAGAGGAGGGGCAGCACTTTTGGGGTGGGCTTCTCATGTGTGTCCAGCTCCTGCCCCACAGCTACCTGCATCGCAACCATCAAACTCAGGGGTGCTGCAGGAACTGAGAAGTGGCATTGAGCACCCTCGTGGAGACTGCACACCAGTGAGGGGACAGAGCTGGTCCCTGCACTGGATCCAAGCAAGAAAAAAGAAATGGAGAAAAATAATTGTTATATTCTCCTATACTAAAATGGTTTTAAAAGTACATTGAAGTGGCTTTGCCTCTTCTCTTGAGCTTTTCTGAAATAAAATCTGTGGTTTTGAGTGTTAAAAACTGAAAATCACCATCTGCAATGAACAAGACGTTGGGATGAAGTGGGGCTGCCGGGTGGAACAAGTGGAAGGGATGCACCGAGAGGAGGACAAGAGCAAGGAAAAGGCACATTGGACAAAAAGGAAGAAAGATCGGTGGAGGGAGAAGGCCGTGGTGTGGCAAAGAAACCCTTGCAGTGACAGCGTCCCAGGAGCTGCAGCCAGGCAGCGCGGCTCACTCCCGGCCCCCAGCCTGGTCCAACTGCAACAACATCTGTTACACTTGAGCTCTGCTCGGTTAGTGGCATGTTTGTTTAATTGTGGGCCTGGTTTGTTATTTTGCTTCCCATTAGGAAGCTGAAGAAAGGAGGAGGAGGGTGTTTTCATTCTGGGGAGCATTTCACCAGGACAATGAGGTTTTTTTCCATGGCACTGGGTAGTCAGAACTAGCTGTACTGCTCCTCGCGACAAGGCAGACGCCTCCAAAGCCCATTGTTCAACCTGATGCATTAAGGGCTCACACTTGTAATTTTGGCGCTGATCCCCCTCTCCCATTGTGTGAGCAGAATGGGCTGAAAAAGGAGAGTCTGTCCTCTTTATCTGGCAGCAAGAAAAGCAGGCAGCGGCGGTGGCAGCAACTCCTCTGCCCGTCAAGGTTTTCGCTCTTCTGCGGCAATGGTGTGGAAGGGGGGGGATGGCTTTGAGAGCTTCCCTGGTCACTCCCAGGAAAGTCACCCAACTTTCACTCTCTGCTGTAGCTCCTTAGCTTCCCTCCAGTTTTCCCAAATTCATCACTGAGTATTTTGGAAAAATGACTTCTTCCTGCCTGACCGTTCAGGCTTTTTTGTTTTAATAAAAAAGAGAATTGTTGAAAGGGGAATTTTCTAGTGCTGGACTGACAGCCCTGAAGACCAGTACCCTCTGCTGCTCCACGCACTGCAATCAGAGCACGGCAGAAGAAAACTCCCATGCTGCCGCCCCTTACGAGCAAGGCATTTTTCCTCCGGATCTGACCAAGGTGGTGCTGTGAAAGGGCTTCCACGACATGGACATCTCCTCCCTATGCCAAGGTGATGCTTTGGCTTTGTCCAAGCCCCCAGAAAGGCTTTGGGCTTGTAAGAGCAGCTGGCATATGCAGGCATGCCCTGTTGTGCTTGTCTTGCTCAAAGGCAGGACAGATGCTCAGCTTTCTGACTCAGCATCAAGCACAGACCTATGCAATGGTTTGACATAAGGGATGCTGAAATAGAGAAAGCATGTCCTAGCAGGAACTGGGACAACAGAACATCAGGAACAGCGATGGGTCGATAAGGTTTTGTACAGTACAGTTCTCATGCTCCTTCATCATTGCCCAAAACTAGGGACCCCAACTCAAACCACTGGACCCAGACTTTGTATCTACTGCAGCAATATGCTGAACTCACAAGGAACATTTCAGACATCTGCTTAAAAAGCAAAACAAAAAAACCCCTTTCCTTAAAATTATGGATGGATTAAAAAAAATGAACTGAACATCAGAAGCTTAAATATAAACTTAAATTAGTAAACAGGCAATACAAACAGAGCCCTGACTCTGCAAACATTTACATATGCAAGAATCCTAGGCACTCTGAGCTAAAGGGGAAGGATCATGTGTCTAAAATACTTACGTGGACCAGTGTCTGCCAGGGCTGGGCCTGACACTTAAACGCTTCGGGTTGTGCGCTGTCCTCTCTTACAGCTGTACAGCAGGGATCCACTGCTGAACTCCAGTAACAGCCCACATCTGACCAGAACCTCATTAGCAGAAATAAAATGTCTTCGATCCTAAGCAAGCTGGGCAGAAACATCAGAAAAACCCAGGAAAAATGTACAGTTAAGTCAGAAGAGAGATGCAGATGCTGAAGACTACTACCAAAAATGCTTCCCACCTTCAGTTTTGCAGACTCCAGTGTCCAGCTCTGCTTTGGTGGGGCTGTGCTCCCAGCGCCCAGCCTGTCCCACAAAGGAGGACCCAGCCATGCCTGGGCGCATCATGTGGACCCCAAACCTCACCCCCAGGCCTGTTGGCTCCACGTCACCTTTAGAAAAGGACTTTCCTTGGCTGCAGTTGCAGTACTGCAGGTGAAACCTGCACTCCGGTCGTACCCGGGAGCCTCTCTGTGCCGGTGGCGTTCAGAGCTTGGTGTTTCGGGTGAGCTGCCCCAGATGGTGGAGGTTTGGGCAGAGGAGTGCTGCCCCTTTCGCATGGCTCTGGGAGAGCAGGGTCTGACCTGGCGAGGAAGGGGGGACACTTTGATGGACTTCTTCCCCCAGCACCTCAAAGCCAGTTACGTGTTGCCAAATTATGGTAGGAGCTTTACTAAACTAGGAGTCTTGCTGCCAACTATTAAGACTCACTTTATTGGGCTAATTCCATCCACCTTCAACTCTAATTAGATGCCTTGACCATTAGAAACTACAGCTTCCAGCCCCTCAGATCAAGAAATATCCATGGGCAATGGAGGACTTCTGAGGTTTGCCTGTTTCTAAGGGCCCATCTCTGCTGGCTTCAGCTACAATTTAACAGCCACCCTGGTAGGGCAGGACTCCGTCTTCCTTCCAAACATGTGCCTTTTTACATTGCAATCACGATCTTGCCATGCCTGTCTCAGTGCACAACCTTGAGGGAGAGAAGGCATCATCATACCTGCTACCTTCACAGAGCAGCAAGTCCTCCTCGATTGCCATTGACCTCCACTAGCATCAGCCAGGTGAAAACAGCAGCATCTTTTCCTTGCTGGAGCCACACATGGACAGACTGACCCGATACAAAACTCCCCTCTGCAGGGCAGAAATCCAGCCTTAGCTTTTGCCAGCCACGGCTCACTTGATTTTCTGTACAACGTGAGATGTAGTTTGCTTATTGATTCCAAGGTGGCAGAAGTCTGTGGGTGCTGCCTGCATGGACACTTTAAGCCATGGAAAGTACACTTATTTGGGACGTGGTGCTAAAATGACTTTACAGGACATGCTGCAGCTCCCAGTTGCTTGGGCAGCAGCTTCAATCTCAGCTGGTGACAAGAGGACCATTGGCACAAGAACCCGTGGTCAGAGGCTTGACAGCACTGTAACTTAACTTCATTTGAAGGTCTGCACGGAGCAAATATTAAAGCGAGGTCTCCGTGCTGCAGGGCTAACTGAGCTGGGAGACTCAGTTACAGAACAACTGTCCATTAGTGCAGGAGGCAGTACAGATGCTATCTAGGTGCGGTATTATCCCTTGCTGTTCTAACTTAGCTTTGGACAGTTAAGATCTTGATGACATTATGAGCAGGGCTAGGGGCAAACTGTGGCCACAGCCAGATTAACAGCGCACACAGGGCCTTACTCGGGAAGCGCTGCCTGCTAATAGTCTCTCACTGCTATTGCTGCTCCTCTCCTGGACTTTTCTATTCCAGCTCCACAGTGCAGTGCCCCGTAGCTGTACCAGAGCAATTGCTTGCAAACCACCACGCTGAAATAAGGTGAATTTAAATAAAACCACTAAGGAAAACACATCACCAAGTTACATCCCCAGCCATAGCGAGCAAGAGGCACGGAGACATTCCCCACTTTGCCGGGCAAAATGTGAGATAGCAGGATAGCCTCTTCCGTGGTGTTCAACCCCGCACCTCCCAGCAAAGTATTTACCACCCTTCAGCCGAGGGGCGTGTGATGTTTGCTTAAGCTCAGGCTGGTTTCACGTTTTCGCAGTGATATGATAATTGCGTTTAGATAGCCTCGTCTCTCTCTGCTGGGCTTTTCACAGGGCTCTCCTGGCCCCCAGCAGGGCTAATTTAAAAGCGGCTCCGCTCTCAATGACATGCCGCAATGTTTTCAAAAAGAAACAACCAGCAGTGGCTCTCTGGAAAAATAACAAAGGGACCCAATTACAAGCAAATGTGTTGAAGGGTCCCAGGGCCGTCTGTGGGCAAATTAGGGCCAATTAAAGGTCAAAATGATTTAAGGTATAAGGACGAGAGAAAGAAGGGAAACAATTGGTCAGATTCCTGCACAGAATAAGCGACTGCTGCTCAGTTTGAGTGTTTTAGCGCCCAAACGGTGGATAAGCTTCAGAGTTGTCTGATTTTTAAAGTGGGCAATTCATACTTTCTGTTCCATCCATACTTGGGAAAGTGCTTGATGTGCTCACAGTCAGCAGTCCACCTCTGATGAGCCCCGCCGGGACCTGGCACACGGCAGCCCACGTGGTCCCTGTGCAAGCTCGAGCCCTGTGGCAGCAGAAAGCGGACAAGTTTTATTGTCACCCACAAGCTGTGTGGAGGGTTTGCGCTGGTTGTCACTGCTGAGGGGCAGAGGGGTCTCAACATAATACTCGCTGCTGCAGGTCCCCACTGGCCAAGTCATGGCTGGGGCTTGGCCAGCAATTCAATCAGGTTCACTCAACTCAGCCCAAAGTTGGGCATTTTCTTTGGAAAAGTGCTGCATGCACCAGAGAGTCGGATGGCTCCCCAGGGGAAACGGTGACCCACCGTGCTGTGTGACAGCCCTGCCCCGTCCCCTTGTTTCCCCTCCTGCCGCACCACTACAGCTCTGACGTCTGCCTGGACTCCCATCGGCTCCACAACCTACTGGCACATCCGTGGGCAAGCTGGCCATGGTTGTTTTGGGCAGATGCACTGCTGAGCCTTTACACGCACCTTCCTGCAAAAGTAGCTTGAAACGCAAGAATGGACATAACCCTGAGGTTCAGAGGCTGAGGGGTAATGCTTGACCACATCATTTTTTTGTTTTTTCAGCGTTAGTAGAAAAGATTCTTTGGGCTGATGGTGTGGAAACGTTTCAACAGTCAAAGTCAACAGAGGCTCACAACCCTCCTGCGTGAAACCATCTTCCCTCCTGCTTTCCCAGGGAAAAGCAACTTTCCCCTGATGCAGTGGCAGAGCCTCCCTCACTAGGACCTCAGTTCCCATGCCCTCATAGGTGAGATCACCTTCACCCACCTGAGAAAGCTGAAATCTCATCTAGAAAAGGTCCAACACATGAATCTGTAAACGGGCTGGGGACTTCACACCGAATTTCCTTCCAGGATCAGTCCCTCTGCCTGCAGCCAGCACAGATACCCTAGCAATGCTGCAACAAAGACAACATGATAAATACTTTCACCGGTTCTATTTAAATCTAGAGAACATGTTCAGCCTGCTGTTTTCTGTTGAATTTCAAATGAACGTTATGGAGGAGATGGCTTTCTCATTGTCATTTTTATCCAGAAACAAAGAAGCCTGGAGAAGGTTTGGACGTCTGATTGTTCCTCTGCATCTTCCCTGGTTCACCATGGGTAGTTTAACAGCAGATGCTTGAGATCCAAAGTGAGGAGCGCTCTGCCTGGTGTGGGAGGGAGGGATGGCAGGGGGTGGCTGGACTCTGGTAAAGTGGAGTGGGCACCGAAGGGTTTGGATGAACAAACCCACACGGGGATCCAGGTCTCATTTCAGATTCATCTGCCCATCACTGTCACATTTTAGTAATGGACAGAAATTTAAAGATGCCAAGCTATTTTTTTTTTTGTTCTTTCTTTTCTCCCGCCCCCCCAAAGAACAGAAGGGCTATTTGAAAAAAGTAATTTGGATTTAGATTTCCCACATCCCCGGGGGTAAGAAGCACTGAAATTCAGGGGAAAGGCTCAGGGCAAAAGAAGTCCTGATATAATATTTTGAATAGCCTATGCTGCTGGTTGGCTTTTTATAAGAAAGCAAATAAAACCATTCAGGGAAAAATGGTACCACCAATGCTTTTACCCAATTATTCGTCATCCCATGACATCTTCATCATCTCCTACCTGAACTGTTTGGTAACAACTGATTATTGGTGACAGATTTCCACACAGACTTGCTTAAAAAACCCACAAACAAACCTAAAAAAGAAGCAGTTTAAACCCATCTTACAAATGGCTCTAAGACATCCAACCCTGTCCCATCTCATCCTGCCCCCTTCCTACCATCTCCAGCTGGAAAAAGAGACCATAAAGCAGTTTTGTGCAGTCACATGTAAATCCCCTGTCTCTGTTAAAGCAAGAGATTAGCCTGTTAACAAAGTTACCTTGTCACCTACCCTGCTTAATCCGTGCATTTCAAAGTGTAATTTTATTGAGCGCCTTGGAGCTGAAATCTGGTGTGTGTTATTTATTTATTTATGCAGTTTAATCGTTCTCTACTTTTTTTTTTTTAATTCACCTGGAGCTCAAGATATTTTTTTTTGCCTTGCTGAAACCAGTGACTTTCTGGAAAGGCGACGCCTCTGCCATTTGTATTAATTTTAATGTATTTATTTAACCCTTCAGGGGCTGAGGTAGTGCAAAGACCCCCTGCTCCTCCCCCTCTCCCCACACCTTTCTGAGACAACAGTCAGACAGTCTCCACACAGCGCCGTACGGCTGGTGGTGCAGCGGAGTATCCTGGCCATAAATCTGTCAATACAAAGAGAACAACACGCACACAAAAAATGTGGCTAAAACCAAGAAATGTAGCATAATTACAGGTTCATTATTGCAAACAAAAGCATCCCCCGATCCCACCCCTTTGGCAGGGACGGGAGCAATTCAAACAGGCTCATTATGTAGTTACCTAGCCAGGGTCAGAGCCTCCTGAATAGCTGCTGTGGCTCTGCTTATTATCCAGCCCTGGACGCCGGGAATGCGCCTGTTCAAGCCGCAGAGGTGCAAGAGCGCTGGGAGCAGCGAGGCTCCAGGTCTGCTCTCCCCTCCCTTCCTACCTATTGTTATCTCCATCCTCAGAAGAAGATCTGCCTTTGTACTTGCTTTAAAGCGTGTTTAGCCATGGCAAAAGCTGCCATGTCGACAGCCTCCGAGACTGAAGTCTTGTGCTTATCCGCCCAGTGGGTACAGTATGAAAAGGGGAGATTGGGTGCAGCAGCAGGCATGGGAAGGGGGGACAAATGTTTTGTCTCCATTGCCTGCTCCATTCCCACTCCAAAACCACCTGCTGCAAGGCTGGATGCCGGCTGGCCAAGGCACACGGCTCCTGCAGCCCATCCAGCAAACACCTCTCTGCTTGGGAACAGCTCGCACCTAACCTGGGCTGGAAAAATCACAACTTCCCAACTCATCCTGAATTTCCCAGAAGTTTGAGGGAATTCACAACACACCAAACTGGCACACTGCCTTGGGCCAGCGGCCAAAACTTTTGTCTGAGACATCTCCTCCAGCCCTGTGCAAGCCCGTGCTCCATCCCATCCCTCCTTCACCACACCCAGCTGCTGGCAGATGCACAAGCAGCCCAGGGATGCAGCTAGTGCTTTTTGAACGTTTCCAGCCTGGGCTCCATTTCTCACTGGGCTGGGAAGCGGCGTGAAGTCCCCTTCGACACCACGTGCCCCTTCCAAAGCCACAGCTTCCCTCACCAGTGGCCGAAGAATTGAGGAACTCCAAACGGCACCGCCAAATATTCAGGGAACCTGACAGCCCCCTTCCCCTCTGCCTGCAGCGGCGGTGAGCGCCACTAGTGCGCCCACGCCAAGCCTGCCTCTATCTATAACCCAAATGTCAAAACATTTCCTCTTGCAGCCCCATTCGGCTCGTGGTAGCCCCGATCCCAGGTCCTAGTCACGCTGCTTTTGGGGTCTGCCTCGCCGAGCCATTACTGTCACCGCCCCACTGTGCGCAGATAAGAATAGGCTGCTTCTTCTGACTCATTTAGCTAAAACAATGGAGCCACCAGAGGCCAAATCAATCCCTGGTGACTTCAGCAGAGTTACACCAGGCTAAATTTGGTCCCAAGCGTACAATTAATACAGAGGAAAGCGCGGTGTCATGACAGTCTCTTGGCTCTTCCTCCAGGCTTCCTTCACCAGGCTTGCCTTCTCCATCGAGCAGCTGGGTGCTCCCTCTCGGCCACCTTGCTGCTCATGTCTTGCCATTTCTGGGCACCGGAAAGGGTACCCTACAAGGGGAAAAGGCACCTCATCACCAGCAGTTTTTGCCTGGGGAAGGGCAGATCCTGTTTCCCTTGGTGGGTAGGAAGAAAGAGCTGGTCCTCCCCACCTTGGGCTTGCAAGGAAATGAAACCCATTCCCTGCGGAGACGTGCCTGAAGGCATCCCTCTAGCTCTGGGCATCCTTCTGATGCCTTCAACTGGCTGAAAGCCTCTCTCAGGTCTAGTGTCCAGTCCCCTTACAGGCACGCAACAGGCCTTTAAACTCAGCTCTGACCGGCCTTTCCTCCTCCTCCTCATCATCAGTTTTACGGCAACCAGATTCCCTCTAGTAACAGCTAAGCCACTAAACTACACTTTTTCAGCAAACTTGTATTTCAAACACTGAGAAAACATGTTGGAAATCATACAGGAATTTTCTTTGGTGACTCTTGGCTGACCAGGCACTCCAGGAAGTGTGTGGCATTGCCCATCTGCTCCCACAGTCCCACAGCCACACAGAAGTGCCGCGCCTGAAAAATAGAAGGGGCAAAAATAAATTAAAAAAAAAAAAAAAAAAAAAGGCAGCTAACCAGACCTTGTCAAACTCCAGAAATACTTCCTCAAAAAAATGGTTTTGTGTGTCAGGCGTGAGCAGAGCCTGGATTGCAGAGCTACTTCCACTCGTCACTCCGCAGCAAGGTGCAGGCAAAGCCATGCCGGTAACGGCCCGATGTAGGATCGGGGCTTTGCTCTAACTCTGAGAAAACTCCTGCAGACCTCAGAGAGCGCATGTGTATGTGTCAGAAAAAAAATAAAGCAATGAAAAAGTGTCAAATAATTAAAAAAAAAAAAGAGAAAAGGGGAACAAAGAGCAGAGTGTGGGACTGGAGAAGGTCTGTGCTTGGTGCCTCCTTCTCAGGTGTCCCCCTGCCCCCTCCGGCTCCACAACCCAGAGCCTTTTCAAACATACAGACTTCTCATTCCTTTGACAATTCTTCAAAGGCTCCAGGATTCGAGGGAACTTCCTGTTTCATCGCAAAACCTTGCTTTCTTTTCCTTTTCCAGACTATTAAAGCCCGCGCTAACGAAGCGGTGTTTGCCGCGTGTCCGACGACCCTGCCTGCTGCATGACATTAAAGTTAACGCTGCTCAAGGTGTTTTGTTCCTTACATCCCCCTTCTGACCCCTGAGTTTACTGCAGAACAAAGTCTTGTTAAGCTCAACACTGGAAAATATATTTCCTCCCTTGCATGCCCATAGTGGTTGTTTTAGCATTGCATGGGGTTGCGTGTATTATTTTGTTATTGCAGGGTTACTGGTGACAACTGATCTGCACACACTGCTTTGTTATTGTAGGGTTGCTTTAAAATCCTAGGCTCCCAGTCTTAGCTTCATTTATTTATTTTAGGAAAAGGTAGTTTTAAGGGTTGAAAAATAAACAAGTTTAAAGACATACCAAGACACGGCAAAGAGATGGCGTGGAGAGGAAATCCTGTCAAACCTGGGGCCTCGCCTGCCTGAGCTGCGCTCCTCGAGCATGGCCGTGTCCTCGCCTCCTGCTCTCCCGCGGCCTTTGCGACCCGCAGCCTCCCAGCAGCAATGACTGACTTTTGATACTCGGCATTTTTGCAGTGCATATTAATGTCGCTGTGAAAACAGCACGGCATTAACAATTCTCAAAGGCTTGAGTTACTGTAAAAATCTGCACCAGACGTGGGGTTTAAAAGTTCAGATAAAGAAAGAGGTGGAAGGAGAAGAAAAGAGGGGGGGGAGGAGAGGAGGGAAGTACTGACTTGAACTATGGCACATGGTGATGGCTTTTGGTGTGATGGGCAGGCATTGTCCCCGGGCAGCATTGCCAGCGCCGCCAGGGAGCCCCTGGAAGGGCTGCGGGAACCCTCTTCTCTGGCTGCTGGTGGGTGACCAGACAGCAGAAAGGACTTTGGAAATCACAAAAATTCATCCCAGCACCCTGCTCATCTACAGCATCCCCAAAGCCTCCTAAATTTGCTCATTTAGGACTGGTGGCAGAATCCAGTCCCCGACACACCTCATGGGCGGAGCACAGCAGCGATGGTACACGGGCCCAGACCCTTGCCTTGCCCCGGAGTCATGTCAGCGGCTTGTTTTCCTCAACCGCTAAGGGAAGGGGGAAACAGATGAGTTTGGGCAATACTGGGAAAGAACAGAAACACGTGACAACGCACCCTTCCCAGCAGAGCATCCACAGCTCTATTGTGAAAGGGGAGACCGAGAAGACAATGAAATTAAGGGGAGAGACTCCTGTCAAGCTAAATAATTAAGTCCCAGGGTACATAATTGATGCGCTCTTGATGTGGACCCTAAATCATTTACAAGGCTGGTGCGTAACCCGACGTGCAGCTCTGGCATTACAACAGTGAGGGACGAGCAAACCCAGCAGCAGGGCGAATCGAGCGGGACACCTCTGGCATGGGTCACACCGCCGGGGGACATCCCCACGGAGGCTTGGCTGAGCCAGGGGGCTCCTCCTGCCTGCCCCCACCCTTACCCAGCTGCTGTAAGTAGGTTGCTCGCCACCGAGCCATCCCACTTGCCTGGCGTTATGCTTTGGTGGACAAGAGTAGTTCCACCAACCCACGAAAAAGGTTCACGTAGCAGGACAGGGTGGTATGAGAGGGAGACGCTGCTGTTTCTCTGCTGAGATTTTTCAGCCAGCTTCAAATGAGCCCAACCTCAGCTGAATCCTAAACATCAGCATGAGCTACCCAGCACCATTTGTAACACACCCATAGTTTTTTCGACCATCAGAGAGTCAAACTGGGGCTCGCCTGTAGTGTATGCACATGCTCTGCCAAATGCAGGCGTCCCTGGTCAGCACTGCTTGGGAACAGCTCTTTCAAACTGCTTCTCTCCCTGCAGCTATGCTGATCCGTGCCCCTAACCCAGAGAGATGGAGCAATCAATACACAAACGAACCGCTGGACAAAACAAGGCCACCGGGGATGGGGCTGAGCCGTGGAGACGGTCCCTGGGGGTTCCCTGCCTGGGCCAAGGCGGAGGACGCTGACCCTGCAGCTGACTGCACTATCCCATAAGAAAGACATCAATCTCGAGGGCTTTTTCCACTGTCAGTCATCCACAATGCTCTTTCCTGCCCCATCAGTTGCAGAAGTCAAATAGCACCATGCATCCCTATTATGTTTTTTTTTTCCGTTCTTTTTTTTTTTCTTCCCTTGGTCTTTTTACACTCTATCACCAAGAAAAGCTGGTTCTGCCCTTCTTATGCCTTCCTACCACTGTGGCACCTGCCTTTCAAGAGCACCAAACATGCCACGAATCTCCTGGGTACCACCAGCCACCCGGCTGGGTGACAAGGCACCCTGAGCACGGAGCAGGAGCACAACCCAGGGCTGTTCTGCTCTTCGCGCAAACTGGCCTGGAGACGGACATGCTGGCTCCACGCCGAAAAATATCATCGTCCCTCCTAGCTGCCCCCTGCTCCCAGTGTTTTGACAGTCAGCTTGATGGGCTGAGTGTGTTAGCAGAGTCACCCAGAGCCCCCGCCGGCTCCCCGCCACCCCGTGCCCACCCCAGGCATGCGCCGTCTGCCTGACACTGCCTACAAACTCTATTAGGTTTGTAATTAAAAACAGCTGTAATCTGATCAGGTGGAGATCACGGTTACAAAATGAAGGAAGCCATTAGCAGGAAATGTTGTGGTTCAGGCAGACATCAAATCAGTTTAAAGAGATTGGATTTCATTGTTTTTATACAGTTACTCCATTACTATAATGCACTGGGTCCATTTAACCGGCTGGCTCGGAGGAGTGCTCATAAGGCAGTAGTGACATCTATGTGAAATGAACGGCATAAACGGCAAACTCTGAGGAGATAGCAGTGAATTTACACCCCTCGTTCTGCAGTGAATATTAATGCATTGTGAGCTGCTGGAGCGGGGTTTGTTAGGGGTCTGGTTTTCTCTCCTCTTTCTCAAGCCCCTATCAGTGTTGCCGGTGCCTCTGCGGGGCTGGGAGAGCCTTCCCAGCAGGGATCAGATCCAAGGACCTTTCTTCTCCCCCCCTGCCACAAACCAAACCACAGGTCCAGTTTCTCAGTAGCGAGGTGGAGTGAGAACTGAAACCACAGCAGCCACATCGCTTCGCTTCCTCCCGGCCTCTTTGCCCTGTGTAAACACCAGCCAGTCAAGACAAAAGCTGGAGGGTAAAATATTTAGGTTCTCACAAGGGATGCTGCCCTTTTCCTCTATTTCCCCCCCCCAAAAAAAGGGGGATGCAACCTGTGGTTGAAAGACTCTGGCCCAAGCGCTGACAGCACAGCGAAGTGCGTGATGTGACCCGAAAGCATTGCCATCAGGAGGGGCTCTTTGCAAAAGCTGCTGGCTCCTGCTTTTAATTCAGTCCTGCCCTGAAGCCTATAGCCAAGATACAGCTCAGGTACCTGTAGAGAAACCTACATCAACAGGCACATGATGGCCCCTGACTTCTCCAAGGCTGACACTGGTCACTAGAGGAGTGAGAAGGGTAGAGGGTGGGGGTTTTACAGTATTTTGGGGTTTGCACAACACCAGCGGGGATGGGGCTGGTGAGATGATCTGGACCAGCTTGCTTTGAAAAAGCACAGCCAGAAGCAATGTGAGGTAAGGGCTGTGCTCCTCTGATTTCACCGCCCGTCCTTGGTGTTTGTGAGCTCCCGATGCTCTGAGCACAGACTGAGCAATTGGTACCTCTGGTTTCTCACTCTGAAAAAGCCACCTGTGGTACCATGAGGGTTCACTTACCTGCTCCGTGCCTTGCGACCTCCTTCCTGCAGGAAAACGGGCAGGGAGGCTTCATAAAGCAGCTGGTAAAGGGCTCTAAGACGAGGAGGGTGTTAAGGAAATGCAAACATGATGAGAGCTGGCTGCCAGGAAGGGAACTCTGACTGTCCCATGGTCCTGCCTGAGCAGTAAAAGGACTCTCCAGGCAATACAGAATACAAACACTGCCCTCCCCCTCCCCTTGCCAATCTTCTAATCAGAAAAGTAGATAAAAAGGGGCCTGCAGACAAATGCTCAAGCTGCCTCCTACCCACCACGCTGCTCTGAGCATGCGGAGCCCCCCGCTCCAGTCAAAACCCTCTTGGTTATCGTTAAGTCCCTCTTGGCTAGAAAATGGCTCTGTCATCTTCATACTAATCCAGTTCCCATACAAACAGGCAACCTCCTTCCTTCCTTACCACCGCTTATCCCCTCCGTCTCCTGTCCTCCCCCTCCCCCTTTTCACCCCAAACTGTATCAAATGCATCAAAGCCCGAGTAAATTATGTTCCCTTTGACCTGCTGGCAGCAAGTTCAGCCACAGTACATTAAAAGAACAGAGGCTGAGGTTTCATGGTCAGTGAAGGCAGAGGTGGAGGAGGAACTGCAGGCCTCGTCACTGCGTTGCTTTTGCCTTTAGAAGCGACGTTTTCATCCAAGTTCAGTGGCACTCAAAGCTGAGGTTTGGGGCTCAGCCGTACGGGAAAGGGGGAGGCAGCTGTGAAGCTGGGAGGTGATTTCTGAGCAGCCCCTGCAGCCGCCTGCCTGTCCAGGCCGGGTGGTCTGATCCAGCGCTGCGGTCGCCATCGCCTCCCACTAACCATCTCTGGAGATAACGGGCTGGACAGAGGTTGCAGGGGCCCACGGGAGGTGGCAAGGGCAGGAGGAGCGAAACAGCAGGGCTGGCCAAATCTCTTCAAACCCCTGTGTGGGTGCATGCTCACCTGCTGGGGTCCACAGCCTGCGCTGGGCTGATCACAACCTCCCGAAGCACTCCCTGCCCTGACTGGTTTCTGCAGGCACGGTCTGTGCTTCAAGTTCGTTAACGCTATGTGTGCAATCTGGGCAACTTCACGTGGTTTTGGTTGGAAACGATGCCCATATCTTTGCCGATGACAGCCGTGTAGGCTGCGGCTTGCTGCAAGGAGGAGACCTGGAGCTGGCAAGGCTCAGCAGTTGTGGAGATGTTTTGGGGGAACATTGTGGGCTCAAGCTGGATAAGACCACCAGTGCTCCCCATTTTCTGCCAGTTGCCCCTGAGGTGTCTGATGTCACGATGCAGAGGGTGCGCAGCATCGGTGCAAGCCTTAGTGGCAGCAACCTTGGCACCCCGTGCACAGGGACCCATGTCGAGAAAGGGAATGAAACTGGAGAAAAGTGCCTGCAGCATCTCTGGCTCCTACACACCGGCTCCAAACAGGATTTACAATCGGACCTAAACCGATTGTAAAACACCCTGTTGTCCTTAGAGGAACAGAGGTGTATAGGGACTGGCCGTCATCTCACAGCGCTAAGGCAGTTTATGCTCTTGCATCTTGGCTGCGGGGCTGTTTCTGCCATGGCTCTGGGCGTCGTGCAGAGTTTGGAGCACCCTCCTCTGAAATCGCTGCAACGGCCATGCCAATCCCTAAAGAGGCGGCATCGAATCTGGAGCCTGTGAAGACATTGCCAGCAAAATAAATATTCCGGAATATTTTTAGCCTGCTCTTGTTCAGAGAGAATTTCTTTGTGTCCTTCTGAGGAGCTCGCTGGATCTTTCATCGGTTTGTTTTTCTCATTAGCCGGCATAAGCTTTGTTCTTATTTAATAAAGATTAGGATCTGCTGCCTCCAGCCCTCTCTTTTTGCTCCTCCATCAGGCCTGTGGGGGCTCAGGCTGCAGTGACATGTTTGATGTCGGGCCACGGAAGTTGAAATGCGGGACAGAAGCTGGCCGGGGTCTTGCGTTCGCTTCGTCAAAAAAGCCCCGTCCCGCATCGCTTCGCCCCGGCACGGCCACCCTCTGCAGAGAGCTGCCCCATGGGGGGAGAGGGGAAGGGGATGGATCAGAGGGATTGGAAAACACTGCCTGGATCGTCCAGAGGTTTCCAGGCTCAGCTGGCTTGAAGCATTGCAAAGGTCTTGGTCTGAGCTGTCAACAGACAGCATGGGGGAAAAACAGGGGATGGCTCATACAGGCAAGCGTAGCCCATGCATGAGCCTAACAGGAGACGTGCCATAAATGGGGGAATGGCTTCTTCTGGCTTCGAAGGTCAGAGAGATGTAACAGATCTCCCATCTCTTTATATATCATTGGATTCTCCTAGTTAGCCAAAAAATAAAATAACTGCCTTTCTTTCTTGAGTTGAGTCATTCCTCAGAAAGGAACGGGTTTAAAACAACAACAGGTATGAACCAGAATGAATGTTATAAACTCCCAGAAGGCAGTGGGGTCTTCTGAGCTTTGAAAGTCTGATCTCCGCTGACAGCCCCTGTCGCTGTGTGCTGCTCTGGTAGGAGCATCACCGCATCCAGCCGGGACGGAGGCTGCTGTGTGCCAGTGTGGCCAGCTGCAGAGTGCTGCGGGGGCAGGACCTGGTGCCACATCCCTGGCACAGGGACAGCAAGGGGCCAAGGGGGGCTGAGTTGTGCCTGCGATGAAGGCAGGACCTGTCTCCCAACTCAAGCTCCCGTATGCCACTTCTCACTTATTCTCTCCACTGCCAACTGCATGGACCAGCCGGGTCATTGCTCTGCACCTCGGGTTAGCCATCCCTGGAGCAAAAGTGTATTTACCTGTGGTTATTTACTTGTGGTAACATATATAGTTAGATCTATACAGACCCGGTGCTATTAACGTTGCTATTTGTTAATGCACTTCTTCCTCAGAGATTTCATTTTTGTTTATTTAAAGAAAATATCTTTAAACACACTCTGTAAGAAGGCTCCCATTTCTAGCAGGAGAGCCTATTTTGCATATGCGTAACTTTGAAGGGGATGAATAACTTCATGGCCAATAACATTTATAGCTTTGCATTGCGCAGGGAGATAAGGGCAGAGGAACGCAGGGCTCCGGGGCAGGAGCTGTTTGCCGAGAGGGGCCGGGAAGGAATCCAGACCCCACCCTGCCAGAGCCTTACCTGCGCCCAGGTGCACGCTGGCCGCGGCGCCTATCCCCGCCAGCCGAGCACCAGCCGCTGCGTACGGCTGGATACCAAACCTCCTAGCTCACTCCGGCATAGCTGGAAGGGGAGGAGGAAGGGGGAACAGGGGAGGAACAGCAGGGAAGGCAAATTTTAGAAATACTTTTTGAACAGTCACAGTTGTAAATGAACTCACCCTCACCATGTTTGTGTCACTTGTGTTTGCTGCCTGGGGCTATGTGAGAGCACAAGTTTTCCTGGCACAACTGTGCTTGGAAAATCAGCTTCCAATCCATATATGATAGTATTCATGGAAACCACAATTCTAATTTACATGCACTGATTTCCCTGCCAGAAACTGTGCTGCCGTCCAGCCCAGGGATAAAAATGCCACCCTGTGACTTCCCTGCCCAATCATGACCAACTGGTGCACTTCAAAACTCAAATATTTTCCAGGGAATGTTTGCAACCCACAGTTTAAAAAAAGAAAATCTTCCCCAAATTCATGTGGTGGCTCAGCATCATGACTGCATTCAGGGAGGTTTCCTTATAGGTATTTCCCAAGTCAGATATCTACCCCCACGAAGAAAAAACAAACCCTTGAGAACTAAATCTTTCAGATACACAATTTCTTAAATATTCTTCATTCAAAATGTCTCCCGTGTTTTCTCAAGTGCTTTACACCATGCTGTGGAGATGTACTCACAGGTCATCGATGCACAGGGAGGAACCTGGCCCTTTTAAACCCCTTCTGCCCTGGCCAAAACCAGGGAGACGTTCTCCTTCCTCTCCCCATGCTGAGCTCAGCCCAGGGACTTGCTTCCTCCTCTCCAGCCGCTGCTGTGCTCGGTACAATGGAGCAAAGGTTGGGGAGGTGGAGAGAGAGCCCTTAATAAAGATAAAATCTATTTCTAATGTCTATAAAAACCAAACCCAAATTCCCAGTTACTTCAACGTGAGCTGTGGAGATGGGGCAATGGAGAATGGAGTTATTTATTAATAGAAGGGCATTTCAATAGAGATTGGAGGAGGTGATACGGACCAAATGGAGGCATTTACAGAAATAATGCTCAGGAGGTTTTACCCAGCTTGGCCAGGTGTCTCAACACCGTGTCCTGGGGATGGTTGTCTCCCATTCCCTGAAAAAGGTGTTTTTGGGGAGCCGCATGCTCACAGAGCCCTGCCACCACTCAACCCATTTACCCCAGACCCGGCTCTCATTTTCACCTGAAGCGGAGCCAGAAGAACAAGTGCAGAAGAGGGATATTTGTCCGGGGGTCCTGTTCTCGCTGGATTTTTTGGGAAGCGGTGTGATGCTGATACACTCCCCAGCACAGACCCTCCCACCCCACACCCAGCCCAGGGCAGAGGGGATCTGCAGCACCCTCTGGCACACTCCCTGCCTTCACTCCCTGGCTGTGGTTTTAAACCTCCAAGGCCAGGAGCCTTAAAATTGCATGAGACCCCACTCCACCGCCTCCTACAAAATGCAAAATTCACCTCCCTAAATTCCTCGCCGACTCCTTCTTAACAAACACCTCTGCCCTCGCTTGGCAACCAAACAGTGCCGAAATTCCCACCTGCCTCTCCCTTCCAGCCCCTTCTGGAGGGGCTCATTAGCCATGCAAATAAAAAATGCTCTGAGAGCCCGAAGGCTGATTCCCCCCCCTGCACCGGCAAGGAATGACAATTCACAGGGGTCTTCAGGGACCCGGGATGGAGGGAGGGAGGAGCGCAGTGCAGCGTGGCTGCGTGTGGCAATCAAGCTTTCCCACTGCCACCCGTCCCTGGGGAGCATCCCCGCTCCTGTTGTGGAGAAGCAGCGGCGTCTCTCCCTCCACCTTGTTAATCCCCTTTCACTGTGCTCCTGCGCTCGGCTCCCCACCCCGACCCCCCGGGAGCCCTGGGAAAGCAGCGCCCGGTCCTTGCTGCCCCTTCTCCCCTCTGCCTCGCTGCAAAGCAGTGTGGGGAGGGGAGGGAGGAGAAGGGGAAACGTGCGTTTCCTTAATTGATTTTGGTGAAAAAGGCAGGCAGCCGCCGCACTGTCAAATTAATTAGTTCCAGAGCTATTTGCAGTTATGAGCCACGTAAGATTAGCGGTCATTGCGTTTTGGTGCTAGGGAGCGGTGGGGGGAAGAAGGTTTTATAAGATTTTTTGCTCTTGAAGCCTTCCTTAAAAACACAGAAGAAAATAAAGGAGAAAAGGCCCCTGGCTGCCAGCGCTGCCCCCAGGGCTGACTCCTGCGCCTGCTGCAGCACAGGGGATGGGGGCAAAATGGCCATTTTGGCCCATCTGGCATTATCTGCCCACACTGAACAAAGCAGGTGCTTTGCTGCGGCTCTGGACAGGCTCTCTCCTCCTGGCAAGGGCTGGCGGGTTCCTCAGGGCCATCCTGCTGCCGTCCCCGCTGAAGCGCGGCGGCAACACCAGCTCCCACATCCCCGCCGAGGTGTGAAGCTGGGCGTCCAGACACGCCAGGTATCACCTCCGGAGATGCTTGGCCCCTTTTGTCCCCTCTTGCCCTCCCTCCTCCGAGAGGCAAAGCGGGCTGAAGGCTGGAGGAGAGGCTTTGAAAGCCCCGGGTGCGGCTCACAGGCCTCAGATCCCAGATTAGATGGGAACGCCTGCTGCAACCTGATAACATGGCAGCATCTGACGGGGAGGCTCCAGCAGTGTTCCCCGAGTCGAGAAGCGCCTATTGTTTCAGGAGATATTACTCTGCACACATGCTTACATCTGGGTATCGATAAGCGTGCCTGTTTATGCATAAACACAGTACAACATGCAGCCACATACCTCTGCATTCCTCCTCCCCTCCCTTCTTTCCCTGCCCCCCCCGCCTTATTCCTTTATCTCCTTTTTATCTACTCTTGCCTGTTAAACGTTATCTCTGTTCCTCCTTCAGAGTCCCGGGAAAGGGCAGCTATGGTGGGTCACACAAACAGGGTGCTGAGGAATGGCAAACATTTTGGGTGAATCTGCAAAGTTTTTGAGGGTCTGAGTGGAGGGAAGCGAGGGAAGACAGTCTCATCAGACCAAAACATTGCCAAATAAACTTCAGCCAGGATAGGAAAACGCAGCATGGTTTGGCCAATATATGCAGCGTGTTCCTGACTCTGCTTGGGCAGGACCACTGCCACCGGGCACGCACCCTGAACCTTGTCTGCCCAGCAATGCACACAGGAAGACTACTGTAACCCTGCACACCCAGCCCTACGGCCTCACACGCTCTCGTGGCATCAATGCCACATTTACTGCAAGTCAGATCGAAAAGAAACACAGCAGGAGTGCAGTTTTTACGGTGATTAAAAATTATTTAAAAAAATATAACCTCCTCCTTCCCTGTTTTTCGTTCAGTAAAAGAGAATCTGCAAAATGAGCAAATGCCAGCTGTACTCAACGCAACCCTCAGCACCTACGCTGCCCC
>NW_008824450.1:218490-229433 GCF_000699105.1 Pygoscelis adeliae
CAGAGGAATGTGGCAGGAGCTCGAGGACTTGGCTTTGCTAAGAGAGCCCGGCATGCATTTTTGCAAGCGCTGCCGTTGGCCCCCGTGCTGGACCCTGAAAGCAAACCACGGCACCCAAAGGAGCGCTCAGCGCTGACTCAGGCATGCCACCGCAGTTGGGGCCTGTGCACGGGGGGGCTGCAGGGCTCTGCTTTCTGAAAAGCAGGCTGGGGCTTACCCCGAGCTAGCCAAAGCACAAACTGCCCCGAGCACTGACCCCTGGGCGCTTGCGCAAGGACGAGGAGCCACGAGGTCTGCGGCAACCACCCGCCAAGCCCATCCCCTCCACACTTACTGCGTGCTGGGTGCTTGGTCCTCTTGACTGGGGAGAAAGGCATACCACGGCATCTTCTGGTAGCCCCCCAGGATTTGTCCCCAGCTCTCCTTGCTCAGACAGTGGTCATAAGCTCTGCTCCCAGCAGGACGGCAGGTTGGCACTGAATGCTGCATCCCCATCTTGGCTTCAGTTAGGGCTCCCAGACCAAAAGATACATCCTTGGCACGGGCTGTACCAACCCTTGAAGCAGGCTGGTTTCCAGCTCTCTATCTTTCTAGGAAAAGGGGAAAAAGTACATAATGCCAAAAAGGTGCTTACGCCTAAGCAATTTATTTAAGGAACTTTGTCCTGATCAAACCCAGTGACAGCCACGACCCAACTGTAGAAACCTTATCGCAACTCACCCCAGAAACAGCCCAGCACATTAAACACTCTGAAAAGCTCTCCTCAGCTCTCTGCTCACAGGGGTCACCCAGCTCCAGGGTGGGGGACACAAGTTGGGTAAGTGGAAAAACAGGGGCGGGACCTGTGCATTGGTCGAAATCTTCATCATTGCCACTCTGGCAGTCTCCACTACAGCTCAGAGGCAATGCTGCTTCGACTGACTCCGTGTGTGTGACCGGTTCACCCAGGCAGTTCATGCTGCCCACACACAAGAACACGGGTAAGACCATAGAGCTCCTTTGCAAGCACCAAGCGAAGACACTTGGACCTCAGGTAAATGCAAATGGCTCTCCAGCTAGGGGGGACTGTCCCTTCTCCCAGGGAATGCAACATCATCTTCAAGACCCCCACTTGCTCCCGCACTGCAGTCAGATAGGGGCAAATGCTACTCCAGCACTACCACTGGTTTCTGGGCTGAAACGGTGGCAGAGAGTCCATGCCTGTACATAGGCAGCAAAACCACAGTTGCACAGAAAGGATGGCATCCCTGGTCAGTGTGTTTGTGTGTTTCCAAGCATGTGCGCACACACACGCATATGCACCGTCTTGGGAGCCAGGGCAGGGCAGAAGGGCTCTTTGGAGAGCATGGGTTTGAGCAATGGGAGCAAGGGCAATTCGTGAGCCCAAGGCAGCGTGGCTTGCACTGCTTACAAGCTCTCTGGAATGGGGCTGTATACTGAATTTATGAGCTCTTAAGTCATCACATTTACAATTTATATTCTGCAGTCTTTTAATCTCAGCAATAAACTTGGACTAAGCCTTTGCCGAGGCAGTGTGGAAATTTCACTGTTCCGGGCAGCCGCATGTACGAGGTGCCCATAGGCAGGACCAGAACATGCTCCCTGATGTGGGGGTCTCTTCTCCAGTTCCCCACTCTCAGTAAAGTAATCAGTAACTGATCAGTCCCCTACCTGCTACCTTGATTGGCCAGAGCCCCTTCTTGGACGTAGGTATAACACACTGGCAAATACTGGGGGACAAACACTTGCAGCGGTCCCCTACAATCCCTCCTACCTTCTAGAGAAAGGGGCTGCTTCTTTTAATCGGGGGGCTTCAGGTTTATGTGCACATCACCAGGACCTTCACCTACGTTTTGTACCACTTGGGGTCCCCCCCATCCCCTGCAAACCAGCCCCACTGGTGCGTTTTTACCCACCTAGAGTTGCTTTACTTCAGAGGTCCACATCAGAAGAACCATCTCCAGAAGGTTTCCTGCTGGAGCAGTGGCTCTCAACAGGAACTGGTCTCCAAAGTGGGCACCTTCTTCGCAAACTGAGACCTAAAATTGAGATGGCATTGGCACTGATAAACCTACTAACAGAGGCAGGCCCTCCCCACTTGGACAAACCCCACGCTTTCAGAAGAGGGTGGCATCATTTCTGCAGAATGCTTGAGTGGCCTCAAGTAACACACTGAACTGTCAGGCACAAACCCAAGCGATGGCGTGAGCCAGCACTGAAATAATGAGAAGCTGATCTACAGCTTTTCCCCTCTGGTTTATTAAATGAATGTTCCACATACCACTTCCCACTGACTGGAGACAGAGAGAAAATCCCAGGACAGTAACTCATCATCCTTTCTTCCCCTGAGAAGATTCAAGGCTGTGGCTATGTATGGATGTTGTGAAGTGATAAAGTTGCTGCGGCTTCACGAGTTACCACGCATCAGCTGAGCCGTGCCATCTGACCGCGCGCACGCTCCCAGCTCCCTGCAACTGGGTGGTAAAACATGTTCGCTCAAGATGGGGCTGGAGCAGGTACACCGTCAGCAGGCTCCAGATAAGCACACTCTGCTGATAAGCAGTGCCTCGTTAAGCCCCAGGACTCAACGGCTTGCAACGCAATCCTTGGCCCAGAAGTCCCTCCTCTTTTCAAGTTGTAGCCCTCAGTCATGGAACTGGCAACGGGAAATCGCTCTGGGAAAGCGGTCAATATTGAATTAATTCCTGCGTATAGCACGGAGAGGAAGGAGGGTCAGGGACCATGCCAAAGAGGAGAAATAGTAGAAGGACCGGCCAACTCTGTTGCTGAGTACAACCTCAGCGTAGCCATGCCTCATTGAGGGTAGTGGAGATGACACATGGAGGTGACCCAGGCAAAGAAACCAAAATGCTCTGAATTCTGCTGGGGTCAGAGTCCATGAACACAAGTTAGTTGTGTTTTCAACTTGTGTGAACACAAGTTGAAAAGCCCCTTTTGGGCTTTTCAAGACCAGAGCAAGGCCTTGCCCTGGGCATGGGGCATGAGCTAACATAAAAAAACATGTCAGGCCCCCCCTTGACTCCACTAAGCAAGACCATGCCTCCTCTTTGGCTTCATGCCTCCTCTTTGGCTTCATACCTCAAAAAAGGGTGGTTTTGTGAGGTTCCTCTTGCTATCACCCAGAAGCTGGGTGTCTTCTTGCCTGAACCTTGGTTTAGTCTCAAGCCCCAACCTGAGGCTCAGAAAAGCCGAATACAGACCCAGCTCTCTGGATCCTCCTTCAGCTCTGTCTCGTCTGTGGGGGTCCCTGCCAGCCAGCACTCCCCAGAGCCGCCCCATCTCCCATCCCACAGCCAACCTCTGTGCTGAGCCCAACACACAAGATCAATGCACGGGACACACCGACCCTGCCTCCTGCCCACGGAGGTGGGAACCCATGTCATTTAAGCCTTTTATGCTCAACATTCACAGCTGCAAAAACAGCAGGCAAACTCCTGACCTCCCAAAACTAAACACCAGGCACCTACCCCCTCTCTCGTCTGGTCCACCCAGACGCTCTCAGGGTGGCAGCTACACCCATTTAAGACAGGTTCTCCTTATCAAGGTGTTGCCTTTATATTTCGAGAGGTGAGGAGACATTCTTTGGGGCAAATTTTCTATTTATTTTTCAGTCTTCTTCTGAAGTCAGGCATGTCCCTCTGGTTCCCCCCAGCAGGAGGTCAGCCTAATGCACCCATCCCCAGCCGTGCTCCCCGGGAACACGGCTTGAGCGGCGAGTGCAGCGTCCCCTCTGACAGGGCCGCCCCGGGGGGAGGCATCCGATGACAGTTTGACTGGCGGAGCGAAGCACGACTCGTGTTTGTTTGGATAGTCAAAGGACTTGGAACAAATGTCTCCGACTCATGTTGGTTTAGATAAAAGGACCCCGGCCTTGTCACAGGATCAACAGGGCTGGTGAGAAACCACTCGTGTAGACCCCCTCTGCCCTCAGACCCTTTTAAAACAGAAGAAAACATAATAATAATAATAAAAACAACTATAATAATAATAATTATTTAGGTGGGAAAAGACCTTTAAGATCATTGAGTCCAACCGTTAACCTCACACTGCCAAGTCCACCACTAAACCATGTCCCTAAGCACCACATCTACATGTCTTTTAAATACCTCCAAGGATGGTGAATCAAACACTTTCCTGGGCAGCCTGTTCCAATGCTTGATAACCCTTTCAGTGAAGAAATTTTTCCTAATATCCAATCTAATAATAGTAATAGAAGAAAGTTTTTACAACTCAGATTTGCTCACTCCTTTCTGGACCAGGGTGCGCTGGGGTGCCAAGAGCAAGGTCAGGGATTGGGGCTGCAAGTTTGGGGTCACCTGTGGTCTGGGTGACCAAAAGCTTGGGGCATTTTGCTGCTTGGTGCCTTGTGTTTTGCTTCCCATCCTGACCTGGCTGACAACCCCTGCCCTTGCAGACCCGATGCCTGGCTGGGAGGGAAGAGCCGGCTGGACGTGGTGGTACCTGGAGGGGGGGGACTGGGGGGGCAGGCACCACCGCATCCGCATCCATCTAGCATACTGAAGCAGCGAATGAAGGAGAAGGAAGGAGGGGGTGGGTAGAAAAGAAAATCCCAAAGATCCTTGGATAATAAGCACCATTAAGGTTAGTCTGTCTCATGATTGTTTCTTATTAAAAAGAGACTGTACTTTATCTGTGCAGGATATGCTGTTTGGATGAGGGAATTAGCAGAGTGACTGCCTCCATATCATCTAATTAGCAAAAATGTTGATAAGCAGATACAATCACATATGATTAGGATCCTTTTAAAAAGCCACTCCATTAATTAAATAGACAGAAAGGCCGCCTCCAGCCCTCGCGTGCCACTGATTAGAATACAAATATTTACACTAATCTCACCTCCATCAGCCATGGGACACTTTTGAGTATTTTTAGTGACATCAGATTACTATTGATTTTCATCCCCAATGTCAGACCATTTTGTTAGTATCTGAAAGTGCTGCCTTCAGTTTCGGATGCTTTAAATCATGTTAAGGGTTTATCTTAATGACGCTGCTGATAACCACTGTTCAGGTCACTCGTACTTTCTCTTCAAAGAACACAGTCTGGGCTGGTTTTTATTGTTTGTACTTGAGATTTAAGATACGAAAAACATTTCTCATTTCAAAGCCTTGGTTTCTAAGGATGGGGCTGCCAGTCTAGTTTGGGTCTAGTTACTTGATGTGTGCATGTCTCTCTCATTTCCCTTTCTCCCTGCCTCTCCTCGACCCTTTCATTTTTCCTTGCAAACCCTTTTGGCTCAGAGCAGTGGCCTCTCTTGAACGGCTGCTAATCTCTGACGCCTGCTGCAGGCAGCAGACAGACAGGCAGTGAGCGTCCCCCGTTCAGGGATGACAGGAGAAAAACACTCCCTACTTTTCAGATGGGTAGGATGCACTAAATCCAAGACAGATAATCCAGTGCGCCAGCCAGTCTGAGATGGGCTCTCATCGTCAAAAGCAAGTACGGGAGGAGACGCTTTGCAGAGAGACAGCACAAGGCAGAGTCACCTCCTTCCTCCTGCACACAGCCCCACTCCCAGTAAATAACTGGTCTGGGACCCTCCAACAGGCTTCTCTGACGTCCCATTTTCCCTTCTGGGTAACAGAGAGTAGGAACAGCAATTGCTCTTGAAATTTCTGCCAAGCATCTGCAAATGGACCACGCTGGCAGTGACTAGGAGCTGTTGGCACTTTGCAGTAACTTGTGGGTGGTAAGCTTGGATCACTCTCAAGTCCAACGGACAACCATAAAAAAACACTAGCCCAAATAAGTGAGTCCCCTTGGTGAAGATTTCAAGCAAAGCACCACGATGTGAGCAAGCCATGAAGCCTTAGCTCTCCCCTCGGTGTGGAAGAATACTTTGGGATGCTTTGAGAATGCAAAGAGCCCTCCGAGTTCAAATGGGCAGCAGCAGCTTGCTGCTGTGCCCAGATTAACTTTTGCCATTGCCACAGTACAAACGACACCCAGCAGAAAAATCCTTCACGTGGCACAACCATCCTGTAGATAAGAAGACCTCCTCTGTGCAAAAGGAGGCAAAAGCCAAGATCTCCCCAATGAGGTGAGCCCATGGGATCATGAGCTCCTTCATTGCTTTGCACTTCCTTCAGCTCCAGCCTCCCGACCAGCACTGCACTGCCTTACGGCAACTTGTACCACCAGGATATGACAACTACCTCCATACTACTGACCCATCACTGACCAGTGAGAAAACCAACAAAACAAAGCCCTTCCCCAACACACGTCAGCTCTCTATCACCTTTCTTCCTTCCTCTGTCATATTGCTTTCTACAGGCTGACATGGCTGCCCCTTGGCTTCATGGCCCCACATGTACGATCTATGTTAGGACAGCAGCCAGCTCATACGCTGCACATATGCTCTTTGGTCTGGCTGACTCTTGACTCCTTCCCAAAGTGTGGGATAATGGAAACGAGGGCAGTGATCTGCAACACATGCTGCCATTAGTAAGTGTTTACGACACTGTGTTACAGACAGATGAATTCTTGTTACTGGCACTTCCTTGGAGACCTCCTTCATGCAACAATTCCCTGTGAGGATATTGCATGTCCCATGGGCATGGCAAGCCCAGGGAACAGAAACAGATGCAGGATAACCTCAGACTGGATCATCAAAGTTCAGCTCCTCAGGCTGAACTTGTCTGTGTCGAGTTCATGGGGCATCCCTGTTGCACATGCATACACCTTGGGACAGATATTCAAAAAACCATGTAGAAAAGAGGTTAAGGTTGTTAATGAGCTTCATTCTGGGTATTTATTTGGTACCAACATGAGAGCTAAGCAATTCTGGATGTGTTAGGTTTGGCTATAGATTCAGAAGAGATCATGATGGTCATCTAATCACTATTTTAGGAAAAGGGCCCACTCTGGGTTTAAAAATGGCCACACGAGGAGGTTCCAATGATTCATTAACCTCATCATGAAGGACGTTGAAATATATTTAAACTCAATATATTTTGAGTTTAAATTTGGCTAATGCCACCTTCTAACTGCTTTGTCTGGGAGCCTGAAGATCCCTGTGCCATTGAATTTCTGTTCCCGTGCAGGTTCTTACAGGCTATGATGAAGCTGGCATTGAACTTCCTCTTAATACCAAGACATTTTCCCTGAGTATCTCACTCCAGAGCATATTTTCCAAACCCTTAATCACATTTTATGGCTCTTCCCTGAGCCTTCTCCAATTTATCAACACTCTTCCCAAACTGCGGGTAGCCAAACCGCAAACAGCTTTCCTATAGCTGCTGCTATAGGGTAATATGCCCCATAGGGGTACCATGACCTCACTACACCACATTTCCCTGGACTGCACACGAAACCACACTGAGTATCTGAGAATCCCACCTTTGGGCAGGTGGGTAGAAAATAATCTGACAAAGTCATATGTCACTGTGACATCACAGCTACATCAGGCAACTACAACGTCACATGTATGATCTATGTTTAAAAACATAAGGCCAATAACAACCAACTCCACTCTAGAATGAAGTCAGGTCAACATAGCAATGATTGGCTGTGCCCCCTCTGAGGTCACAATCTCACGATTTGTGAACAACAGGCTTAAAAAGAAAGGATATGGTCAAGCAGCGCTGTGTGGCCTCGTGATGCAAAAGGACAGAGCAGATCAAGGGATGAACTGAGCATCTACCCACCCCTGAGGAGCGCAGCGGCATTAGGTGTCCAGGAGTGTCTGCATGCTGGTCATCCCTGGGCTTCACATCCTTGGTGGGAGAGAAGTAACCAGGCATCTTCCAAACAGCCCCACCTTTCCTTTGAGATGGTGGATTATTACAAAGTCCTTGGACTGCAAAAAAGTGCCTCACAGGATGATGTTAAGAAATCCTACCACAAACTGGCACTAAAATGGCATCCTGATAAGAATCCCAGCAACAAGGAGGAAGCCGAAAAGAAATTCAAAGCAGTCGCTGAGGCATACAAGGTTTTGTCCGACCCTCAGAAACGATCACTGTATGACAGGCCTGTTAAGGAAAGCAGATCCCACAGAGGAAGAAGTGCCACAGGGGGTCATAACAGCTCCTTTGATTCCCCTTGTGTATTCCACGACCTTGAGGACATCTTTAGGGAAGTCTTTGGAGGGATGGATCCCTTTGTACATGTTTTCTGGGACCCCTTCGACAACATCAGAAACAATGGTGAACACTGGCACAGGACAAGTGGAAGAAGAAGAAGCTCCAGACTTTTTTCTGACTTTATGGAGTCATTTATGCCATGGAATTCATTCAGAGAGCAACCCACCTCCTTTGCTGAGGACACAGATGGGCCACGCAATGCCAGATCAGTGTTAACCACTACTGAAGTGATCAACGGCAATAGGATCACCACCCGGAAAATCATTGAGAACGGGCAGGAGAGAATAGAAGTGGAAGAAGACGGCCAGCTGAGGTCTGTGACAATAAATGGGAGAGACCATCTGAAATTATAATGTCCCCCAGCACAAGCATTAACTGCAAGCTGTGGGACGTGCTCTCATTGCTCAATGGATGGGATCTACTACAAGCAGTACTAATAAACACTGAGTTCATGACACAATTGATGCAGATTTCTCAATGATTGGGAACAAATACTTCAGAGGTAAAGATATGGAGTTATGCTAAACTCAGGAGTGGGACTCTACTAATCCTGTGTAAGGTGATAGATAGTGCTTGTTCGGTAGATAGATATAGTAGATATATGTGAAAGCAACCTTGCTGGTTTGCCAAAGAGACCAAGTTGATTAATATAGCAAGAGGAGACAGGCTGGTTGATGGACGGGCAAGAGAGCTCTATGACAAGCTATAGGTCCTCTTCCCACCCCTTGAAATGCCAATCTTGAAGTCTACTAGCTGGAAGAATGGAGACTTGTGTGACACTCATACACAACCCTGAGGCTGAGTGAAGAATATCCTATCTTTGGTGTATCGGTAGATAGAAGACGCATATTCTTTGAGAAAAGTTTTTGTACACAGGCAAGAAGGTGGGGGAGGTTCAGTGGGTCAAGAAGAGCCTAGAGGAGAGGGACTGGCATAGGAAAAACCAAAGGAAGGAACAAAGTGTCATTCCTCAGACTGTAGAGGAAAATGGGGGCTTTCTTGAGAATGCCCTGCAAATCATGACCAGACACCCTGATGGAAGCACTGTGTAGCTCGCGGGCTGAAAGTGAGCAGGGAGAAGGTGAATTTGGCTCTTGGACTGGGACAACCTATACTCCCTTTCTGCTTGGAGTCATTCAAACAAAAAGAGCTAAATTCAAACCATGAGCAAACAGATTCCAGGGGGCCGAGTTTAGCTCCCTCTTTGTGCAAAGCTGGATGCAGGGACTTAGATGGTGCTTTACCATCCTTATTGTCTTGCTCACAGCTGCAAGAGCCAGTTCACAATGCATTTCTTGCACAGTCTGCCAGCATGCTGCTTTCGTCCTCCACTGAGCTAAGGAACGCACTCCCCATGTTTCCGCCCTCCCCTGTGCTGACATGAACCGCTGAGCCTTGTTTCTTGCTTGGCCAGATCACCTTAGGTGTTTAAAATGTTACATGCCTCTTATTTTCGGTCCCACGCTACATCCACTTGAGTTTCCCAGCTTGGCCTGCCCACTGATGTCTCCCTGGAGACTGGAACTAGCTTTCAGGGACATTTTCACTCTAATCCAGATTGCAGTTGCTGCCTGCATTTGGGCAGGTCTTTGCATCTGTTTCCTCTGCTGTAAAATGGGAATAACAGACTCCCATGCTTTGAAGGAGACTGAGAGGTAGTGATACTAGTAAAGGACTCCAAACATTAAGCAGTAAGTTAAATTAGCCAGAATACTGCCACCCCTTAATCAAAACCTTTTACTTTTGAAAAGAAAAATGTAGCTTAAATCACCTTCCATAGCAACTGATGCCATGCCCAGCTTGGAAAAACAGACCAAAACTGTATTTGTTATGTTAAAGGCTGTTAAGTCCCTGTAAGTCCTTCTCCCAGTATGAAAAAGACACAGCACTGGGAGGCAAGTAGAAGTTTAAGTGCATGCTGGGTTCACAGAGGGAGGCCAGCGGTGATGGAAGCAGGGAAAACCTTGATGCAGGGACAAACCGTGTCTGCTGCTCCTCCACAGTTTGGGAGCCATCAGCAGTCCTGCAGGCACTGGGACTCTGAGGATTGCAAAGATTTAAGGGGCTTGGTACAGAAAGGTTATTTTGGTCAGAGCACACATAGGTAAATATTTCTACCGATACTCTCTGCGGACACCATGTTCATGTGAGATGGCTTCTTGAATTTACCTTATGCTACTTTGGAGGAAGTCCAAGGTAAAAAAAAAAAAAAACCAACAAAAAATCAAACTGCACATTTTGGATCAGAAACTGAAATGGTCTTTGATCAAAATAACATGTTCTGAAATCTGGACCAGAGTTGAATTCCCAGCTCCTCAACCTTTTCAGCTTGCTAGGGCTAAAACTTTGCCTCAGTCTCGTCTCTAATGGGATATTTTTATGTATGCACATCAATATTTCTTGATCTGAGATCAAGATATGCAGATCTACACACATCTTAGACCTGTCCTGCCTTGGGTCAGCAATTCTCTCTCTTGTATCAGTATCTGAGGCAGCATCTAAGAGCAAGCGCTTCCTTTTCCCATCCCTGGGTCAGAGCGTTTCCATTGCTGCTTGCAGCAGCAGAGAGCTCCTGGGGCAGCTCTGGCAGCTGCACGTACCAAAACCTGCTGTTAGGAATATGGGAACACGGATTGGGAAGGGACCCAGCTCACCCAGTAAGTGTTGAGTCCAGGAGGACCTGCAGATCTTCTTCCACATCTCCCTGTGCACTGCGGGCCACAAAACATCTCACAGCACCTTCTGCAAGCAAAAGATCTGAGATTAAAAAAAAAAAACCCAACCATAAAGGTCTGGTGGTAAGAGAGCAGGTCAGAC
>NW_008824450.1:229505-245567 GCF_000699105.1 Pygoscelis adeliae
GGTGTGCCCAAACCATCCATGGAAACAGGTTGTGTCTCTGTTACAGACAAAGATAAATGAATCCCAGCAAACCTTGCCTTGGAAGAAAACCCTTGCCTGTCCCAGGACATGGGATCAGACTAACACTGAGCCTGCCAGCAAAACACTAACACCTTCAAGGAGTTTTTTAAAAGCTTTTTCTCATGCCATTTAGCAGCTGCAGCGCCGGAGGAGGCAGCACCAGATGTCCAGACACAGCACAACCCCAGAGCCTTTGCCTCGCCCAGTTCCAGCTCTCTGTTCCTCTTCCAGAAATGCATCTTCCCTGTAAAAAGCTTTATTTTGGGACCTTGCCTGGTCAGTGGTGTGTCTTTCAGGTACGTTCATGACTGAAGGCACTTGCATGCACTTGCATGTGCAGTCGATCCACCTTCGAGGACCACAGGTACCAGCGGCACAGCCTTTTGCTCAGCTGCTGATGGAAACCAGCCCCTCATCCTTCCAGCCACCGCCGGACATGATGGGCTCATTTCAAGCACCAGCTCTGCTTGAACACGTCACACTGGGGGGCAGTTCAAAGCCTCCCATTTGACTGCAGCACCAAACCCAAGTGCGTGGCCCTGGCTGGCCCGCGGCACCGGGAAGAGCAGGGAGCGAAGGCGGCTCTAGCACCGCTGCTGAGCCCGGCCGGCAGCCTGCACAGAGAGGCTGAGTCATTATTTTATTAGCAGGCCCCACAACTACTTTAATGTGGGCTTAGGCTGCAAAAACAAAAACATACATAAAAGCATTTGGAATTACTTCATAAAATACTAAATCACAATATTAACCGACTGACCTTTGCTCTATGCAGACCTGCTAATTTTAGCAATTACAGCCAACAACTTGAACATATCAAGTGGGCAACTGTTTAACAATAATGACATCTGCTTGGAAAATCCAATTATGTCTAAACATCTTTAAATCCCCACTAGGGGATACCTGCTTTCTTTTTGCAACTGTTAGTCTCTGCCTAATAGGATTTTAAACTCGCAGCCTGCTGCACACTGTGGTGGCAGTGGCCCCTCTCCCTGGAGTGGCAACAACAGGACCGCCATCCCATTAAGCAGGGAACGAGAGTCTCTCCTCGGACAGTGATGGAAGCGGTTTGTTTTTTTGACAGCCTAATCTGATATATGGGTGCATTAGCTGGATCCCTTCACTCCTCTGTCCCCCCCGCAGATACTGCTCCCTTCCGCAGCCCCCCACGGTTACATGTGCTGGACACAGCCAGGGCTGATCTCTGCAGTCTGTTTCTTGGGAAGGACCTTGCAGCCATCGGTGCCTTTTGTGGGGCAACGGACATGAGATTTCCTCCTGCAACATCCTCAGACACAAACTAGTTTTGTTTTCTGGGTTGACCTGTGTTTCTTTCCTCTCTTTTCTCCCTTCTTTCCTCCTCTATCCCCAGCTACTTAAATCCCTCCCTGCTGCTCCCTGCTTCACAGGTGAAACTCCAACACTGAGATCTGTTCCTCTCTATAATGGGAACCCCTAAAAGACAACAGCTACACAGTGGCTTTTGCAGCCATGTTTCAGGCCTGTAGGTTTTTCTTGCCAAGAAAAGTGACATTAGAAGTAAATGGGACCAGTGAGGAACAGTGAGCACGAGACCACCCAACTCTCCAATAAAGCACCCCAATGCAGACCAGGATCCTCCACCGTAAAATCAAAGGTCTTTATTCAGCCCCCAGTTAGGTTGCTGCAAACCCCTGAGCCCCACTGATCTGGCAGCTCCACAGTCCCACTCCTGATCACTCAGCACCCTGGGCTGCGAGGCTATTGTCAGATATTTGAATTGAGATATAAGAACAGAATATTTCCGTCCCTTCTCCTCCCTCCCTCTCCCTCCCCGGCCAGCCTGGCTCTTTGCTGATGGAGCGTGCAGCAAAATCACAATCACATGTTTGCAGCAGTAGGAGGCCATTGGCATGGAAGTGGCTGTGATGTCACTACAAACATTTCCACCCTATCCCATTTCTCCAGAACAGTCTCCGTTTTTATGACCCCATCCTGAGATCTGCAGGAAATCAAATTGTCCTGATTCTATTTTGAGCGCTGGTGTCATGGCATCAATATATAACGACGTGGTGTCGAGCCGGAGAGGCTCAAGTGCTCTGCCGTGGTGTCACAGCCAGTTTGTTTTGTGCAGCCCTATGGACTGGATCGCAGCCCTGCGGATGCCACGCTTGCCGTGCTGGGACCGCTCGGGACACGTATGCTGTGCTAACGGGATGAGCTGCAGGGGCAGGACACAGGGCAGGTCTGGCTTCCATCCATCGGCAGCTCCCACACCCTGCTAGAGGTTACCAGCTGGGGCACAACGGTACCAGAGGGCAGAGCAATCACGCAGGCACGTGATACATGGTTCCTACAGAAAGGCCAGTTGAGTGCCAATCAGCCCCCGGGGGCTGCATGCGAGGGAAGAGAAGAACATGGTTGCAAGGTGCTTCTGCAGGGCAAGGGGAGATGCAAGCAAGGGAGAGAGATATTTGGGGACAGACAGACACTGGAAAGGTGCCTGGGGCAAGAAACCAAGTGGCAATCTGAGCAAAACAGGGAGAAGTAACACCCCGCAGGTACAAATTCTTGTCTAAACTAGGATTACCATCTAAACAGAATGAACCATGGGTCAGACCCCCCCCCAGATAGCTATCTGAGATTCAAACAGGGGTTTAGATCCCATTGTGCTCATGAAACAGTTCCCTGATGCTTTCCACCAACGCGTGAACCCCTGCAGACTGGAGCTCTCCCTCGTGCCTTTGTCTCACAGGGAAGAATCAGGCCCTGAGATATCTCTTGGCAATTAAGCTCCAGTGGCATCCCTACCTGATGTTTCTCCTGCACCCAAATCTTATCTTCTCCTCAAAGAACATCAGCTCTAACACACGGCATACACAAAACACTCCTGAACTGAGGTCTCCAACAGAAGCAACAACATCTGCAGCAAAATTTTATCTATTGGCCAGAGAGCTTATCCTGGAAGAACTTAAGACAGCCCACAGAGTCCCCTGGAGCAGAGCAGGAAAAGCACTGGTTTGTCTAAAAAAGCAGTGGGAGAGACGTGGTGGTGGCCCATAGCTCCTAGGGAACAAGAGAATATGGACTGTTTTTCAGAAAGTGTTGTGGGAGCTTCTCTATTATTTCTCTTAATGTAAGGGACAGGACAATCCCATATATTTAAAGATTTTGCAGAAGGGTGCAGGTTTGAATCCTACATTAAGATCAGAGCTCCTCCAGGAGAAGCATCTTTTGCAGACTATGTTACAGAAAGTTAGAGCCTCTTTGCAAAGGCAAAAGAAAGCCTAGTGACAGAGTTCGAGTATCTCAAGGCTCATATGAAGCATACCAAGTGCTCACGTGTGTTTGCTCTCCACAGTATCAGAAAATACTCATGCTACAACCCCAGATAGGTTAATACCTCAAGGGTATTAACCCTTGAGGCACTTCATTTCTGATGAAACTCCACCATCTCAGCTGAACCTCATCAAGACTGAATGTGACCCTTTATTTACCTTTAGCCATAACTGCTAAACTCACTGCATTCGAAGGAGCCAGTGCTGAGACCAGACAATCGCTTTCTAAACTCCTGTATGGGGAACATTAGTAATTGGAGATAGCAGTCCGGCAGACTCGCAGCCTGAGACAACGCTCAGTTCCCATGAAATTGCTGGGTCATTAGTCATCTCCTCTCCACAGCTTTCATTTTCAAGCCCTCCTTTATCTTTGGCTATGATTAGCACTCAATTGCATTCACCTTTGGTCACCCTCCAAAAAGCACCAGGCAAAGGAGCTCATGGGACTTGAATACCACCCACTTCTGAAGCATTCAAGAAAGTTCTCTACTGTTTGACTTCAGTATCTGCTTTCCCATCTTCCATGGGGCTATGCCCTGTAACTCTCTCTTCGTGGCTGGCAGAACTTTGTGCCCTTCCTTCCCCAGGCTCAGACCTCCCCCATGCCATTAGAGACAGCTCCTCACTTTCCCATACCCTTGATCACTCAGCATCTTGGCTCGGTGATGCCATCCACCCTTTCCAGCTCCTCCACTTCCTCCTTTTACCCTCAATTCCTCTTACCTCCCTCCAATGCCTTCCAGGAGCTGCTTTCTTTCCTTCCTCCTGCTGCTTGCTAATGCTTTCCTTCCCACTTTGGACACTGCACACCCGTAAATAAATAGTTGCTTGAATTGCTCAGCTAAGAACGTGGCCTCTTCCCACCACCCATGACATGAGGAAAACCCTCAATGGTGTTTAAACAACCGCAAAATGAGGCCCAGCAGCACCAGGTGACTTGGCAAGGAGTGACATCGGTGTTACAGAGACACACTCCAGCGTGGTCAGAGTGAGGAGCCCATGTCGGGTGATAACATTTTTTTAAATCTTTTTTTAATTTTATTTTATCATTCTCTCTCTTGTGGTTCCCTCCAGCTCCCAGAACGAACAGGGCTTTTTATTGCTGGGGTTAAAAAACACGAATTTGCATTACATCCTGGCTCCCGCTGTAATACTTCAGTCTTGTTTCTCTCTCGTCCCCTCTCCAGAACAACTGATGCTATCACAGCCTGATTTAATTTCAAAGACGGATTGTGATTTGGCAGTCGGGGAAAAAAAAAAAAAGCCAAGCTAATCAAAAGTCACCATCTGCTGCGTTGCCATGGGGATATTCCTCCCCAATAAATGTGCTCTTTGCCAAAATCACAGATAACAGCACTATAAAGGGTGGGAGGTGGAGGGGGGGGAATCAAAGAAAGAAGTTCCGACACTAGGGGGGAAAAACGAAAGAGAGAAACGAGGGAGAAACAAGAGGCAGAGAAGAAGTGGGAGAGAAAGGAGCATGGACTACTGAGGAAAAACAACGAATGAACCAACTAGGGAGAAGGAGAAAGAAATCAGAGAGACTAACAAGCAACTGAGGGTGACAAAGTGATGGAGAGAGACAGACAACTGGAAAGGAGGAAAGAGGAGAGACACCTCGAGACACTCTGCTGCATAAGATACCAAAACAAAACAAGCAGAGATAAGAGAATTGCCCTCAAAGCCTCATCTCAGGGGAAGGGGAGAAAACTGAAGCATCAGTGAGAACTCCCAGGGATGCTGGTTGGAGCTCGAGAAGAGACCTTACCGCTATTCATATCGCAATTACTGAAAATAAATCCCTGGATGGGATGGACGGTGACACGTGGGGGTGACCAGAGTCAGGTCGCTGGTGCTCCAGCAGCCCAGATGCTGCCAGGGCCCCATGGTGAGCTGGAAGGGTTTGTCATGCTGCAATATGGCACCAGGACCTGGTGGGTTAAAATACATTTATCTGGAATTGAGCATCTTCAAGCTGTCCTGTTTGAGATGGCAGAGGGGCAGGGGCCAGTCGTTCAACAGTCGCTGTCGCTTTTTATTTCCCCTTGTGATACTGGGTAGCAATTTGGGATATGGAATATAAAGGCAAAGAGTGCATCTGTGCAGAGGGTCATTGCTGTCCCCAGTGCTCAGAGGGCACTGGCCAGGTCCCGCAGCACCATGCACCCCAGGCACGGGCACTGGGCAAGGCAGCTGGCCAAAGAGAAATGGGGTCACCTAACACGAAATGAGTAAAAGCTGTCAAATTTTAAGTCACAATGTGCTGGCTGTCCCCTGACCCTGCTTAGAGTGTGCTTGTGTGTGTTGAGTGCCCCTATTAACCCCCAGCAGCTAACGGAGATATGGGAGGCATCCCGCACTCCTCCCCAACCCTAGTGGGAGCTAGGGGGTCACCTAACACCCACACTATGAGGATGGGATGAATTATTCACAACTGAGGCACCACCAGCCTTTTTCTTCCTCCTGCCCTGTTAGAGAATAATCCCGGAACAGATCACAGGTTGTGTGAATTCTTCACTCAAAAAAATAACTGAATGACTTCTGCATGAACTTGTTTTGCAATTCAACACTAGCACTGATAAGAAACGGTCGCTGCGCATTGACTGGAGGAGCGCAACACCATGTTGCCCATATCCAACAGTCTTTGGATCAGCTCTTCTCTCTTCCCTTTGCCCCACCTCCTCCCCACATCGAGGTGCTGTAAAAATCACAGGTCTTAAAACAGAGTGTTGGATGTTTTTCTCTGTATAATCATTTCAGAGCACTGGGGTCATACTTCTATCCTTCTCTGCTCAACTGCATAAACATTTTGTTTTGAAGGAAAGCTAAAGAGCATCCCATCACATAGCTCCAGGAGCTGGGGTTTAGAAGTGTACGCTAACATATGCCCCACAAGAGCATTAATGCCAGTTGAATCTATATACGCGGGAAGAGATAGGCAGTTAGAGTGAATTAATTTAAAAATTATAATGGGAGTTATTGAGTAATATTTTTCAGAGTAGCTTTAGTGAAGACCAAAGGCATTGGGTCCTCTGAGCTGAGATGGCCTCACCTGTGTGAATGGAGCCAGATGGGTTGTCAGAGCAGCAGAGTTTCTGTACTCCAGATCCCATCCTCCCCCCATACCACTACCTCCAAGGCTCCCAAAACACTTCTCCCGAGCCAGGCAACATCTAGGGAAGCAGAGGTGGCCATGGCAGTAATGGGGCTCCTCCAGACCCAGCGTCCTCCCTCTGTTGGCACGGTGAAACTCACCCATGGCCAGAACCGAGAGAAGGTCCAGCAGGTTGTCTAAACGCCTCTTTATCCTCTGCAGATGCAGGATGATGCCCCTGGGGAGACCTTTGGGCTGTTCTCCATACAAGATGGCTCTAGCACTTGGGCCAGGGATAGACCCCAACTGTGTCACACACACACCCTCCCCCCGACAGGGTTCCTGCACAGGAAAGATGGAAGAAATGAGCTGAGAGTGAACGGACCTAAAGATGGGAGAGAGAAGACATTGATGTGGGAACTAGAGAACCTAGGGGAAAAAAAGAAAAAAAGAAAAAAGGGAAAACTCAAGTAATGCAAGTAGGAGAGGGAGGGAAAGCTCTCTGGAATGGGGACTGCAGGGAGGGCTTGTGGGAGAGACAGGCAGAGGATAAAACCACGCAAAATGGAGAAATGCTTCTGGATAGCATAAGCATCAGGTGCACGAACACCCACATTTACATCCTGCTAGCATGGAGGGTAGGACATGGGGTTAGATGGCAGAGGGATGGGACTAAGAAAGCCTCCAGGAGGAAAGGCCCCTTAAAAACAACCTGACGCGTGGATATGAAAGGCTGAAACTCCAACAGCACCATGCGAGGGATGCCCCGTTGGCAGCACCACAAGGCAATGGCCACAGCACCCACCGGGAAAGCTGAGAGGACCCCAAAGGGAGCTGGGGCAACAGCACTGACTACTGGTGTCAGACCCCATTGGGGAGGGTTTCTGCGGGGAGCCACACTGGGAAGGGGTTTCTAGCACGCACAATGCGAATGCACGAAGGGCTGACACTCGCGGGACATCCCCTGGCTGGTCCGCAGCACTCAGCCCCAGTGCCCAGGGGTTGCTTACGGTGAGTGGAGAGTGCTGCTGGGCAGGTTGGATATGCACCTTGGCATAGCCAGGCAGTGCCACATTGGGCCACTGTCCCCAACGGAGCAGGAGCTTAGTCCCAGATCAGCTCCCAGGGGGAAAACGAGCGGTGGGGATGGGGACATTAGCAAAGAAAAGGGCTAAATCAAGCAGCATAGTGAAGAACGGAGCCCTCATCACCATCCTGCCTCCACCACGTCTCACTTCCCCGTCCTGCCTCCCCCTTTCCTCTCACTGGACTGTTACAACATTTTACAGTGCAGGAGAGAGGGGAGCTCCAGCAAGAGAAGGGACAAAAATAGGGAAACAATGAAGTTTTGTTTAAAATTAGAGAATTTTGTTAAACAAAATCTTTTCCTATGCAGTCAGCCTATTGCTACTACCATTTTTCTCCCCCCTTCCCCAATTAAACAGCAAATTATACTTATCAAAGAAAAGAAAGTAAAGGAAAATCTGAAAGGCTGTGAGAAACCTTTAATTATTAGTATAGTGGCATGAAAAGCTGTTGAGCCCCTTAGAAACGTACATGGCCAATTATCAAAAAATATAAGAGATGCAGAAAGAAAGGTTTGTCTAATAAGTATGAATCGCAGGGCCATTTAGAACATCAGTGTTAAAGCATTAGAGTTAAATGGAAAAGTAAAAAGGGTCTGATGGTTTTAACTATTTCACAGGAGGACAAGAGGTTGATACTGATAAGACAAGCAGTATAGTGAAGTTAATTATCTGCGGCCCTTGGTGCACAAAGCTTTTTGAGCTGGTGATTAATAGAGATAAACCATTCAAACTCCACATTTCTAAGGTGAATGAAGATGGCAGAGGAACCGCACAGCCCCAGCATACTAACTACTCTGACAGCAATGGGCCCGGCTGCTGCAGAAGGGTGCTGGGTGGGTTTATCGCACCCGATCTGCTCGCCCTCCTCTAACAGCAGGGAGGCTTGGGAGGTACGAAGGGGTGGCCAAACATCCCCAGCATCTCTGGGTGTTTGCATCTTTGGAGATGGCTGGGGAAGCTTCCCTTTAACTAATAAAAATAATCTTTACGAAATGCTCCAGCGTTACCTCTCTGAGAGTAATGCAATCTGGGGGATGCTTGTATGCAAGTATTTAATGCCACGCTGATCCTTCTTGCACTGCATTAGCTGTTTGTCTCAGGCCTGCTTGCTGCTAGGTACGTGCAGAGGGCCCCTCCTTCAGCTCCTCATCCCACCCCGCAGCTCAGGTAGAAGTATTGCAACCTCCCCGGACCAGGGGTCAGTGGAGTAGACAGGGGTTAAAAGTGCTTGAAGAAAGCACGCGTCCTAGATATGAATTCTGTTTTAGAATCACGGAGTACCTGCATGGAGGATGGGAATAAATTAAGTGGTGTGGTGCTTCTGTGGGAACTGGGAAACAAAGATGTGAATGCAGGACTGACTCAGCCCTTCATCTTTCTGAGACAGATAAATCAGGCACCATGAGGTTTATCATGCTTGAGTCTGGCAGATAAGACCTAAGAAATGGAGAGCCTAGATGGACAATCAAGAGAGACAGATCCTGATCTTACAAGATTTCCAGCCAGATCTCCAGACCAAAGAAATTTAGACATGCTCCCATGACAGTCCTAACCTCCAAACTCTGGGATTTGGGTCAGAGATTTCTCTAAATCTCCTGGAACTGAAAAATTCCTGGGAGATTTCTGATACTTCCTGCTGGGCCCCCCTAGATGCTACAAATGCTGTTTTTCTTCTTCTGATGTTTCTGCCTAGAGACCAGCTAGAACAATGAATTTCAGAGACAGCAGTGAAAATTAAAGTAATCAGAAAAAATGGACTCCGTTTCTAAGCTTCACAAACTACTTGGTGCGTAGGTTTCCAGTTCAATTTGAATTCTAGGATGACTTTGGGGTTGGCTGTTATTTTCTCCAAAGTGGTTCCCTTGTCCTTGATAAGTTTGGAAAGGCATCTAAACTTCAGCATCTGCAAACAAAAGAATCTTATATTTTTGGCCAAACTAAATTGAATAAATTTTGTGTTTGTTAATTGCATCCAGGCCAACCTTGCACAGGGCCAAGTTTCAGCCCAGTGGGATTTGCACATGGCCTGGATACAAGCTATTGTAAATGGGGATCCCTGAAGGAAAAGTTGACAGATGGTGATTCTGAAAATGTTTGTCAGAGCCAGCCTTTGTGACACAGAAAACCCATAGCCAAGGGGGTCCCTGAGTTGGAGAGATGGTTCTGAACTATATGGAAGACCAGGGGAGTTTGCTGGTACTAGAGAAGTTTGACTGGGCCTCTTCTCTTTGCCTGCCAAACCCGTTTCCGTTAGACCCCCTCTCTCTAAGATCTGGTTATTTGGATAAAATGGAAATTGGATCAATGCTGCACCTGGTTTTCCAATTACATATTCCAAACCCGCCCTGATTTCCATGCTATAAAATGGGACCAAGATGGACATAGATTATCCAAGCTGCATGGAAACCCTCCTCAGCCAGTCCCATGAGCAGGGTTATAGTCTTGCTTGTGCATCAGCATTTTGGTGATAGGATCAACACCAGAACTCATTGGCCCATCTCCCTGTTAGTACCGCTTTTCTTCTAAGTAAATGACTGCATTAGAAGTCTGGACCAGGAAAGGTCCCATCTAGCACACATAAGCAACGTGCAAGAAAAAATTTCTCCTTGTGATTTTCTGGTCAAGCACCACAGATCCAAATGTTTCCAAGCAAGGAAGATAAGATCCAGAAACAAATTTCCAAGTTGGCCCCATTCATAACAGCAGCATCCCAAGACACCAACAGTTTTCCCAAAGGGGCCTGCAGCAAACACCAAGCTTTTGCAGTTAAGATTCACCCTTTGAAACAACAGGTCTCTCCCTTCCCTTGCTCATCCTCATCAGTGTCAAGTTTCGGCGGTTGCCAAACAAATGGGTTTCAGTAGCTCGATATAAAGCAGTGGGAGAGGAGTTAGAACAGGATAATGTGCCTTGAGTCACCTCTGCCCAATAACTCCCTGGGTGGGGGGTGGGAGGCTGGAGCGTACCTGGACCGGGTCTGGGGCATGCCGGAGCCCAGTTTTACAAACAGCCTGGTCACCTGGGGGAGAGGGGAGCTGGCTCCAGGATGGCAGCACCGGCTCCAGGAGAGGTTACGAGGCCCTTGCAATCAAGTTCAAATTACATATCAGACACACGCTCCCATGAGCAGACTCCAGACACCAGCTGCTTATTTTTAGACTGGAAAAGCCTTTTCTTACCAACACAGGTGGTGAGGCTGGAGCATGCAGAGCACCAGCCGCGCCAGCAGCCCCACGGCCATCCCTGAAGGGGCAGCGCCAACAACGCTCCAAGCACTTTCCACCATCCCTTTCCCCTCTCACAGCGGAAAAGGATCAGAGCGGTTTGCTGTATTGCAGCAGAGGGGACCACAAGGAGCTCTCCCGACACCCTCACACGGGGTGCGCGCAGCCCCAGTGCTGTGCTGCAGCACGCCTTGCCCCACTGTGTTGACCAGCCTCGTTTGCTCTCCACCAAGTGCATCGGCCCCGATGTTCGGCAATGCTGGTTCGGAAGTTTCAAGAAAAGAATATAGCATCTCGGGAATCGCTTGTGCTTCCTTCTAAATGCAGCTTTTCTACATTGCACTCCTCATCACTATAGCTGTAACCAAACTAGTACACAAGTCCAGACACCCTGTTAGCTCCTTCAGCAACTGGACAAATCATTTGGATCAAATTGTTTAATGAATTTTGCTTTCTCCCTGCAAACAGCAAGTAAAGAGTCTGCAATGGTTTTGGATACATTTTTTTAGTTTTCTGCAACTAATTTTCGTCACTTGCATCACTCATTGCAGCATTTGTCATCTGAAAACTGAAATTTAAATCCTTCATCTGGCTCTGAGTGAACATACCTATCACGTGCTTGTTTATACCCACTTAGGTGGTCAAAAAATTTAGAAAAACACATTAAAAAGAGTTTAAAACTGGCCCCCACCCCTCAACATTCTCTACCATTAGCCTATTTTATCTGTTGCCAGTCATATTCATAAACATATATATATATACGTATGCGTATGCCAGGATATTAATGGAAAGTCAATACAAAGAGGGAACAGGCAGAGCAAATACATTTACCATAACTTCATGTCAGATGACTGCTTTATGAAAATGCACGTTCTTTTTTTATGCCTCTGCAATTATAGATGGAAAACGCAAGAAACAAGAACTTATCTAAGAGATACCCTTTACAGGGATAGAAAAGCAAAGTTCGCAAAATATTTCAGACATGAAGATAAATATATTTAGAAAAAAAAGAAAAGAGAAATGGGCCATTCAAATCCCTAAGTTTAAACAAGAGACAGCATTAAACAAGAAAACCAATCTTTCCCTCTCGGGGGAACTCACCTTTTTGAACTCTGACTGTAACACAAGGCTCTGCACAGTCCTTTGGCTCCTGCCATCTTGCAAGATCCTGCAAAAAAGCATATTTTCTAAAAATCAGTATGAATTCACTGGGGGTAAGGGGGTGCTTCTCCAGCAAAAAAAATCAAATAAATCGGGCTTCTTCTAGAGGCTTAAATTTTATTTAATCCTCTTTCTGCACAAGACATCTATTCCGGAGACTTTTACAAGGAAAGCTAGAGATGTGTGCAGCCCTGCGGTGATGGTCACTGCTGTGTTCAGGCTGCACGTTTGGGGTTTGCACAGGGTCTGGCCCAGCGGCAGAGAAGGGCACCCACATGGTGGGGGCTTAGCAGGGAACAGGGCTTAGCAGCAGCTTACGCAGGGCTGGCACAGCACGGGATGGGGGACCCTGAAGGAGCTTAGCCCCCCACTAGGAGCAAAGTCACTTCTGCATAGGTATTGCAAAAAAGTGCCTAAAAGTTTGGGAGATGTATCCAGGCCAGAGCATTTTATTTGGAGCAAGAATAACTAGACGCCGGGATTTTGGTAGAGCGGTAATGGAAGAGCATAGGGAGAGCCAGGCTAGGTGTCCAGCAGAGCCATTCTGCCCCAAATACCAACGAGATTTTTATCAAGGATAACACAAGCCCTCCAAAAAAATCCAGTGTTGCAAGTTTGCTCCTATCTACCTGACTGCCCGGTTATACCCTTCGGGCAGGACACAGTTCCTGAGCGAACTCTTACCTCACCTATCATTTTTTGGTGGGCTTGACTTGATCGCATTATTGCAAAGGTCATTTATTAGCTCTTCTTCCTGCGTTACACCTCCTGCCCTGAGTCTTTGCTCTGTTACGGCTGATGGCACTCCCAAGGCAGCCATGAAAAATACCCCAATTGCTTGTGCTGTCCCATTATGGGAAGGAAGGTCTTGCTCTTCCATGGCCATATTTGGAGAGGAAATGATATAACACAGCGGTGACGTCTCCGTGAAGATAAAGTGTTGCTCGAAGTAAAATCAGGCTGCTTCATGTTTCTGCTATTTATCTCCCCTGCCAGCCATTTGTTAGGAATTTATGCATGGTCTTTAGTCACTGTTGACTCACCTTCTCTCATTTGCTTTTAATCACTCTTCTTACAGCACAGGAAAGGCGAAGCTCTGCTCACACCTAGAGCAACATTGGTTAGGAAAGCAAACTGGTTAGGAAAACACCGGGCACATCTTCGTCCTGCAAGCATAGCTCACGCATCCTCCTTAGTGGGACTGCAGACACGCAGGACAGTCTTCATCCCCCCTCTTCCATCTCATTTTTCTAATGACTTTTTTATGGTAGTACAACAGGGGCTTTCCAGTTTTTCAAAGCAGAATAGTCCCAAAGTACTAATGCAGTCTGGAGAAACCCTCCCTAAGCATGTTTTTGTTATGATAAAACCCCTTGATTCAAAGGAATGACCTGGGCACCCAAAGGGCAAGTTTTGCACACCCTGACTCACACCAACACCAGCGAGCAGTGTGGTTTCCCAGTATCTTTCAGGATGAAAGGCTTTCAGAGAACAATTCGTAGATGGTTTTGGAAGTTTTGGAATGCTGTAAATTAGCAAGCAAAGACAAGACATGCAAAAAGCCTATTCCATCATGAAGTCTCTGCTATGGAGCCTTTTTTCTGAGCTGTATTTTAGTGCAACTACTGATGATAACTCACTATAAAGCCCTAATAAATTTGCTGAATGGCATTTTTTATTTTACATAGGAACCATGTAGCCATATGCTCAACTCCACTCCTTCTCGCATAAGTAAAGTTAGGCACGTACTTGGCATCTCCAGACTCGGCATCTGAATTCAGACATGACAAAATACGAATGTGCATGTAACTTCACAAACGGGTAAGCGGCTGCTGGAAGGAAGGAAGGTGGACATCAAACAGATTATACAGTTACTTGGCAAAAGCTGAGAAATATCCTGGTGAATTTTTACAAAGAAAAAGAAATCTCAGTCACAACTCACCGGGACATTTTAATAAAAAAAATAAAGTTTAGAAATGGGAGAACTTTAAAACAGCGACGCTAACTTTTTTTCTGGCAGAGGTGAGAGTGACCGTTATTGGGGCAGGTTGTAAAACACACAGATTGGAAAGATGTGAATCACAGCATGAATGGTTTTCAGGTTAATGGCGGATTTCAGGTTATAATAGAGATTCACTTAACCACTGTTTGGGAGGGGTTTGATGGGATCACCTCAAATTGTAATGATTAACTGCTTGATTATTTCTGAAGCACCTAAAGACAAATTATTTTTTGCCCCAGGTCTTCATTTTCCTGTGATGAAATTAGAATGATCAGATTTCTTCTGCTTCACAATACTGTTTCTGTTGCTAAAAACCGAAGTATCTTTTCAGCCTATAATAAAGCTAATTTGGTTCTTGCTATAACGCCATGAACTTGCATCAAGTCACACAAAATGGATGAATTTGATCATATCTGCTTGGTACCCACAACTACTCATTCTCTCTCACACATGCGCTCGTAAATACTGTCTTTACCTATACGTGTACATACATATACACAAACGTATGTATGCATACAAGTATAACATCTTCTTGTGTGCCCAAACCAGGTAGGCGGCTCATTGAATTCTAATAGTTTCTGCTTGCAAAGTTTTCCCATAAAATCCAACAATACATTTCAGGATAAGAGAAAAAAGGAGAGACAAAAAAGAGAGAGAGAAACCAGCACTGCTGAATGTATATGGAGCCTGGACTACTTCATTTCTGTGTGTTGAAACTAATTTGTTGCATTATGTTTCTATCTCTTGCATGTCCACATTGCCACAAGGTCTTATTTTTACAAAACAGACCCATCATTCTTTCCCACAGGATGAAAACACGGTTAAATACTTGCTGTAAAAAAACCATTATGTGATGTGCTAGCCAAATGATACACTAATACTCCGACGTAAGTGCTTTTTTGGCAACTACTCAAAGGAGCAAAAATTACATCGTTTTCAACCCCAGTGATGATAAGATTACACAAAAGAAAGCAAAATATACAAAACGGGTTGATGATAAATATTGTACAATAAATGGAGAATAAGCCGGTTTTCTTGCTGTCACACCCTTTGCAGTTTTCTGCAATTTTTCCATCACTTGAGGCAGCCACACCAATTATTTCCATCGTATTGGGTGTCCCCTGAAAAAAACCTGACAAAAATAAGGATTTGAAAGATTCCTTTTCAGGAACTTCCTCCACCAACTATTTCCTCCTTTTCAAATGGGGCTTTCAGAAAGGAAGTGGTGGCCAGCAGTAACATTCCCCACGGGAGGGACCCATCTTCCCTTCGCATGTGGAGAAGCGAGAATATCCTCTTATGAGGCAGAGCAGGAAAAGAAATCATCCTTTCATCGGCGGTGTATTCCGACCGGATAGGTGTCTGGTGCCGTGTCCATGATGGTACCTTCTGAGCAGTCATTTCCAATTGGCTTCAAGCCCCACATTGCAGAAGGACGGTCAAGAGCCCATTGGCTTATCCTCTACCCTACCTATTTCAGTTGGAAACAAATCAAGACATTAACAAAAAAAAAGCAACCCTTAATCTTCACTCAGATCCTCCACCACAGCGGAAAGATTTTCTTACATCCTCAGTGAGGTGCTCAAATATTTCTCCTTGTTGCTAGCAGGCGCAGCGTTGCTGGAAATGTTTCTTGCAGCCTTTCACCTTTTTTTCCCCAGTTTGCAAACCCAGTTTCCTGCCTTCTGCGAATATCTTTGCTCCTTGTAAGTGCTTACTAGGTAGGTGGAAGGAACCATCCCAAACGAAAAGGCTGTGCAGAAGCTGTTTGCTTCAAGTCTCTTTCGTTTTATTTAGGTACATAAATCACAGCTGAGCTCTCTAGGTAATTTTTTAAACAGAGAGGAAACATAAAAGAGCACAGTTAGGACGAGGCATGGACTCAGCGGATGGTGAATGGGAAAGTCTGCAGCAAAGAAGCCATCAGCTCCCTTATTATTCTCATTTAATGCCGTGTGTTTATTCATGATCTCCAAATACCTAGCATTCAACAAGAGTAGCAGCCGGTGGACCAAGTAGCTGCTATGACTCCAGCACCACAGCATCTGATTGCAGGCACCCCCAGAAAGTGTCCAAACCACTTGGGAGCCTTATGCACCCGCTGCTGCCCCATGCTGCT
>NW_008824450.1:245666-253257 GCF_000699105.1 Pygoscelis adeliae
GTTTGCAGGGGCAGACTGGCGGGGGGGGGGCCCACAGCGAGGGGCACCAACCCGGAGGTGTGATACCGTCATGCACGTTTGCAAACACCATTTAGCGGAAGTCAGATGCCTATTTATCGCTTTCAAGGGGAGTCGAGATCGGCTGTTAGTGCTTGCAGGATCAAATGGGTAAATTAGAGGCAGAAAAGATCGCCATTCAGGCTAATGGGATTTACACTCTCAAATCAAGTTACATGGATGCATTATAGGGAGTTCACATTGAGGGGAGCCAATTACCCCATTAGCACTAATAGGAATTGCACTAAGGCATCATGTGAGAAGACACATGCAAAAAGATCGCAGCTTTCCCTCATTTATTCAGGATTGTTTTGCTGAAACAAGGCAATAACTGATGGATCTCTCTCCCCTCGACACAGGCCAGGGTTTAGATGTTCACTCTTGGCTTCATCCAGCCACTTCATTCATAAAGCTGGGAAGGACCTTCTTCCTGAAGAGTTGTTACGAGCAGGGCTCAGCTCTTCTATACCCATTGCTGCCTCTCTTAATGGCGAACAAGGGCATAAACCGAGGTAGGCCGCCTGCTGCTAAGAAAGCCGTGGCAAGGGATGTGCCATTTATCTGCGGTTATTCCTTCTGACTCTCTGAAGTTGCACGCCGGCTTTGTCTCCGGTTGCTGCTGTTTATCGCCATTTCTTCACTGGCAAGTGCCCAGCGGACACATTTATTCCCTGTGCAGTGCACAGAGGCATCTTATACAGATACCTGTAACCCTATTGACGGTTCTTTAATGAAGAAAAGGCAGCAAAATTAAATGCGAGTGGCATATTACCACACTTGTTTTAAATTGATATTTAATTAAAAAGTTAATTATTAATTAAGTTTATCAATTGCACATCAGTTGTTCAATAGAAAAGGGCTCATTCATTTAATTATCTGCGTGCAACCGATAGTATATGCTTTTTAGCCAGGCAAGGTTATCTCTGCATCTGTTCTAATTTAGATCAGTTTAGCTTCTCATCTATCGAGAGTGCTTCCTTTTGCGAGCTTTTGATTTGATCTATAAATGTTTACTCACAGAACTGTTAGGTATTAGAAGCTGATCACACGAAGGGAAGAGCTTCTCAGAGTGGTATTACGCTCACCAAAGGGCTCTGGTGGTGCTTTCTTGCAAAGAGCTTCTCGGGGCTTTCTTTAACAATGCGCCTGCCGTAAAAGTTTCAAAAAAGATAAACATCCACCCCGAAAGTATGTTAATAGCCCAAACAATGGGGAATCTTCAAAGGGCAAGAGAGGCCCGAGAGCAGAATACAGCGACAGACGCCACCACTGCCGGGCGAAGCTCCTCGCTGCTCTTGCTGCGGAGAGGACCGCAGGGCACGGGCCCTGGCGAGGGCTGGGGGCAGCCCTGCTGCTCAGAGGTGCCAGCTCTGGCCCAGGGTGCTGGGGAAAAAGGGATGTTCCTAAGGGCCCCCCGTGACCAAAGAATCAGCCTAGGGCTCCTGCTCTCCTTTCTCCCTAAAATGATTCTTAGGTGCAAATCAACAGCTATTTATAGAGGGGTTTTGGATGCCACACAGTAAACCATGCAATAAACTCCTCCAGTACTTGGATAGTATAACAGAGAGAAATACCCTGTGAAGGCTGCGACTCCAACAGTGTATTCTAATAAATTATCTCGTATTTATTTTAGCTGCAAATCATGGTCCTGTTCAGTTTCTATTAAGTAGCATTCAGTGCATATATTTAAAATGCTAGAGGGTGCTTAGTACATTATTGGGGACCAGACCTGCCTGGTGCTGAGGATGCTGAACACCAGTAAAGTTAATAAGAAACTGAGGGTACCCAGACCTTGGAGCATTGTAGGAGGCTACAGATAGCCACTGTGTAACTAATTAGAAACAGCCACCGGCTCAACCTTTGGGGCTTCAGTTACAAAATGGGCTGCAGCCTTGCACGTCCCTAAATAGTTCTCATATCCATTGCACGATAGATGGCTTTTCACAGGCAACCACCACGACACAGTCCCTGCCCCAGGAGTCTAACACAAATCATGAACACAAGACAAAAAATGCAGCAGACCACAGAGGGTAAGGCAAGGAAAAGGTGAGAGAAAAAGATGCTACAAAACAGAGGGCTGATGGACTGCCTTGAGGGGGCAATGCTGAAACAGATGTGTCTTTTCAGAGCTTAGTTAATCAAGAAAAGGAAATGTATCACAACAAGTAAATAGCTACGGCACAGAGGTTCATATAATTCAGGTGAATACCCAGAGTCTGCAGCTTGTATTTGATCTGAAGACAACAAGCCCAGGGCTGTCTCCCGTCTCCTGAATGAAAAGCACTAAGGGGAGAGGGCTTTTAAAAGGAAGGTAATTTACAATGCAATATTGCCGGGGGTGGTGGTGGTGTTGTGTTTGTACAACTGGAAAGAGGATAAAAGAAATCTCCATGAATAGTAACTGTATGTTTATAGATGGGTGCCTCTTTGCCAACTCCGCATGCAATGTGCATTCATCTTCACCAGATATTCAAGTGGCAGGACTTTTTCAAGCAACAGTGTTTATAGAAAATGACTATTTTGAAGCTTTACACACTAGAATTTGAGGAAACTTAAAATTTACATTTACAAACATCATCAGTCACCCTATCTGATAAATCAGAACAGAGGAATCTGGCTTAACTACTATAGATGGGCAGCAAACAGCATTCGGTTTCTCCAGAGATTTGCTAACATCGGTTAAAATGAGAAATTTATCATGCATCTGCTCAGAGATACTCTGAAAGAAGCGAAGCATATCAAAGCACTGATTTGTGAGGAATTATTTCTACCGGTCCTCTTCCTTGACTAGAGGACAAAACTGGAAAGTTTCCTTTCTGTTGTATCACCCCATTCAATGTAGCATTGAGCCATGCGATACTCGTTTCCTTCAGTGATGGGACTAAGGCGAAGATAAAGAACTTCCACATAGACATAAGTTATCAGTGAAAATGCCATATAAGCAAGCAGCTCTGAGAGATGGGGAAAAAATAAAGCTGGTTTGTTTGTTCTTTAAGGTGCCACCGCACAATGAGATGGTTGATAAAGTGAGAGTTTTGACTGGAGCTTTTCCACAGCTTGTGGACATCAGAAAGCCCTTTGCCTCCCCTTGATCCAGCCTCTGCTTAGGATCCTCTGCTGTATGATAAGGAGTGAATTAACACTGCAACCTTTTCCTAACAGGGGTGCTAATTTAGTCTGTCATCCCCATTTAACCAGCTATTCTTACAAAACCTGTAAGAATTTCATATCTCTGAGCTCTTTAGGCTTCGTGGCCAAGTGAAGTTGAAAAAGTTACCTGAGGAGGGATTCAGAGATGCTGGCCTGATGTAGGACCTCACACCATTTGTCTTTGAATTCTTGGGTTGAAAAAAACACCTTGGATAATTTAAACAATTTCTGCATGTATTGAGCAGTAGGGCTTTTAGGATGAGACTATTTCTTTGTAAGTTACAAGAAAGCAATCAACCCCTTTCTTCCATCCCCAGCAGAAGCAGAAATCAATTTAAAAGAACTGGGTTCCTCTAAACTTATGGCCCAAGAGCGTCAATGCTTGCCTCTCTGAGTGTTAACTCTGGGTTTCTGCCCCAAAGGGTGAACCTCTCCAGCTGTCAGCAAGCAGTAAGCAAGCCATCAATCAAGAAAGGACCAGGCCTTCATGCAACACTTTGATTAAACCTTTGGATTCAAAGCTGAATCGTCTAATGCCCTTCTGTAGTCCCGGGCTCCACTGGCAAACGAACACAGAAATGCCGCTGGGGAAAGCATGTTTGTGTGAGATTTCCAACCCAATTTTGCAGACTCAGATGTTAGGCAGTTTAGATAAGGGGATGATTAGAGGTCTAAGCCTAAGGTTTGAAATACCCAGACTTCCTGGAACCACCGGTGCAAATCCCAGCAGGGCTGACTCAGCCCTCCAACCTCCTGATGAAGATAAAGTGAGCTCCATGCAGAAGTGGGACTTGTGAGTCTCCACCGGCCAAGACCCCACTGGAGCGGAGATAACGATGGTGGTGCCTACAGCATAGAAGGGGATTCGTTATGTGGCGGAGGCGTAGTGCCCCGAGTCTGTCCACACCATGGCTTCTGCCAGTGCTCTCACGTCTGGGCTCCACCAGAAGTGATTTATGGATCCTAAGCTTTTCTAGAGTTTTGCTCCTGCATGTCTTGGTGTGCGTGTCCAGAGTCTTGCAGTGTTTCTGGCAAAACTGTGGCCCCTCTTATCTTTCTGTTGTGCTACATATTGACCCCTTCAGAAGAGCACTGTATCAGTATAGTTTGTGACTCACTCAGAGGAAAGCTCTACAGAAGCATATTACATTGCTCTTCTATCAATCAGTGCTGTGATCCAATCGTTTTTATTTTAGAAAATAAACCAAACCCCCAAATCTCTGGTATGCTCTTCACACTAACATTTGGTTTGCCAAGCACAACTACCCAAAAGTTATCAGCAAAAAACTTTTAATAAACAAGCTGAACTAATCGATTTAGCCTTTCTTTTCCTTTCTGCTACTGGACAATTAGCCAACACGACACATAATTCTAGCATTCATTTCCTCTTTTAAGTTATTCATAATATTCTCCTTTAATAATTCACAGAGTATTTGCAATTTATTCTTTTGTGCTGTGTTCTGAAAATTAAGTCATCTGATCAGGGGCTTCTCAGAAAAAAGATAAAGAAAACCACACAACTTCTGTAACCATCAAACACAGGATTGATGACTGATTTCACAACTAAGTGCATGATTTGAAATGCACTTTAGGAAAGTACTGAAACAGCAGAGCTAATTAAACCTTTGCTTTCCAGTAGCATTCACCTCATTACAGCTCAGACATTCACAAGGCAGCAAATCTGCACAGGACATACATACTTGAATATTCTCAGATGAAACTCCACAAATGGATATTGGTACAGAACTCCCACATGTCATCATTTCTCATCCCATACCAAGACCAACAGATTGATCAAACTGACCAAATGGGGTAGCAGATACTCAGTTCTATTACCCAGTCCAACATAAAAGCAGTGGTAAGAAAATTGTATCTCATCCTCTCTCTAGCTCCTGTTTGCACTGTGGCCAACTGGATGATGATGCATCAGCACCTCCACCCCCAAAATGCTCTCCAGCAGAGGCAGGAGACGCTCTGCTCATTCATGGTTCTTTGAGCTGAAAGAAGCATCCCCAAACTGCCATCCACCAAATGCATACGAGTAAATGAAGAACAAACAGGTAATTTCAAGAGAGGTGGAAATAAGGATCCTGTTTTCCTGGACTTCGTGTTTTCATGGTTGAATTATCCTGTGTCTTAAAAGGTACAACTCTCACGTACATACTGTGATGGAAACCTCTCCAACGGCTGCAGCCACAATGGCTGCAAGAAAGCATCTATCCTTTTCCTCACTCTCAGATTTTTTTGAAGACTAGCAATGCTGCTTCTGCATGTGTAGAAGCTTTTCTTTCAGTTGAAATAATGGTTTAGTTGCCTCTCCTCCACTGGCTTTTTATTTTCACGAGGCAAAACAGGAACACAGTACCTTTGGGACCTCTACCCTCCTGCCACCTTTCACTGAACCTTGCAGACAGGCTCCAATGTTATTGGGGGAAGGAGTGAGACCCATTTCTTTTAAGCTGAGGCTAAAAATGGCTCTAGAAGCCATGCATGCACACAAGAAAAACTAAATATCTTAGTGGGAATCCTTGGCTTTCCAAATAAAAGTGCCCACCTTCTGGTTTTTAATACCATGCAGCCAGCATTTTCACTCTCCTTTGGTCTGACTTAAATTGTAAGTCCCTCGGGGCAGTGTCTTTGCCTTTCTATTTCCTTTTAAAATGCCTTGCATGCCCAGCAGCTCCAAGTATAAAATAATCTCTAGAGCTGCAAGGAGAAAAGTCTCCACGAAGACGTGCCTGAATTTTGTAATGAAATTGTCTCTGTGTTGAGATGTCCTGGTGCACAAACTTTTCCTCGACAGGGTTTCACTAGCACAAATACTTGCTTTTTGTTGTTTCATGTTTGAATGCACACGGAGACTGCATCTGAGCTTGGGTAAGCATTCACATCAGAAGCAGCTTTGTAAGTGAAAATCCCGCTCAGAGAACAGAAAGAGTGATTTTTCTTGACCCATCCCAATTTGGCAATAAAATTCAAATGTGGCAAACCAGACCATCCAGGCTTTTATTTTTCCTTTCTTTCTTTCTTTTCTCCGTCCCTCACCCCTCCCTTTTTTTCAAAGCAACAAACATTTTATTGAATTGTTCTAAATAATGACAACATTTGAAACCACTTCAGTCTGTTTAAGATCTCAGGGGGAAAATTTGGTGAACAAATGACTCGGGATAAATCAAATCATTCTGTTCTAACAACTGTGTCTCTCACCCTCCTTATCTCAATTGCTGTCCCTACTTCTGTGTGCTCCCGTGCCTCCCCGGCCGACTCCTGGGCATCGCCCCTTGCTCTGAAGCCACTCTCTCTGCTCGTCTCCAGCTCTGCGACGGTCCCCATCCCATCTCCTCTCGTCAAGCTGTCGGGCTTCTCCTGTCTTGTCTTCTATTGCAACTCTTTTCTCCATGTGGTCCCCAACCTCCGCCCACCAGCCCCGCACACCCTCCTGCCAGGCGTCTCCTCTCACCACCCTGTCCATCAAGTCCACTGCGCGTTGCACAGCTCTCTCCAGTGATGAGCCCCGGCTCCTCTTCTCCCCTAAAAACAACTTCTCACACAGGCGCGACCCCACCATCTAGACCAGACTCCGGTACCTCTCTACGCCTCATTGCAAAACTGGGCTAACATCCTCCACTTCTCCCTCCTTTCCCCCTGCACCTCCAGTCCCTTCCCATGCTGTCATTCTCCGCCATTTGACACAGTAGCTGTAAAACTTACAGCAGTCCTTTTCGATGGCCTTTGGGTACGGCTTGCATGGGAAACGCTACGCAGCACCGCACTGCCTCCATGCACCCGTGCCAGGGGTGCGCGGCGAAGTCCGAGGACTCGGGAGAGGTCAACTATTGGCTTGACCTCCTAAGCCCATCTGCCTTCACGCAAGCGAAGACACATGCTCTAAACATGTATTATCTTTTCAGGACATTTGTTTCGGGAGCGAGTTGCGTTAAGCGAAGGTACGTCAATTGATAATAAACCTGCTCCACACTGTCATTTGTGGGTGATCTGAAGAAAAACAGACCATGTAATCAGGTCTAAGGGGTCCCTAATACCAGAGACGCTGGTGCTGTCAGCTATAGAAAATAATTAGAACGTTATCCCTGTGGCAAGGAGAATGTAAATACATCTAAAATACGACATAATGACATTCTCCTCTGTAAGCCAGGGGATCTGCTTCAAATAAAAGGGCCATTAACACAACAATTAAAGCCGAGGGGGCCGGTGAAGTAGGGAGCCGGCCTGGTGCAGGGCGAGGCGAGCGAGCGCCCGGCGTAAATCTTTCGCCATCCCAGCCAGGAATGTGACTATTAGCCCTCTCATGACCCGAGGGCTTCCCAATAATGCATCTGCTCTCTGTCAGGGCCAGGATTTCGTAACGTCCTCCCGCGCGAGC
>NW_008824450.1:253459-282748 GCF_000699105.1 Pygoscelis adeliae
CCGCAGGCCGTAGGGACGCGTCTCCTCCCGGGGCCGCTCGGCCGCTCGGAGGCGAGCGACGGGTGGGCTTCACCGAATCGGGGCCGTTCGGGCTTTCCCGGAGCAGAGCTGGACCCCTTGTCATCTTCAGGGCTTCTCCTCTCCGCCTCCCTTGGGGGGATGCGCCCCACGGAGCGGGCTGTCCCGGGATGCTCCGGGAACGTCCTCACTGCGAAACGCCAGCTCAGGGAACCTGCGAGAACCAAGGCACAGGGAGCACCGCCGAAATTTAGGCACGATTCAGGGGAAATAATGTCACTGCTTTCACCGTCCGGGCAGCAAACGCCCTGAACGTGCTCCAGGCAACGCGGAGATAATATTTCCTATAAGCCCTGTAGCAAACTTACAGAAAGGACGGACAAGTGCTTGGAGAGGACGGCAGTTCCCACCTTTTGTTCAGTCTGAAGTAGGTGATAAAAGTCCAAACGCATCGGGAACTTTGACTCCGGGCAAAATGCATCCAGCACACCCCTGCAGGTTCTTGGCGAAGGAAAAATATCACTGAGCTGGCAAAATCAGTTTCCACAATACCATCAGGCTCAGACATGAGTTTTCTTAAAGCTGACAAGTTAGGTCACAAATGTGGATTTTATTTGTTTCCTTGTAGAGATAAAGGCCTCATCAGGATCGAAAGACTCGAAAGACTTTTTTTTTTTTTTAATTTGGTGACTTTTTGTGGTAAATGTAAAATTTTATATGTCCGGTGGAAGTTTGTGAATGCCAGAAAACAAGAAATGATACCGACCTGCCTGGTTGAGTCGCGCAGGAAGAAAACAATACCAAATCCAGCTCTTTGGGAAGACCTGTCAAAAGTCAGGTTTATTACATGAATCCTCTTTTTCAGTTCTACTAACCCTTCTAAGAAAATGCCGTAGCAGGGACTTCAAAACAAAACAAAACAAAAATCCTCCGAATTTTACTTTTAAGCCCCAATGTTTCAAAGTCCAAAGGTAACATGCTTCCCATGCTTTGGGGCATATGAACATTAACCCCCGCCCCCCCAAATGAATAAATTTCAATAGTTGTAGGACGTACAGAAACTCGTGGAGCTATTTAAAGACAACCTTTAATTTTTTAAAGAGGGCAACACATGTCCTCTCAACCTTTTTGTGTAAGGAAGATCTGAAAATAACAACTACAGAAGTCACATTTCTTTCACTAAATCATACCATACACTGAGAAAACTATTAGAAAAGCATACAGAGGAAATTTCTCCATACAGTGCATCAATGACTTCCACAAAATGAGCGCTTGTTTAAGAACTGAGAAGCTGAATAACTCAAGGTACGCTAACTGGAAACCGGGACTTGGCATCCAGAAACACTTGCATCTCATGAAACAAGGCTGGGCTCTGGTTGCCAAGAAGTTCAGAAAATCACACCCAGTTTCAGGGGAAAGAGAAAATGTCTCATGCACAGTCTGGGCTGTGTGGGCACTCAGTCCGTCCCCTGCTGATGGATGCAGGATCAACACCCTCCAGAGGATGGACACCTGGGCTAAGAGAGAATCATTTATGTCAAGGTACAGCACCCATCGCAGTAGTATCTTAGTATGGAAAAAATTCCGTAAGCAAAAAATTAGCTGCGTGTCCAATATAGAATGATCTTTGAAGATTCTCATTACAAGTAAACACAAGGATAATAACTAATGGATAAGCTAATTAGTCATGCAAATCTGATGGATTTTCACTGCTTCCTTCCAGCCGCTTACTTCTTTAGAAGGCATTTCATTTTCTGAGTAGTGCACAGTTCAGCATCCAATTCATATTAGTTGGGCAAAAAGACAGTGCTTTAATCTTCTGACACTTTGGTCCTCAGTGTGAAACACATGGAAACTTTCCAACAGAAAAACAAAAAGAGTGATAATATAAAAGAAAATATTAGCAAAAACTCCCATGGAACAAAATGAGGCGGCGTTCTCTGGCAGATCTCATGCCTGAGCATTGTGGACAGACAGTAACTTATAACCTGCAAATGCAAGGACAGCAACCAACGCATTTGTCTCTTTCAATTATGTGAGCCGCCTTATATATAATAGAGCTAGTAAAAATGATCTGAAATAAACAACAGCCAGCCTTTATAACTAAGGTCACACTGGCCAAAAGGGTTGTGAATGTTCCAACAAGCTAGGAATAAGTTTCTAGACAGCTGGAGACATTTTGAGCGAACATGGGCCAAATTAAACCGATGTGGGAAGCCAAAGTGAAACCAGTAAAAGCTTGCCTACTCAGATGACTTTTGTTTGAGCTGGAAGCTGAATTCAAACAAAATTCCTAGGATGATACTGCTTCGACCACGGCAGCAGTCACCTGAGTCATGTGATAAGCACTTTGCTTTAAAAATCTCAGCATATCAACTCCTAAGAACACTTGCACATCAGATCCATGAGAAACAAACAGAAGGGGGGGGGAAGAGGGAAAATAAAAGCTTTTGTACAAACCCTCTGAACCAAGTCCCCTATGTCTCTTTCCTTCCAGACATTTCTGAAAAAACAGCTCACTGGAACCACAAAGAACAACAACAACCGAGCAGCATTCTAATATGGGACATCCTGCCGGACCAGCCCGAGCCAAAGGAAAAAAGAGAGCCACAAAAGTCAGAACTCAAATTGGACACTCAAACCCAAAGCCTTACGTTTTGGGGCATTTTTTTCATTTAAACTAATCTAATCAATTGGTCACCATAATAGAGGGTCCAAGCAGCTGGCTTAGTTAGGTCTATCTGTGACGAACCTTGGAACCAAAGCCATGTGTTCAAATGCACGCACATTCGAAAATGCGAACAAAAGATCAACTATTGTGTCTTAAAATATCTACAGTTGACTTTGTGCATCGCCACTAACAAGTATCATAGCACACAGTATAGTCCTAATGTTGTTTGTGGAGCCTCCAATCAGTTCCCTAGAAATACAGTTTATACATAATTAGGTCCCAGGGACGGATTTCCTCTCATACTGACTTACAAACCACGGGTGAAGGTTTATCAAGGGTCATTGCCTTATGCTGATGACCCTATCTTGGGAATGGCTGCAGATCAGAAGGCACAAGACATAATGTGAAACAATTATCAACAAAAGGAAAACTATAAAACAAGATAGGAACCTGGGAAGAGTGCATTTTTTTCCAAGAAGCAGTAAATATCTGGAAACTGGAAGGAACCCCCCCACTCCCCAATTAACCATTAAAAGAATTCCTTAAAAGCAGAATCCTTAAAAGAAGATTAGTGGCAAAGCTTACAAGTATGGTAATATCCAGTTATTATCTTCATCTGTGAGGTAGTATCTACTTTGCTTCCTTCCTACCCGCTGGGGAATAAGGTTTCATGGCTCTCCCGAGTAGAGCAGGGGCACTACGTAACATACCCCGCCGCACTGGTCCCCTGTTGCCTGCCAGCCCGGAAAGAAAAGGCTGTGAGCATGAAGCACAAGTGAGCCCAGTCCCAGCACGGCATCAGATCGCGGCTGGACCACGACTCCCAACACAGAGTCCAGCTTGGACCCAGGAGCTGGAAAATGCTCCTTGGCCCCTATTCAGCCTCTAGGATGTTTTCCAGAAATGAACCAGCTCCAGAGCCAAGGTCTGATAACATGGAGCCTGGGACTGGACCAGGCCTGTTTTTTGGATCCACAACCCCAAAACCCAACAGCCAAGACACACAAATCCAACAGTATGCTTGACAAGTTGGGTGACTGCAGGCACCATGCATCTGAGGTCCACGTTTGGGTCTACTGTACTTTCTAGTACAGTGCAACTCTTCCTTTGATGGCCATTTACCTCAAATAGGACCTACGTGTGCTCGGTTTTCTAGCTCAGAGCTGTGTCCAACTTTGCCCTACTCTCCACTACCACCGTCTTTTTTCATATTTTGCAGCCTCACAGAGATAAACTCAGTGAGTAAATGGCCAAGGGATGTTGAGGCTGCTGCAAGAACAAACCCAACCACTGACTTTCTTTTTATCTAGTAAGGCAAAGGCTTAAATTCTCCTAAGAATAAACTGCTTTTTATTGCAAAAGAAAGAAAAATTCCTAGCAGCAGCAAGAACAGAGATAAATGTCCTAAGAGAATATCATGGAACTGGGGTAAATGACTTTAAAATAAGAAATCCAGGGTGAAGGGGAAACTCCCCCAAAGTGAACAAGTGCTCTTCACATTTTAAACAAGGGACGGATTTTTTTTCCCCCCTTTTTTTTCTTCCTTTCTTTCCAGCAGCTAGAAGTCCCATCTGGTTCCTGTTTCTATTCGTCTGATCTCCCAGAAACTTCTAAAAGCCATAAGCATCAGCCAAAAATTCCCCAGGCATGGACTCCTTTCCAAAATAGCCCACAAAACGGCATTTTTTAGGTGGGTTGGTTTGGAAGGAGCAGAGGGGGGATGTTGATTTCTGTAACATTCCTAGGAATTTCTTGCATCTATTCTCCCCTCTAGAATTTCTTCTCTGCCTGAACCCCCCCTCCACTTTCCGCCAACATGCTGGCCAGCACAGGGACTACCCACTCCCATGCGGCAGGATTCCACTTTTCTTGTGGGAGCTCACAACAAGCTGCCGAGAGGCTTTTATCCCCAGGGAAGGCAAATGAACTTACAATTCCCTCGCAGATGAGGTCTCCTCTGTTGGGCTGGTCACTGTTTCATCTGGAGGCTGCATAACTGGACATTTTCCCCTGCTAAGGCGTTGTCAAGACAGGACTTTTGGAAATAGTGACTTGGTGTAAATAGGTAAGATAGATGAGACAAAGAGGCCTGGATCATCTCTACATGCTCAACTCCGTGGCCTTAGGGACAGGTGGAAGAGCTTGAACATTTCCAACAGATCTCCAGCTCCCATCTGGCCTGGAAGCGGAGGCAGCGGTGTGTGGCACCACTGACTCTCATGGCTAAAGGGAACGATGGCATTCCCTACGCAGGCACAGTTGGAAAGGGGTGAAGGCTGGTTGAGATGGGGACACTCGCCTGGTGCTCCTTTATGACAGTTTTGCTCCATAGACATTTGGATGGTCAATAATTGGTCCCTCTGAAAAGCAACCAGTGTGTCCAATTTCTGTACATTCAGGATCTGATTCAAGCAAGCTTTAATAAAGGTGGTTGACTCTTGCTGACTTTGGCATGTGCTTAAAAGCTTCCCTGGACACTTTGAACAGCTAAGACCAAACAAATGCCCAAACAAAAGCAGCCCCATTTAATTCATTATGGACACATCTCTTGGTTGCACCCACGCTTCTTGTAAAGGTGCACAGACCTGTCATGGAGGCTCCAAGCATCTTGGTCTCCTCTGCTTTTGAAGCCTTATAATCCTTCACTGATCAAAACAAACATAAAAGTACAATCTTTCAGACAGTGATTCAGAAACACAGGGAGAACAGGACAGCTCCAGAGATGGGAGATGGACTCTAGAGATCTACCCCCCACAAGAAAGCAGTCCAGGTCACTGGTGACTAAAGGTTGCTACTTTTAGACATCTGAATTAATGAGATTAATTTAACCTCACAAAAGAACCCAGCTGCCTGGCTGGACCCATCCAGCATTTACAGTAGAGCAACAGAATAATCTAAAAGGTCACAGCCTTATCTCCACACCCTGCACTTGCTTGCGCTACTTGCCTTGCTTCAGAAAAAAAGTCAGAGGCATAACAGAGAGCAAGCAGGCTCTAAGGCTCTGTGGCACAGCTCCATGACACAACGCGATGCTGTGCAGAGTTCAGCACATTAGCTTCAGGAAGCATCCCAGAAACAGCACAGCGATGGCAGTGTGGTGACAGCATCCAAGCTAACCTACCTTCCTCAGCAGGGCCATTTCAGCACCAGCTCAGCAGATGCTCTCTGGTGTGGCCTGCTTTGCTGGCAGACTCTATATGGAGACTAAAGGCCAAACAGACCACAGAGACCAAAATCACTGCTTGGGTAAGCCTGTCCAGCCAAAGTTGAAGTACATTGGCCAGGGGCAGTGGGCAGAGACTTTCTCTTCTGCTGTCAAATGCATCCACTCAACAAGCCTTTGGGTTGTCTTAGCATCTAGTCCAGTTTGAGAAGATACCAGTGGAGTTCTCTGGCCCTCCTGGCACAACTATGGCATGTCAGAGATCACCAAAAAATCCTGACATCCCCTTGCCTTTCCCAGCCACAAAACAGGTGAGTTCGACCTAGCAAGGTATTTGTACCAAAGACCAACTGGCTTTCTAGTCAATGATCAGTCTGAGATGCTGCTAAGAACATCTCTCAAACCCTCAGCACAATTAAATACTTCATCAATAAAAAGTAAACACACACTTCATTTTCTATTTATAAAAGAATCTCTCCCTCCCCCCCAATGTTTTATTTTAGCAAGTGCACTCAACCATGTTCTCAATCTGCACTTCATTTCCTGCTATTCAGTTTTCTGTGGTTCACAGACAAAAATACCTGGGGGGAAAAAAAAGCACAATACCAGATCCCAGGGGGGCTCCGATTTACCACAGGAGAAAAATGTGGCACACTGTATAATAGGAGCCTGCTGCCCAGGCTGGGAGCGGGAGGCACAACGGATGGGACAGAGAGCGTTAAGTTCAGAGGTGGTGGTGCCAAGAGCTTTTCAAGTCCTCTCCCAGCGAAGATAGTGGAGGGTAACCCTGTCTTCCTCATCTGTCATTGATCCCTGTAGGAGCAGTGAAGAAAGCAAGGGGGTCTTTCTGTGCAGGGCAATCCTCCAGCCCAATAGGAAGAGCAACTAAGAGCTTCAGTCCCTCCTCCTGCCAGAACAGGACCTTTTATCATCACGGAGAAAAAACAGAGAAATGCATTTCTGCAGCCATTTCCATCCACAAGGATCCTAGGGTGCTTGGTCTTCTGTAACTGTGGTTGGCATAAGGCATGAGAGCAGGCACAACCTGGCAGCAGATTGCAACAGGATTTATAGACTGAGGTGTACAGGGTGTCTCCCAGGGCTGCATGCAGGAGGTGTTCATTCTCCTTGCGATTTGGGCAGAAGGATGAGGTTTGGGAAGAGAGATGGAAAGGAGGTTTTGTGTTCTTGGAGACGAGGTGCTCCGCACCCACTGCAGCACATACTCTCCTCACCCTGCAGATGCTTCTGGTGCTGCTCCCTGACAGAGAGAAAACATGGGACACAAGTGAACCAAGCCCAAAAAATAATCCACCAAAAGAGAGCCAGCAGATCCACCTCCACCACTGCAGCAGGTCAGGGCAGCCAAGGGAGAGCAGGTGAGGCTGGAGATGGAGCCATGGCCATCCCAGCAGGCATGGTCCCACCCCAGCTGCCCCACCGGTCACAGCGATGATGGAAACCACAATAGGGAGCTGACACACATTTTACCATGTCTCTTCACCCCAAGCAACGTGAAACAAGACACTAAATAAGTGACACAGTGTTAGAAATATCAAGCCTTGTCTGTGCTCCAGCTTCCCCTGCTATTCCCAGTGGAGAACTGCAGCTACAGGGTTTGCTGGGGTTGATGTAGCAAAGTGGAAGGAGGGGGACGGAGCCAGGCCAGAGGACGTGGAGAGGGAAAAGATGGAGAAAGGAAAGACTGGGGGAAGGAGGGGGCTTGGGGCTAAATACAAGTGTTAGAGAACAGAGAAGAGTTTGTAAGCACAGAGATGGGAAAGCTGAGAGGGAGAGCCAAGGATAAATTGTTTTGATGAGTGCTCCAACCCTGAAATAAATATAACCACCCAAGGGGGCTGTGTGACTCAGTCTGACATTTTGGCTATTTTTTTTCATGCCACCAGATGTAATCAATTTAGCTGGGGGGCGAGGGGGGAAGCACACACATATTTTTATTGCATTCTAATGTCCGCAAAAAAAAAAGGACGTGTTTTGTTTTGTTTTTTTCTAATCATAGTATATGGCACTTCGTGCAAAACTGAACATGAGCAGAACTTCCACCTGCCCTTCACCATGACAGAAATAGGAGTTTTGGGGACTGGGGGCAGATCAGTCTGTCCAGGGGTAGCTAGAGCAGCCCCTTCATCTCCACTGCAGCAGGGAGAAAACCTCCAAGCTGAAGGAGGAGGTAAAGGATAGCTGTACAACTCTGTTCACATTCACTTCAATGTGCACGAGGGAACAAATATGGCCAATAACATCCTAAGATATTGTCGTGCTGAAATTCTTTGTTTACCAAGAAACGACATGTTGAAAGCCCTTGGCATTTATGAAGCAGATGATTTCTATTCATTTATTTGAAGCATTTTACAGTACTTACCCAGACGCTTGGAGCGATTATCTTGCCAGATCTCATGTGGAGGACTGGGTCAGATGGGCGAGCTCCAGAAAAATCTCCTAGCGTCCTAGAGGAAGTGGTGTGGTACTCGGGTAGGTGGTGTTCGTCCCTCCGAGCCCATCCAGTACCGAGGCAAGGGAGGGGGCCCATCTTATTGCTTATTGCTTTCAGTTGTAGTTTCAATTGGGCATTCACAAACCTTCAACTCTTGTCCAAACCTGCGGGAAAACGTTTCTGCGCACTGTTAAACAGCTCCTGCATTCCACCCAGAGGCTGATGCTGTTCTGTGGTAGGTGAATAATTCTTATATTTACTCTCTACAAAATATTTTGGACTCTGGAGAGGTCTTGCTCAGGCAGACTCCTCCTGAATTAATAACAGCTTTGCCTGAGCAACAGCTAGGAAATGAGAAGACAGTGGTGCAGAAATCAGTGTTTTTTAATTCATCCTGGTGATGGGCTCTGCAGATAAAAGTACTGGCAGGAAATACCCATTCCCCCTTTCTGCCATACAACCGTCCACCTCTAGCTCCTGCCCATGTATCTTTGGAGGAGCCATAGGAACTTAGCCCAACACAGGACCTAGGATCACACATCCAAAAACTAAGCAAAACTATTCACTGAACTGGCTACCAAGTCTCCGTCCAACAACCAACATAACGTCCATTACATCTAACATCTAAGTCATCATCAGCCCTGCATTTTATTTTAAAATCTGCAAGGAGGTAGCATTCCTCAAGAGTTACTTCCACCATGGATAGATCTTTGGATATCTTCTCCTTGCATGGCTATTGGCATGGAAAAGAAGCCCTAGTTAAACCTTCCCTTGTAGGGCCTCCCTTCTGTCAGCTCTCTTTTAATTAGCCCCACTCCCATTTCCTAGGAGGCTCTGTGCTGAAGGCCATTAGGAACAGGGGAGTTCTGTGATGTTGCTCAGTTTTTAATGATCTAAGGTATCTCTTCATTTTCAACTCTGAGCACATATTTTTTTCTCTCTTGAACACATCCCCAGAATCTTAAACTCTACTTCAAAATCAAATACATCACATTTATTTCAAGTATCACAGTTTCTCTTATCTGTCATGTTAATTATAAAGATTTTTTTTTCCCCCTTTAAGTGGGAGTCGTTTGAAATATATATAAATGATTCTATAGCATTACTTTCTTATCACCTATTCTAATGTTTCAAATCGTCATCCACCATGATGCATTCTGGGCATTTTGCAAATTAGCCATTTTGAATGCATTGCGCATTCAAGAAACTATTTTATGTGTTCAGTGCATAGGCTATATCAATTTTGTCCATGTATGTGCAAGTCTGAAAGTACCAAATTGATATCTACTCACAGGGACAATCTCTAAACAGTCAAGAAGTTGCCCCATCACAATGGGGTAGAGAAGAGAATGGAGAAAATTCTACATTTGTGCGATGACCTTGTATTAACTTTGTAATGCCATTAATCCTTGGACTGGAACTTGCTAACTTTTGAAGATTTAATTAGTTAAGCTTAGTATTTGGTTATCCTAACTTTCTAAGAAGGCGGCGGCTGTCTAAGGAAAACAATCTGAGTTTGAAAATCCAGGGGAAAAACATGTATTATACCACACGACACTCGTAAATGATAAATTCGATCCTGGAATCGCTGTTACAGAATCACCATGAATGGAGGTCTCCCAGTTCCCAGAGGTAATTTTTAGTCCTTCAGTCCTAAACAGATTTTTCTGTATTTCAGCTGTCCTTAAAAAGACCCCACCAACAAACCAGAGATACTCTTAACTAAGTCAACACCAGGTTTTTAAGTCTGGCGTCCTTGACCCAGATAGGAAGAAAGGCAACCTGCAAATCCAATACTTGCACTAAGACACCCATTTTAAATTTCCACAACTTTATAACTGATAAAATGCTTTTCCTTAAGCTGAACAATTTTTCTAGGCTCCTTGCTAAGGAGATGGAATTGAAGTCATGCTAAAAGAAAGAGTTGATATATTAGATGTAGGAAGTGGAGATTTTTGCCTTTATGTTTTTGAATCATCCCTAAAAAGTAGAGCAGATCAAAAACTAATGATCAAAATAATTTTTTCAATAGAAAGTGTAGTTTTCAGAAAATCTGAATGTTCCATGGAAAAACTATAATTTTGCCAGACCTGTTCAGTTTTCCACTGGGAGAGAGCTAAATAAAAGATTTCCTTTTAAGTTCCAGTTGACTGAAATGTAAACTTTTAAGTCACTTTTCCAAATAAACAAACAAGTAAATAAATCAGAACCCATCCTCTAAAGATTTTCTTCAGCCTGACATCTCCTCAGACACGAAAGACGGACATTCACCATGGGGCAGAGATTAGCAAGGAGCTCCACAAAGACGACTCCAACCAGCACAGTCCATACCTTCAGCAAAAATGTGTCACTAGGCTAAGAGGAAGCATGGAAAATTTCAACCCAAAAGGAATGAGTCTGAGAAAGATATGAGCACAAGTGAAGGAGGACAGGCAGGAATAGCAGTTGGAGCTCAACCTCCGTTCCAGCAGCTCTTGCCAACGATTGCAAGCGCTAATAAGTAACAGTCCCCCTGTGCATGCCACGTGCAGCCAAGGCGAGATAGATGCATTCGTTTGTGCTGTTAAACAGCCCAGAGTAGATACTGGCTGTAGTCGCATTAGTGGAGATCCACACCAGCATCCTTACACCTAGGGGCAACATCCCTTGGGATGCAATAAGTTAAGGGCAATATACTACTTTGCTGAGCCTCCATTTATTGATTCCTGCAGCTGCTGGTGGCTCAGGAGTCTTGCAAGCACCAGAGCTGAGGTGGGGTACCACCATGCACATCTGCAGCACAGACTCAGCTCCTTCTGCAGGTCTTCCTTGAGCATGGGGGCATTGCAGCATTGCCATGACTTCCAGATGACCAGCAGGGAGGGGGCCTAGGCGTAACGGCACCGATTGCCAGTCCTTTTCCACCTCTCCGCCTGCCAGGACTGGCTCTGGCCAACCAGGACTTTTCCTGTTGCAGAAGGAGATGTTGCTTCTATGGGGAGGAAGGGTTTCATGGAGCCTTTCCTCTGCACCCCAGCCTCTCCTTGTCCTCCTTGAGGAGCTGGCACTGCTGGGACCCGAGTGCAACCTGAGTTCTGTCCCAGCTTGACAGCCCCACACAGCTTCTCCCCCCCCGCATCTCTCTGCATTCCCTCCTCAGAGCAGGATAGCTGTCCCCAGAAGGCAGCTCTCAGGACAATTTTCAAACAATCCAATATAAATGGAGTTTGCAAACCTATTTCTTCACATTTTCTTCCTGCCCTGAAGCACCTTTTCCCTCTGTTCACCCTGCTGGGGCTCAGCAAAATGGGGGGTGTTTTCTTTTTCTCTGGAAAACAGAAAGAAAAACAAAACCAAAAAAATCAGCGTTGCCAACTCTTGCAATTTTAGTACCACAATACTTGATGTTTTTCTTCACCCCCTCCCCAGCTTCTTGCTCCAATGTATTATGCAAAAACCTCATACTTCATTTTAAAAAGAAGAAAAAGGAACAAGCAGTTCATGGGCCTCCAGGTTCTAGAGAAAAGCTGAGAAACACAAGCTCAGCACACCCTAAAGCAGCCTCCAAATGAAAAGAGCAAGCATGGGGGAACCAATATTTATCACTTTTTTTTTTTTTTTTTTTTTTTTTTTTTTTTTTTTTTTTTTTTTTTTTTTTTTTTTTTTTTTTTTTAAGGGAGGTGATTAAGAAAACCCCTTATGACCTGAAGGACCCAACTGCCTGAAGGACCCAACTGATTTTTGAGCCCTTGGGGGGTTATGTGAAGGGTCAGCTAATTCCATAGGTACCACCAACGGCTTGCATTGGCCAGATTTCATCTCCTAGTGTAGCGACATGGTGAGGAGGAAAGGGTGGCATTTCCCGGGGACATGGGGGGCTTGGAGCCACACCTGCTCTGCTCATCCACCCCAGTGTGGGACCACGAATGGTCTGGCCTCGCCCACAGCAACAGCACTAAGAGAGGCTCAAGGACAACTTCAAGCTGCTTGATCTCTCCTATCTCTTGAGCTCATGCCCACCACCTCCCACAGCCTGGTCAGGGCTTCTCCCTAGCTCTGCGAGATGCCTGGTGCAGGCGGTCCCACGCTGGAGCTGACCCATGCTGCAGCTGGGCAGGGATCCCCACCACAGATCGCGGTGTGTGGGATCTCATGGGCGCCTGGTTGAGACAAAAAGGCTGAGGACTGACATTTCCAATCAGGGTGTTGGGACAGATCTACCTGCTGCATCTGTGCCTCAAGGGAATATCCCTGTTCCCCTCTCGCTGCAAGCCTCTACCAGTTGGGAAAACCTTGCAGAGCAAGAGCTCATGCATGTGTATTTTTACAGCCCTTTTCAGGCACATACCTTGGTCAGATGCTTTCTCCAAAGCTGCTTGCTCCCTGCCTGGCCCAAGGGTTGGCAACATCACAGCCCCATGCCTGCTCCATTCCTGCCCGGACGGGGTGCCCCCTGCCACCAGCATTTGCATTGTCCAACCAGCGTTGTCCCTCCCAGGAAAGCCTCCGTGTGTAACCGCAGCGCCTGATGTCAGGCCTGGCCGATTGTCCCCCATTGTTAGGAGGAGGGTTGAGTTTCTATGCCACACCTTGGACGTCAGGAAGCGAAGGGGCATAAATCTTCACTGGAAGGGAAGGCGGCTTGCAGCTCAGTGGGGTTTCAAAGTTGCTCTAAGAGATGGTCCTGGGGGGTCTGTCCTTACAGGAAAAGGAAGTTAAAACATTGCGTGTAGACATGGACAGCGAGCCAAACAATGCTCAGAGGTGTGGGGTGCACACAGAGAGCATGGGCTGCCTTCTCATGTACCCCATCACGTGCTGGGGGATCGTTCACCGGCCCCAAGGATGGGCCCTTCTGTGCTTGCTGGGTCTTTCCTTTGCAATTCTAAGAAATGTGCCAAGAGAGGCTACTTCCTCCCTGTCTCAGGAACCTGTTTCAGAGGAAGATGACACACTCAGACAAGGAGAGTAACTGGACCGCTTGGAGATTTTACTTTTCTTCTGTCTTGTTTTGGCTTTTTTTTTTCTAATCTAAAACACAAGTCATCCAACCTGAAATTTTGTGGCTGCTGTTTATGCATGGAAAATATTTAACAGTTCAAGTCAGAAAGCCCAAAATTCAGAAACTTAAGGGCAATCCAAAACTCCTAGGGTCTTCAAAATCAGACTAAAAATACCATGAGAACAGGCTCCCTTGGACCAGATACTAATTTTCTGCAGCAGTGTGAAGGAATTAAAGCTGTCCTAAAGCACCAGCTGGGAACTGCCCTGACATTTTCAGGTCATCTGCTCCCTGGTCTTCTTGTGTAGGCCATGCAGGGATGGGCTGGAGGCTTTCAGGGCCCTGCTGTAATCCAGCAAACCTTGGCTGGTAGAACCAGCCCCAGAAGAGATTCCAGCTGGCTTAAGTTAGAGCAGCCACGGGGCTGCTCTAACTTAAACCACCTGCTGGTTCAGTCCTGGGCCAGCTCTAGGATCTGGGAGGTATAAACGTGGCTGACAGCCAACTTTGCCTGCTCTCTTCCTCATCTGTCCCAATAGGAGCTAGAGGTCCAAACCCCATTTAGAGATGTCTCTAGAATAAGGCTTCAGAGGGACAACCTTTGAGCTCCTGGTTACATTTAAAATCCAAGAACGGCGATGCCACCATTTAGCCCCATCTTCCTTCCTTACATTCTTTCATCACAGTGCTTACAATCACAATATTGAAGCCCAAACATGAGGAAATGTGCAAGGACAGGTTGTTTCCTGGAATGGCTGATGCTTTCTGCCCTCATTTGACTTCCCAGGCAGCCTCTCCCCTGCAGCTCTGGTGTCTCCACTCCTGTAGGGAGCCAAGCGATACAGACCCGACAGAGGGTTTTTTTCCCCCCTCTTTTTAAAGAATGGAAAATAAGAAAGTAAATTAAAAACAAACAAACAAAACTTTCCCCAAACATTTCCAGAGCTGCTGATTCTGGTTTGAGCTTTGGCCATAAGATCACAACCGATTTAAACAGCCCTGATTCACCCCTATACAGAGACACACATAATCATGTGTGATGGTAGGAATTACCCTGATAATACAGCCTGAATTGTCCTGCCCCTGCCCTTCCTCCTTGCCTTTTGCCCTGCAGCTAGCAAAGATAATGAGTAACAGTGATATTAAACAGGGATTTGGGTTTTTTTACCTTTTTTTTTCCAGAAAGTGGATAACACATTACAGTAGATAGAAAAATCCATCCGACTTTATTTAACTGTAACATTTATTAAGAGCAGTGAAAAGGTCAGTGCAGAGCTCCCAGTGTATGGGCTAAACTCCTTTCCCCAGCCTTGAATGCGACAAGAAAGCAGATCCTTTAAGATGCAACTATCTTAAGCTCCCCTCCGATGGTTAAACTCTTAGTAATTCTAGGTTTTGGAGACAAACGTCAAAGCAGAGGGCTCTTCCCTTCATTATTCAAGTAAAGGCCCCATCAATATTATCTGTAATAAGAATCTGCTGTTGACATGGCTCACCCCGCAGTTCCTGTTCCAGGCAGTAGTCCCTGTCAATAGGATTAAAGTGGAGGAATGCCTTTGACAAGTCCACCGGCTGCTGATTCATTGCTGCCATCAGGCTGCCGGCTGGGAAAGGCACCGAGCACCATTAGCCAGTCTTGCCATGGCCAGCCGGGGGCAAGTGGCCCCAAAGCTTTGATTTCTGGTGCTGGAGGGGACCTCCCTAGAGCCGCAGGAGGAAACAGGGAGAGAGAAAGTCTGTGAATGGTTTGCACCACTCGTGTCCTACTGTGTCGCTTTTGGCTGAGTAATGGGCGCATCAGCTGATAGGAAGTTTTGAGGTGATCTGATAAGTGACGCCAAATCGAGTGGCACAGGGAAGCCATCCACCATGCATAGGATGATAGGGAGTGTTCCTCAGCCTCTGTCACCGTCACCTCCGCGTCAGCCTGGGAGACCACATTACACATTAAGATGAAAGAACTCACTGCTCTCACACCGGAGCCGCTCTCAGTGCCAAGCAGCCCACGGGAAGCCACAAGCAATGATGCCTGAGCGGTGCAGCCCCAGGTGCTGCGATGGCAGCTGCCAGACCCGAGACACAACAGCACCAGGAACCCACAGCAAGAGGCACAAGCAGATGACTCCAACTCGACTTTCTCCTGGAGCTTGGCGATGCTTCATCGGTCATGAGGACAGAGGGCTGAGCTCGAGGGACCAGAGTTACACCACAAAATGAAACAGTGCTGGTAAAAGCTCTGGAAGGAAAGCTCTGGGCACCAAGAGCTGCAGATAGCTGGTACGTAGTTGGGCACATCCAGTCCTTGACAACACTGACTCACGTTTTCCTTCTCCTTTGCCTCCTTGTTTAATACAGGTCTCGATACAAAGGCTCTGTCATTACCCACTGGCTTGCACGGCCCCGGGTTTGCAAAGCCACCAGTTCCCCCTCCCCTGCAGGCTGGTGACTGAGGTGGAGGAGACGGAGAAGGGACCATGAAGCCCCACAGCGCTGCTTTCAGCCCCTTTAGAGCCTGTTGGGTCTGACGCTGGCTAAAAACCAGCACTGAACCACAAAAGTAAGGGAAAAAAGTCAGCTGCCAGGGAAAATCCGAGCCTCCTAACCTTCTACCTCTCAACTCTTCAAGTGGAGCATGTGGGACACGTGCACACACACACATACACATTAACACCCTCATCTTTTCCAGTGACTAAGCCCCTGTCTAATTCATTCTGTTCCTGTCCCCTCAGGTGCTGAGGCCAGGTCAGGAAGCAGGCAGCCTAGAGTAAATAGATTAGTTCTTTTTTAAATAAAACCTCTATTATTATCCTTAGGAAAAAAAATAACAACGCTCATTTTCAGGAATTGTTACATTTAATTAGGCTGCAGGTTCCACTGGGCTCTACAAATGGAGCCAAGAAAGCACGAATGTCAAAATATTCTGCACACAAGATGAAAAGCCCTGAGCCGGGCGATCTGGTGAAAGGGAGCCCTGTCAGCCCGCCTGTCAAGTCTGATGCAGATTTTTCAAACCTAATTAAAATGATCTTTAATTTTTTTCCCTTCTGTTTTTAAAGAAATACATTTTTCATCTCTTTTTTCAATTTTTTTTTCCCATTTAGTTTTTAATCAGCCTGATTTCCTGCATTGAGCCAGCCAGGAGGAAAGTGAAAGGGAGACCTGCACAGGCATCCAGGGGTGGAAAACGTGAGGACCGGTGGCTATTCAGGCAGCAAAGCCTTCGCTGCAGCTCATTACACGCTGCTGTTTACTCACATGTGAGATCAGCCCTAACAGGAAGAACAAGGTACCAAATTCTGTCCCTGCCTGTTTCCTGCCACCTTCGGGGGGAACAGGACCTTTCAGGTCTTTGTAAATAAACAGGAGTGCATCAAAGGGACACCTGACCGCTGCACCCATTTTCGGCAAAACTAGAACAACTCACAGGCACTTGAATTTTTGGCTGACAGCTCAGACCAAAAGGGCCTTTACTGCCCTGGGATTAGCAGCTCTGATGCTTCGGAGCCGATAGAGGAAGCCAGTTTCAAATCCTGAAATGGAAGCTTTATAGAAGAGCTTGAGCCACCAGTTAATTTTGCTCATATCTATGCCTTGCCTTCATGGGGCCCAGCCAATCCCTCTCCCTCACTAGCTTCATTGTTTATATGTGTAAAGTTATTTGGATGGGCTGATCTCAGCAAAGTGGTCCGTGGAGTCCTGCAGCAAGACGGGAGGTTGCTGAGATGGAGGCGGCAGCACAGGGCAGAGCAAGTCATAAGAACCAATAATCAGCATGATAAAAATGGGCATAAATAGGGATAAAGAGATTTAAAACAAGAAACTAATGCTTAAGAGGAGGCTGGGTCAACAGCTATATAAACAGACATTTCCCCTACCACCTCCTCTGCTCTAGTGTCTCCAAGAAACGTATTTGCTTACTTAAACAATCATTTTTTTTTTCAGCCTAATTTCCTAGAGAACCAACTCTTTTGTGATCGTGCTGTGGGTGTGTCTGTGTCCCTCCCTAATAAAACTTCTGAAGTCACTGGCCAATTTCAACCAAGTTTGCCAGAAGGGCAGAGTCCTCAAAGAAACTAACTGTTTACAAGTCTTCCCAGGACTGGGTAGACAAGAGAAAGCTGAGCCCATGCTGAGAGAAAGGCTGCAGCATGCGCTCACTTGATATTAAACACCAGAGCATCCAACCTTGAGCTACCTCATACATTTCTCTGTGGGAAGCCACGCTTCGCTGAATCACCCTAAGTGCGTTGTAGAAACAGCAGCATCTGAGCTGCTCTGTGTTGAGAATTTAAAATCGTGGCAACTGACAGTCCATCTTTCTGAGAAACGCCAATAGAATAGTATCAGCAAGGGAAGTAGTCCCAGCCAGCTAAAATGAGGTGTCTGCAGTCACAGGGTAGCACCGGTACCAGAACCAGCTCCCCGGCCACCCAAGCTGGTCCCAGTCCTTCCTGCACCAAAGCCACCTCTTGGGCACTAAGGGGATGCAAGGCCAGGAGCAGGGATGGGGTCACCTTCTGTTTTGTGCAACATCCCAGCTGCGGGGTCTTTCCTGACACTCGGGTGAGGAGGAGCAGAGGCAGGAGCAGCCTAGCTACCGTGGGAGTCGGCGACTTGTAAACTGAGAGCATTTGACCCAGGATCAGCCAGAGGGAAGGACGCTCCCATAAGGTCAGTCTCCTACAGCATCAATTTTCAGCCTCGACTTGCACTTTAAAAGCAGGTTGGGAAAGGCCTGGTGCAGATGCCTCTTTCTCATGCAAGGGCATGGGGATGTTCCTGGTTGGGGTGGGAGCATGGAGGTGAGCTGGGAGCTGCCGTTCTCCTACGGAGCTCAGGTGCCGGTGGGGAGAAGGGCTTGGAAAGCACAATGGGGTAAATTTATAGCCCCACCAGGGCTGCTCAGTGCCAGCACAAGCAAAAATTCTGATTAAGAGAATCTGTCTTTCTCCAGGTTGGGTTTACGATGGTTTAGTGCAGCCAGATTTAGGATGCACTAAATGAAGAAAAAAAGCCAAGGGAGTTACCAAAGGTTTGCATGCAGCCATGAGCTCCTGTTCCCCAAGTCAGTGAAGGAGGCAGCAGAGAGGGAAGAAAAAAGGACACTTCAAATGGGGGGATCTCAGTTTCAACAATCTTACCCCCGCTCCCACATCATTTAAATTTGGGAAGCTCCTCAAAATATCACAACAATCCATTTCGCTGTGATGTCCTCCTGGCACTTCCCCTTCACTCCCATCAACCCCCTACTATCTCATTGGAAACACCCTCTCATCTGCTGAAAAAAATAAAGCATCTCCTGGAGTAACAAAACCCCTCAGCTGGAGCCAAAGGAAGCCTAGCTGGTTTTACCCTGTGATTGCTCCAGGAAAATTCACCTGCGTGACCTTCGTGTCCCACGAAAGAGATGAAATCGAGACTTGCGCAAGGCGCTGCAGGGGAGGGACGGACGGGTGGGTTTGCCCTCGCGGTGACCAAGCTGGGATCTTGCGTGCCTGGGAATCATGTCCGTAGGGGAATAGATGGAGCTGGCATTTTTGGGACCCTGTGACTGGTTGTCCAGCTAGTAATTTAGCAAAGGGAGAGCAGATAATTTCCTGTTGGACTGGTCTGTTGGAAGGTCTTTTTCCCTCCGGGGAGCTGGTGGCTACGCAGCCAAGCCTGAAGACGCGCAGGAGCAAAGCATGCTCCCTCCTTTTATAGCGGGGCTGGTTTCCCCGTGCTGCCGTCATCCCTGGGGTGAGCAGTGCCGTAAGACATTTGAGGCTCTCCCCCACAGAGGGTAAAAAGTCAAAAGGGTATTAAGCTGTCAGATTGGGGCAATTTATGTGTATAAACAGAGCCCTGTTTTGCTGATTTACACCCTGATAGCACATGGCCCACAGGTAACGAATGCAGCACATCCCCACATCTGCCAGTGGAAGCAGTTTGGATTGACTGACCCATAAAACTGCAAGGCCTGAAGTTATCCGGCTTCACATCTACATATACACACGCAAACAGCCACAGCCAGCAAGTACTCATGGAGTAACACGATATAAGCAATAAACGCTTTCCCCCAGCAAAAGTTAGGAGGGAGATTAGATAAGGTGGCTAAAACAAACTTTAACCACCACGCTGGGAGCTTGGCTGGCCTGTCCTTTTACTCGGCTGAATAAGCCGTGGCGTAGGGAGCCTGCAGCACCAGTCACCCTGCAGTGTTGGTTTCTCATCGGATGCAGATGGCCCAAATTAGCCCAGCACATCATCCCCCCCTCCGTGAAAACAATCTCATCCCCATCGTTACAAGAGAGCTGTGCCTGCCTCCTAAGCTCAGGGTCCAGTTAAGACTTGCATCCCCTGGGGAAGGGCCCCAAACCCTTTTCTCCCCTTTGGAAACACTCCTGTTGGGAGCCGGGGAGGCTGCTGGCCTCCGTGGGTGTAGGGGAGAGGGAAGCAGCTCTGGAGCCATTGCTCCCCTCCCAGGTGGTGCAATGCAGCTCCCTCGACTACATTGCATAACTAAAGCCAGCTCGCTCCCACCTTCCCAGCGAAAATCACGTTTGCAACTGCCCCAGAAACATCCATCCTTCCCCCTCCGATGACACCAAGAAAGCAGGTTACCCCCTGACCACTGACACCCAAGGGCGAGACTGACGGAGGCACAGACTGGTGCCTGCCCCCAACATGCGCCACGGGGCAGCGTTTGCTTCCCATCGTCGCAATGCATGCCTTCACATCGTCGTGCCACTGCGGGGATGTGAGCAGCCGCTACATTCCCATTCTGTCCAGCAGACTTCAGTGTCAGTTGCATGCTTTGGGCAAAATTAACAATTGGAAAAAATAATTGCATTTATCATGTTGGCGACTCGGCCGGCTACATAAGAATGTTACATAGCAAAACCACAGAGTTCAGCCTGTTTCCACACAGGCAGCAGAACAATGACTGGCAGGAGTCCCCTGACATCAGACGCTCGTCTTTAACTCAAGCAATTCTTCCATCAACATCTCCGATCCACCAACCTGGGATGCCACAGCAGCCCAGCCTGCAGGTGACCCTGAAGCTGATGGAGATGCTGCCAGCCAGAGGACAACTTCCAACAACAACTAAGCAGGCAGGAATACCACGACGGACTTATTCAACTATTTTGTCAATAGAGACGCGGAAAGATGTAGGATTAAACTTCGAAAATGACACCACGATTCACAGGAAATTAAAATTCCCATGCTCCGGGCAGCAGCGATGGGTGACAGATTATGGAAGAGGCAAACGATGGCTCTTCCAGCGTCACCGCAGACCACGCAGATAGGTGAATTGCAGCCATGCCTCTTACAGTGACTTTCCGCCCTGCGCAGCGCTGCATGTTATTTCAGCTTAGACTTACCTTCTTTGCTTAGCCTGCTAACTCTGCTCCTGTGTAACCTGGCCACTGTGCTTGCACACTACTTTCTTGTATAATTCGTCTCATTAGAACATGCTACTGACCTGCTTTGCTGATATGTAGAGGGACTTAAGATAATGCAATACCCATCTCAAAGAGTCCAAGTAAGAAAAGCAACTGAGAGCCCAATGTTCTAAAAGGCTCCATCTCCTCTAACTGATGGCTGCCACAAAAATCCTGCCCATCCTCTTGGACTGTAGTTACTGGGCAGCCACTCTGAAAGTTATATTGGTTCAGTGATCCAAGCAGAAACCAGCTCACCAAAACAGAATCTGCCCAAGCACCAAGCAAATCCAGCTCTTCAACTGGTTGTACGGTCACTTCATCCAACACACGAGACAAGATGGGGCGGGAAGGGGAAGAGCAGTGCTGCCCCTTTTGGATGCAGTGCCCAGCTAGATGGATTAGCCAAAACATGAATTTGTTCCCAAAAGCCTTGTAAGCAAATGTAAGTTAAAATAGGTCCCTCTTGGATACGGTGTTCAATGTCTTCTGACTCTATGGCATGTAAATTATGTCAGTTGTAGACTCCCTTGGAACTCTGTATTGGCATAAAAACATCCAAATGAATCTGCCTGAGGCGTTCCTCTACTCACAAGATATAAACTGTTGGCAGTGACTGATCTGCCACTTGTCAATGCATTCTCCTAGCCTGATCCTGCAAAATAAAATGCGTTAGCCTAATCTACCTTCAAGCTGCAGTAAAGCCACCTCTGGCAATAGCCTGTTCTTCTCAACAAAACCTGAACTGCTTTAGACCTTGTTTAACAAACAACTTAAACACACAGGAACACCAGTGCAACCATGCTTAAATCAGTCCTATATGTTCATTCACACTGTGAATACCAGTTGTGGTGAGCATCCATGTCCTCCAGGTCTTGCTGTGCTAGCTGAAGGTATGACCACAAGATGCTCATCGCCACCTCCCTGGAGAGGCAGCTACCCCACAACCCCACTAATGAGTATAATCTTTTCAAGATGAGATGGACAAGAACCACTTGGCTGGGAAGGCTATGGGTAAGGTAACATTTCAGCTAGCACAGATGCTTGCATAGCAAATGTCTATCTAAAGCCTTAGAGTTGCAACCAACACTACCTACAGCAGTTTTAAATTAATTTTGAGATATTCATCCAAGAAGTTGTACTACGTTGATTTAAAAATCACTTTTGTTTTTTTTTCATCTTTGTGTATAGACCAGGATAAAAAGTGTTTAAGAACTCTAGGGGTAGTTCTACCTCCCCCAAACCATTGGCACTTTTGATACCAACTTCAACATGAACAGGACTTCAGCTTTTACTTACATAAAGATGTCAATAACCAATCTGGCTATGCCACTGCAGCAATGCCGGTTTAATCCTGCTGAGATATTGATACTCTGTAAGCAAGTATGCCATGAGTTACTGAGCCTGGCCAAAGCTCCCAGACAACACAAGTTAATTCCTGATGAAGCAGACTCCTTGAAGCCTTAAGTTGAAGCCTTTCTCTCCATCTGAATGCCTCCACACTCAGCTTCTAGTTGCTGCACAGTGGTCTGCTAGACAAAAAAATCCTAGTATCTACTTCACTCCCCACATCTGCACACTGGGACCAACTCCATCCTCAACTTTGCTCTGGTGGCTCAAAACGCGGGGTCACTCAGGGCTTTGCCACCCTTCCAAAATTCTTCTGGCTCTTCCCTGACCCCCCTCCAACTTATTGATATTTTTACTCACCACAGCAGCACTGCCATCAGGAGCAAATGTATTAGAGATCCTCTTCTGCTCTTTCTATCTCCAAGTGTCCTCCTGCTCAGTTACAGCCCAGCACCAGGACCATCCATTCAGCTGACTTTTGTCCACTGAAGAAGCTTTCTCAAAACCTCCTTCAGCATCCTGGAGTCCACTGTCCTATAAATGCAGCTTTTATTCTTTGTTCTTGCATTCACCTGCATCACCATATTTGTTGTTTGCTTGAGCCTGGCTCCCCAAGTGCTCTGTATTCCTCCCTATCAGTGACCTCTCCTCTTCATTATTTACTGCTTCCTGGCTTGTTACACCATCACAGTGGTGATTTTACATTTTCTTCCATGTCATTGATAAAGATATTAAATGCAAGAATACTGGAGGGACTTTGCTACAAACACAGCTAGCGGATGATTTACAGTTACATTTGGAGACCTGTCAGGGAGCCAGGTTTTAATCCATTTAGTGCACACCCTCTTGATTTTATACTGCTCTAGATCCTTAATCAAAACGTCATGTGGTACCCAGTCAAACGTCTCGCAGAAGTCTTGTACACTACTATCGCTTTTATCAACTAAACCAAAGAGAGACATCACATTCTATTTTCCATGAACTCATACTGATTGGCATTAATTACAGTTGTCTTCCTTTAATTGCTCATGGACTCCCACGAACAAGGACTAACTTGTACCACCCAGCGCACAGCTAACAGCATCCCTCTGACTCATCCTTGGCCACAGAGCACGTGTCTTTTGAGAACAGCAATCCTGTAAAACCCAAAGCTGGAGCTGGGCACAAGCAAAGTTGGCCACTGTCTGAAGTGGCACAATATGGGGACCATGGAAACAATCATGGTCTTGCTGAGGGCTTTGCCTCTTCCAGAGGGCTGGAAGGGCAGGTGAGCTGCTCCTGTCTCAGCACTGAAGAAAGGATATGAAGAATGGCTCTGGCAGACAGGGGAATCAGCCATCACCAGTCTTTGAGACAGTGCTGAGATCCACACTGAAATCACCTCCCCAAGTAAAAACTTAAATATGGTCAGGAGAGTCTTTTTCATGGGAGAATGGGTGATACAAAATGTTTGTATCATTGCAAAGAGGCCAAAGCTGTTTATTCATCATATAAATGAGACTGAAGTATGCTTCTAGCAATAACATAGTGGATATTATCTTGCTATCACAGCTATTTGGTTTTGTTCCTTGAAGGTTGGAAGTAATTCATTAGCTTGTGCTGAGTCAATGCCTTGGTTCTTTCAACTCTCCAAGTGAAGTTTAGAGAGCAGTCCCGCAGCACCTTCCCCTGATACTGAAACTTCTATAACCCTGAATGGTTCCTTTTTTTTTTTTTTAAATCTGCAAATCATTGTTTACGTGTCCCAAGTGCAAGTAATTCTTCACCAAGGAACTACAAAGAATAAAAGGAAACAAGAATTTTGCTTCAAACGTCCAAAGCATGTTGGTTCTTATTTTGATGTAGTCAGTATTTTTCAAAAATTTGGAGCAGAACAAAAGGTTTTGTTTAACTCAAGACTATTTTTTGAGGGAGATACTATTTTTTTTTCTTTTAATGATTTAAATAAAACTGAAGGAAGTTTCTAGGAAAAAAATGTTTCATATTTTGTGGGAGGAGGACAGAAAATATAAGTCAAGGTCCTTTCAGTGCAATAGCTCAGACACATCAAGATGAAGTCACTAAACATTTCAGTGTCGCTAAGACTGTATTTGTTTGTTTGCTACAAATGCTTTAGCTGAGGGATTTTTGCAATTGCCGGTCCTGGACAACTACTACTGGAATTCATCTGCAGCCTGTCTCATTTTGGGTGTGCAACCTTTAGTTAAGAGTAGAGATGAAAACATCATTACTACCACAAAAAATAATTCCCATTAAGAAGACCTGCTTGGATGAAATAGAGGTATCCAACGTAACTACCTAGAAAGCCCTTTTGAAGTTTGAGTTTAGCAGTCCCATGCATCCAAGCATCAGAAGCAGAGGAGGGTGGGGGACATAAGACTGCACCTCCCCAGACAGGACCTTTCTCTGTGATTTTTTTTTTTCCTTTTTCCACTTGTCCGACACTGAAGAAAATGACTGTGCTGCACAGTAGAGATGTTTCCCTGCTGTGTGCTGATTATACACGGGCTCTTCTCTGTCCCAGGGAACAAGACAGCAGACAGTGGTTTTCAGCTGTAAGAGACTCTCTGGCCCTGCATTTTTCATCTTTCCCCTGCTTAAGGCGAAATCTTGGCAGAACATCCTGGAAAAACACAAAGGATATCGTAATCTTGGGGTTAATGGCTATGCTGCTGAAAACTTCACAGAGCCTTTAACTTATCCCATTAGCGAGCCAGAGAGCTGTTTTGGCATTAGATGTCACCTATGCATTTGTAACAATCCCCAACATCAATAAATCTCAGCAAACATCCCCTCACTGCAGCCCAAGTGCCTGCAAAGGTGCTAATCCCCGGCCAACATTCACTTGACTAAATTATTTTTAAAAGATGATGCAGCTAATACTCCTTATTCCAGAGAATCCTGTATTGTTTTCCTTGCAAATTGCTCCTCCAAAAGGATAAAAGCTACAGCTTCTCACTTTCCACTCCAAAATAACCCTTCTCGGCTGCAGCAGCAGCCTATGAACTTCCCCAGGAAAAGTGAGATGCATCTGGTGAGTCACAGCCCTGTCCACAACCATGGCTGAGCCTGGTGCTATTGGTCGGTGTGACGGTCCGGGGACCATGTCTGTGTCTAACCACGCACCGCTCTTTGTGCTATGCCTTAGGTTTATGGCCGTATCCCTCCGTATGGATTAGGACGTCCCTCTCGCCGGCGGTGCTGGGGGAGCAGGAGCGAGGCCACGCAGGAGTCAGCGGCATTGAAGGGCTCTGTGCTGGCAGAACAATGGGTTTGCTCCAGGCACAGCTACTGACTTTTAACAGCTCTTTGCCAGTAACCCCATACGGGATTGCATCATGGAAAATCCTAGTGCAAAGCCAGGAACAAAGGAAAGATGTCAGGCTGCTTTTAAAAGGGATGTGTTCTTGGGGCAGAGGAAGCCCTTTGGTGGCCAGGGTGGGAAGGGTCAGCCAGAGGAACCCGGGCTCCCTTAAAGACTGGAGGCAAATCTGGAGACATACACCAGACGGGAGAGCAGAGAAAAGGACAGTGCTCAGGAGGCAGCAGCTTCGCCTCGCTCTGCGGCGCTTGTGCATTGTCTGGGGATGAAGTGCATGTGTCTGTGTGGAAAAAATTCCTGTGCAGACACTGTGTCCCTTTATTGAATTGTCCCCATGGTCCCCAAAGTGTCCAGAGCGCCCATCAGGACAGAGGATGCCCATAAGCTACTGAGCTCTCATCTCTGATCCAACATCCCCAGAAAGGGAGCCAGGCAAGGAACGTGTCCCTGAAAGCCAGGGCTGGGGACACTGCCTGGACTCTGTCCAGGCTCAGCTAGCTGGAAAGCACCCAGGGCTGGTTTTATAACGGTGCGTGACACCATGCCCAAGGAAGAACACAGGCAGAGCTGTGACAGGAGGTTTTGGTCAAGAGAGGCTCTGCTCTTCAATAGAGCAGCACAACAAAAGGTGCAAACAGAGTTACTGCTCCATTTCTGCAGGGATCAAAGCTGTAAGCGGTACCACATTGCAAGCCTGATGAGAAACCTTTTCAGGGGGTTAGAAAAGCAACATTATTGTGGCAAGTATGGAAGAGAAGAGCCATGAGTGCCAATAAGAAGGAGGAAAACTCCCAAGGAGAGGCCAGCAAAGAAGCCCTACACTGCCCAACCATGGTTGCAGTACACAGTAGGGAAGATGTGTGTGACTGGCTCTGGTGTAGTATCTAACTTATAAAGACCTGCTTCTTGCCTGCTTTTCTAATTCTAAACTGGTCTGTCTTTAACTTCCAGGGCTGGCATGTAGAAGGATAGTGCAGACCAGGTGTTTGAAAGACTTTGGTTCCTCCTTTGGTGTTCCACCCAAAACACTGTTTCTCATTGGCAATGTGAGGACAACCCCACCAACCAGTGTGATGTATTTAGATCTCATGGGAAGAGAAAGGGCACCTAGGTACTATGCATAGAAAGGAAGCAGCGGAAGTTGTAAGCAAGCCTGGAAACCCAGACATCTGCATTCTCATTAGCTATATGGAAAACAGCTAGGAAGATTTTTTGGCAATGACGCTAGCCATTGACTTGCTCACTTGGCTGAAAAGACTGATGCCAAGGAGCAGCAAAGCAAAGCAAGAGAGCTGGCCTGGAATCAAGGGATTTTGCAGAGCTCTCATTTTGCATTCATTGCTCTTAGTCCAGGGGTCTTAAGTGTTGTCAGTTTTAGGGCATGAGTGACAAAGTAGATTGCAAAAGGAGCTCTTCCCTATTTGCATGTGGGCCTGTCTGCCTTTCCCTTCCGCTCCATCCTTGGCCAAACGGTTTGGATTTTGGGCAGAAAATCCCTCCAAAACTCCCATGCTTGCGAGCCTATGGGGCCGGCTGGCTGGAGCAGGGAGTGGAGCGGTGGCTGGCCCTGCTCCGGCAGCGTAGTCATACCCACAGCGCCTGGCCAGCTCTCACTGCTGCTGGCTGGTGACGGCTCCTCTGCAGCTTCTCATTGCAGGAGAGCATCAGCAAGGCATGCTCTTCGCTCGTCCAGCCGTCGCTGGACACTGCTCTGTGCTGTCTTAGTCTCGGTAATACTGGCAGCGCCACTGGATGTTAAATAACTGAAAGCACAGACTCACGTGAGAGCCCCAGCACGTATTGGACATCTCAGTTGCCTTGTCCCAGTCATCTCCAAAGACGACAGCTCCGGCGCGAGCAGCACACCCCTCTCCTGCCCGTACCACACACTGTGCTTGGGGACACTACTGCCCCACTGCAAACACCACGGAGCAAAAGCAGTCTATCACAGAGTGCAAGAGGACTAGGAACACTGCTGCTTTCACAATACTGTGGCATTATGTAGGATTTTACTTATTAAGGTTTGCTACTATGGGTTGCAAGAAAAAAAACACCCACCTTTTTTTTCCCTTAATGCCCTGAGAAATCTTGACAAGAAATTGGAAAAGAAGAAATTGAATCTGATGTCAGGTGGAAAGAGAAACCCTTCTCCCAGCAGCTTCATTGAAGGCTTAGAGGTGGCTATGTATCTCAGAAACTTGCCCCCCCCGCCAACTATCCATTCAAATAAGTGGCTCAAATTCAGTCTGCCTTCATTCACACGCTTTTTATGTTTGCTTTACCAATAATATTCTAACAAAGGCATTTACTGTCAGGAACATTTACAGAAATGGCAAATAATAGAGACCTCACAAACACGGCAATTCAGACCAGAATCTGGTTCTGAAAGTCACGTACTAGTATTTAAGAGAAGAAACAATGCCGTGTGAATGTTCACCCAAGCCAAAGTCACCAGCACAGCTGAGATTTCAACCATTGAGTAGCAACGGGTTCATTATCAAGATATATTGCCTGAATTATTTCTAGATGTTATTCAGAGAATTATTTCAAATAATTAATATATGTAAGAAAATTACTAGCTCTAAACAGAAGAATTGAACTTGTCACATTAGAGCTGAATAAATGCCCTGCAACTATTCACTACCCTGCTTTTGGATACACTAATTGCACCAGATCCAATCTTTAACCCCATTGGGGCTGAAGGAAACGTTCTCCCGTGGCTCCGCTTGCTGTGGTTTGGGACACAATCCCCAGGGACGCCATCCCTCTCTCTGTAGGGGGACTGTGGCCTTATCTCACGGGCTCTCCATTGTATTTCAGGAAGGAGACTCGCAGTTTCACCTTTCACTTACCCCAAGGTAATTCCTGTGGTCTTCAGCGGAGCCGTGGTTACACCTCTGTGCACAGGAGAAGAATTGCACCAGGTTTAATCTTGTCCCCACTTCATTGTTTCAACATCTCAGAGGAGGTGCAGGAAACACTGCGAGTGGAGGGAGGTGCTGGCAGGAGCAGGCAGGACCCGGTGCTCCGCGGCTGGCCGGCGGGGACAGCCTGGTAGCAGCTCTCCCAAAACCGGGGAGGCTGGAGCCTGGGCTCGGCACTCCAAGAAACACAGAAATCTCGATGCTATCTGTGCCAGTCTCACCAAGAGAAAAGTGAGCATAGGCAATATGTCCAAACATAGACGATATGGGAGGAATCAGATCCAGAAGTTGAAATTCCCAATTTTGTGCCCTCACAGACAAATGCAACTTCTCTGCAGGGAGCCAGGACCCCAGATCAGGCCATCAATGGTCTTGGGGACCACCGCTAGTCAAGCCCCCTCCTTCTCCTGTCCTGTCATGGGGTTGGAAAGGGCAGGTGCAAGGCTGCAGGGTAGTAACAAGAACCACAGATCCACAGTAGCCATGCATTTTGATAACACCTTCACCAAGTGGGGTTTTTTTGTTTGGTTGAGTTTTGTGCCTACAGTACCTTACAGACAGCAGAAACTGGTGGACCTCTCTGCGCCCACAGTGCAACACAACCCCATCAACCTGCGTTTGCACCACAGGTGACTTGTGTCCCACAGCTCCTCGCCTTCACAGTCACACAATGTATCTCTGTTACCTGTATGAGCAGCCTTGCCCCTGGGATCCCTCCAGCATGTGTGACGAGGCTCAAGGAGTAAGGGTGCAGGATCAGGCTTCAGGTGGAGAAGAAAAGATATATAGAGATACATAAGACAAGTAGAATAACTAAGGGAAGAGACAGGTTTACATGGAAGTTGCTAAATAGGTGACTTGTTAGCTGCACTGTGGCCAGGACATTCATTGTTCCTTGGGCTGTTATTACCAAGGGCTTGATCCCTTCTCATGCAAGCCCAGGGCAGGCTTAACTTGACCGAGGGCAGGACCAAGCACTGA